>NW_019416239.1:1400303-1553038 GCF_000390285.2 Anoplophora glabripennis
ATGCAGAACTCGCTACATTTATTTATTTTATTTAAAAACACCAAGAACAAATATTCTTCAATTTTCTCCAATATATGTTATGTGCACAAATTATCATCGTTATCAGGATCATCTTGATATTTTTTGTTGTAATGCCCCCAGTATTAAAAGATGTATCCTCAATAGAAGTTAAGTCGCTATTTTTATGTATTTATATATAGTGTGTATTTTCTATTTGTGTTTTGATTATGTTAATGCAAATGTTATCTTGTTTTTTAATCTGTATTATACCTGCCTTATAATTGGGCTCCGTCCTGTCTTGGCAGTTGTTTCCAAATAAATAAATACATAAATAAATAAATAAATAAATAAATAAATAAATAAATATTCCTTAAATAATCTAACATTACAAGTACCTACCTAGTACTGCATTATGTACATATTTTTTATAATATTTGGGTGGAATATATTTTTAAAAATTATTCGGTTTTAAAAGTACCTAACATTGATTCAGTTTTTTAAATTTTAGCTGAGGAAACGTTTTTTTTTAACTTTTTAGCTTTTTCAGAAGAAAGTGCATCTATATTTTAGTTCGTTAGTATTTACGAAATTTCTTGACGTCTCACATGTTTAAAATTTTTAGAGCGTGCATGTACCGACGAGTGATGACTTTATTTTCACCATTACCTAATTGCCTGGCAGAAAAATAGAAAGGTGAAACATTGAAAATTACTAAATTGAAAAATGCTGTTCGTAAATGAAAATTTGGATAGAAAATGTAACTAAAAATAATTAGTTCATCACGTTTCTATTTTAAGGTAAAAACTGACTTTTAACTCAATATGATTCATTTGTACTATATTTTCACAGTGCTTAATGTGTAGAGAAGATACTAAAATCTGGACTTGACTGAAAAACTCACAATAATGTAGTATTAAAGTACCTAATTTTATGTAAGAATTGTGAACAAAATAATACACTTTACGTTTTAAAGCCAGTCATGCTGGTTGTTGGAAATATATACAGGGTATTTCGGAAATAGTTGGCAAAAATAAAATGATGGAATTCTTGATCAGTTTTATAAGCAGATTTTTCATTCGAGCCTATGATGAAAAACTTAAGTGGGGTAAAACCAATGTTTTTTCAATTTTTTTTTAAAAATAATTACAGTTAGAAAATGAGATTTAGGATGGACATAGTACTAACGAAACACCGCAATAACAAAATTTTTGTGCTCGACAAATGTTACATTTTTTATCTTTGATGAAATTAAAATTAAAAACTATTATTTTAACTGTTCTATCGCATTTTTATGTAAAATATTGATATCTACCTTAATTTTTGAGCAATAAAATTATGCCCATATAATATATACGCTGTATAATCGGAAGTACATAAAAGAAATTCAACTTTCAGACTAGCGAAACATCTCTCTTCAAATCCCTAATGATTGCGATTATCAAATATTTATCTATAGGCCTATTTAGAATAGTTATAATAATAATAATAATACTTATTATCCAATAGACAATACAATTAATTGTATAGGAACAGTCACAGTCAATTCTTACAAACTAATACAAACAAAAAACAAAATAAAAATAAACAGAATAAACAGAGATCAGGTAGCAAAGTACTCGTCCAATGTATATATGCATTTTTCAATCAAAAATCATTGTAAAGGTATTTTAAAGGATCTTAATGTAACACATTTTTTTATTTCTGCTTTCAAATTATTATATAATATTAGGCCTAAACAGTTAGGTGAGTTATAAGCCACCAGTCGTTTGCGAAATGGCACACGAAAATGGTTCACTTGCCTTGTATTGTGTGTATGCGTATCCACAATATAGGTATGCGAATTTATTCTTATTTATTTATTACTAATAATAGAATATTTATATATACGTGGTCTAGTATACCTTTTTTCTTGCTATGCTTATTGGCATACCACAATAACACTAAGAAACATTTTTGGAACTGCTGTTTTCATCGATAGCTCCACTAGCTCATTTTATGTGCTTTCATCAGAGACTCCATCTGTTACGACTACGGATATTAATTTATTGTTACCATATTGATAGTACATATGTTGATTCGTATTTATTAACATATATATCCCAGACAAATTGTCTTTTCACATTTAAGCGTAATAATCCAGAAAAATAAATGATAAGCTTAAATTAAATTAGTAATTTTTCTGTTTACTACAAAGAAATGGTACAAAAAGCGGACGGTGCGCTATTCACGTCCACAAATACATTCCATAAGTTCTCAAAAAGTTCTCACAAGTTTGGTTATGTTTAATTTTAAGCAGGTTGATTGGCTTATTGAAAATATTTTCTATTAATGCATTACAATTTGTATCACAAATTTGAAGTTGAAAAATACATTAAATCTAACAATAACTTATTAAATCACAAAATTCATTCAAATGAGAGCAAGAATAAGTATTTTTGTTTTGATTTTATTAAAAATTAGAAAGCTTTTAGGAAAAAAACAAATGAAATGGTATCTACATAAAGCATCGAGAAAACTAAAAATATAATAAAATTATGTTTAATTGGTACCTACTACGTCGGTGTCAAAATTAATTATTCTAAGGAGTGGGTTTTGAAAAAAAAAATAGAAAACATTGTATGAAATATCTTCCATAAAACTGAACAAGGGCTTTCCAAGGCACCTTTTAAATATGTCATAAGTCTATCAGTTCCAATGTGGCGATATCTGTAGTAGGTTTTTAGTTTTGTCGTTTTAAAAATTGCACAAGAAAGTAGTTTCATACAGTTTGATACGCCTTTAAAGAATGTATTACACATTTTAGTTGCATTTAACTTAAGAAAGATATATTTCTTCCAGTGTATGCACCGAAAATCCCGGACCCCTCCCCCATCTCCAGCGATCCGTTCTAAATATATCATATTAGTTTTAATGGGTGCTTCACACTTCGTGGCACGTGTTACAATGGTTATTTATTTAGTTGGGTGTTAAGTGGGCTCAGGGAGGGTGGACGTTCCGGCTCGAGCGCCGCGACGATCTGTGTCATTTGGAGAACGAGAGTTGTAGTCGCCGTCGTTGGAGTAGAGAGCGGTGAGGAGAGTTTTTTTGGCAGCCTCACCAGACACCCCGAAATAGCAACACATTACAGTCGCAATACCAAACAGTCTGCCACTCTAATCCGACTCTCGACGGGGTTGGGCGCCGTTGCGCCAACGGCGGGATTATCAGCTTCGCGTATCGAATCCAGAACGAATGTTGACCTATGTCTGCATTTGATTGTTTAAAGTTCTACAAAAAAATTCGTTGACATTGTTATATTTGATAATTTTTATTCCAAAGAATGTGTGAAAAAATATGTAACTAGGAATAGTTATGATTAAACACAAAATATTGGTAATAGCACTCCATAAGATGTTTGTTGCAAATTATGATTTTATTTAAAAACTAAGTCCTCAAATGTAATTTTTTCAAATATTCAATTAGTAAATTCATTTCCTTGCAATTTGTTAACCTTTATATCCAACTGGTATTCCAAAAAGTGTTGTAATTTAAAATCGTTAAATATTATACTGGACATTTTTTAGGATCATGGAGGTGTCTTCTGTTTTTGAGATACAGGATGTCATAATACATGGAAATTTGGTACAAGCAAATTTTGAGTAACAGTTGTTAGTTTGTGGCCATCTGTTAGAGGTCGCTAGTTATTCAGTGACATTTTATGACATATTTTGAGGTTAGAATTTTTACACAGTATGATGTAAACTGTAAACTATAATGTAAAATTTCATTTTACATGAAAATTGCACTGTTTTTAAATCGCTAAAAGTGCACCCTTTTTGAGAAAAATGCAACTGACTATCCCAAAGTTAATCGGCTTATATGGGTTAAAATACAACGTGTCCAGTTATTACAGGGCCGTACTTGAACAGCAGTTTCCTTGGATGAAAATAAACTGGTTTAGAGCAAGGTACCTTAACACAATTATGCTTGTTTAAAAAGTTATGGGAATCCAACAAAAAAGAAAGTAAAACTGGGCTAATATAACTCGGCCTAAGTGATTACAGTTTAATTCTTTCCAAGGACTTTCTCTAAAGTATAGCCCATTCAATTCTAGACACCCTGTATATCATAGAATAGCAGTTGGTTGACTTTGGGAAAGTAAATTATTGGTCTCAGTAAACGATGCGATGCAAGCGATTTTAAGAAGAGTATTTTTTTATAAAAGGGTGTATGTAAAATAGGTGAAAGGCTTATGGCTCACAGGAAAAATCATCTTACTTTTTTAACTTAATATATTTTTATATTTATTTGCCTATTATTAGAGTCATATATTATATTATAGATACCAATTATTTTAGATTTTTTGAGTTCAAAAATATGAAAATATTGGAATCTTTGATTCATTTCTTTCATTTCCAGGAAATGTACTGAGAAATATATATTTTTTTGAAACAACAATGAAATCTCCGATTTAGGAGATAGTCTCCTCAGTTTTTCTATACATGTTTACAGCAATTTACAGCAATGTATCAAAATACTGATTTTTATTGAATTACAAAACAGGAAGCTGCAGAATAACTTCAAAACCAATGTAACAGAAAACTAATCTTACAGAAACTAAATGTTTAATGTTTGAATGTTTAAAACACAATTTGAGATTGTTAAGGCTCCAATTTTACTGCAATACTACTTATTTGAATTCATAAAGAACAGTAAAGAATTTGTAGCATATTTGTTCGCGCTCTTTCCATGTGAAATATTCGTAATTGTTGAAATTTTTTCCAAGGAATATTAGATTTAGTTTTCTCTGGCCTGTGGACTGCAAAAAAAATCTGAGAAAGATGGCTATGTCTAATGTCTAACACGGAGTGAGGAAATGACTTGGATAAATATCACGACAGTTTTAAAAGCAGTTTAAAAAAACTTTCCAGTATATTTATATGGACATCAAAATTGGGATACCAAGCAAATAAGGCATATTCTAGTTTGCTTCTAACAAAGGCATATTAAAAAATGTTATGTATATTATATGAAAAATAATAGAAGCAAATTTGCCAGTAAATGACAATCTTGCACTTATCAACTCTTGTTCCTCTACACATAATCTATATAAATGATCTAAATTATCCTGAAATGGCCGACAATATTCTAAATTCTGCACATACAATACATCATTGTCGCACTATTTTCATAAATATGAGTATTTTAAAGGACCTAGAAATTTAACAAATTTAAAACATATTGAAAACTTCTCTCCATTCTCCAAATGCTAGGATCCCATAATGAAAACAAAAATTGTAGTTTTTTTTTAACTATCTTTCTAAAAAAATATTTATCTTTGTATTTTCATATTTATCAACTTTTCTGTTATATGAAAACATAAAAATAAAAGGATACGCTTAGTCAGTAGAATGGATTTTCTATTTTTATATTTTTCGGCGAATCGTAAAAAATCGCTTTCCCATTTGTTTGCACCAAGTTATTCAGTTAAGTTAATATTTCTGAAGCTTATCCATTTTCATCCAATAATTTTTCACTTATTTTATCATTATTTTTAATATCATAGTTATAATTGGAACTACGTCGGTGTAACCGTTGGCGGTTTGGTCAACAACCGGCAAAATCATGAAATGATTATATTCCAGCAGAGGAACAGTCGTCGGGTGCTCGTCGCTTAACCACAGACGTACCCAGGATTCATGCACTATTGGCTATAGGCCTGATCATAATGCTGACTTGATCGGTCATCGATTACCAAATGATTTTACTTTGTGCTTGTTTAAAAGTGTCTACCTATTCATTATATTCAGAGAAAATTACCGGTAGATATGTTTGGAAACAAACTCAAAGAATATATATATATATATATTTGTAGTCGCCGTCNAGGCGTTTTTCGAAAAACATAAGAGATATATATATAAGATTTTTAATTATATGGGAGTATATCCATCCTATGATCGATACTGAGTTGGACAAATTATGAAAAAAAAGTTCACCCACAATTTAAATGCTTCTTTCTCACTGGTAAATACAAATGCGTTTTTCTAAATTGATTGCTGCAGAAATTGTAGCTTATAGTATGATCATATTCGATGCAAAGTAATAAATCATTGCCTGTCAAGGGATTCAATGCAGTCCGCTTTTAAGGGTTTTAGAAATTGAATAATTTCTTTATACATTATGAAGGGATCAGTTCACGTCTGGCACCCTTGTTCCTACAAACATTCCTTTATTCTCATAAACTATTTATTTTAAATGTAATTTATTATAAATCCAATTTGCTTTTTAAATTCCACATATGTACTACATTTTACCTATGTACGCGCCACTGTTGTTTACTTGTGTTTTGGAGGCACTCTCTGACTTACGATCAAGCTCGCCAGGTTAGTATTTGACGTATAACCGACCACTTCGTACACTCGATGCACCTGGGCGACTACAGCTACTACCAGACCAGAACACAGTGCGTATGCAGCTGGTTCATCTTACGCCTCCTAAAAATGATGACACAATTTTCCTTTGATAAAAAACCGACAACTTTTTGCTCTACTTTGCATCGAATACGATCCTACTATAGGTCTTTTCAATAATTTTCACGGTTTCAAATGACGCTTGAATTATTTTTTCAAATAGGAATGGATTTTTACATTATATACATATTTATTAGAAAATGAAATGATAAACTCTAAGTAAACCACAGTTGCTTTAACTTAATTTTTAACTTGAATTGCTTTGTATACAAAGTGATCTTATTCAAGTGTATTATTATACATATATTCATTTCATTCTCAAATGTAGAATATCTGGACGTTTTAAATACGATCGATCTTTTTTTATTAGAATTTCAAATTGTTTACCTACACTTTTGAACTATTAAATGCAATTTTTCCTGAAATATACTAATTAATGCCTTGAAATAGCGTTCAGGTGGACTTAAGTGTAAATAAAGCTATTTTTCTCATTATCGCTATCGGAACTGGAAAACCTGATTCAACTTGAAATAATAAGGAAAAATATCAGCAGACTTGTTATTATGCCAGTCCATTTTAAATTATAACTCTATTTGTCGAGCTGTTGATTAAATATAGACGGGATTACTTATTTATTACACATTATTTTAGTTTTATAGATTTGTCGGGATTAGGTTGTCGTTGGTGTTGATACGGTTAATTATGTAAGAAGACAAAGTCAGCAAAAACCTATCCAAGTTATGTATTACATAATTTTGTGAAATGCCATTTGAAGTTTCGATTATTTTTAGTAATGTCCTAAAAAAATAGACAATATGTTTGTACGGCCCTAACTTTATTGAGAAGCACGAAGAACGTGAAAAAGATATTTGATCCTCATTTAGTTTATGTCAATTTGGCTCTCGAACAGCCAATCTGTCAACAGCAAATAAGCTACGCCTACTGTACCGAGGAAAGTTCACGGGTATATTGACCGTCTATTAATATTTTGCATTGCACAGTCTATATTGTCAATAATCCAAATCCATTCCTAATGACGTAAGATGTCTACAATCCCATGAGCATTCAGCAAAATTTGATGTGAAAGTGTTTATACCAAAAATACTTTTTAATAAGAAAAAAAATGTAAGTTTGAGTAAGTTGATAAATATTGATGAGTTGACACTTTGCATTTATTAACTAGCTCTTTTCACTTGCATCTTTAAATTATTCTGTTGAATATATTTTTAATTATAGACTGATATTTTATACAAAAAATTGGTACCTATACGAAGAAAATTCAAAAGCGAACTCAACACAACACATATTCAATATTTCTTTGAATTACTAATAAAATAAAACATCTGGATCTGGCCCAAGAATTACATTCCATTTCTCGAATTGTAATGAAATATGTTTACAAGCTTGCAATGAAAATTGTTTCTTCTTCAAACATTTTTAAACATGCTATAAGACTTATATTACCCATGTGATTGATTTTCTTCATGTGTTAAATATAATAATTTCTAATCATCGTCAGCCTATTATATCAACATAATTTATATATTTGATGATGACGAAACTGGTGATAAAGATGATCTTGAATTTTAAGTCAATTTTTTCAACTTTAGTTGATTTCACTGACTGATTAAGTGATCCTTATTACCAAATAAAAAAGGTTTCATTCATAAAACCATTTATTAAAATACAAATAATTTAAGTACAATGCTCCATAGGAAATAAATAAACGTCTTAATATATAATCCTTCGCTTAATTTTTTAATACCACGTTTCAGTCTATAGTACTCTTTATCAAAGTCTCTAAATTTACAGCCATTTACTAATATGTTTATGCATACAATGACGTGCCTATTTGGAGATAGGCCTAGATCACCCCGAAAATCTCCTCATTTGTTATAATTCTATACAGAGTGATTCACAAATGGTGACCAAAAATGAAACCTCGCATTTTTTGGTGAATTTTAAGAGGAGTCTTTCCTATAAAGTTTTTATCTAGGACGCCTCGTTAAAAAGATACAGGGAAAAATATTTTTGATTTTATTAAATAACAACTATGATATTTTCGGATTCATCTCAATTTTCTACAAATTATTACTCACTTATGTTTTTCGAAAAAAGCCTGATTTTCGAGTAAAACTTAAAAAACCAACTGAAAACACTTACTTTAATGACATGACAAACACTAATCATTCGATTATTTATTCGAATAAAGAAATTAATAACATTAGTCATTATTTTCATGATTTTATTTAAGTAAAGGCACATACCTCCATTTCCACGAAAACAGGCTCGACATCTTTTTAGTAACGAAAATGTAATTTGTTCGAAATTTATTATATTCAAATATCTCAGTTCGTTTTTTAAGTTTTACTCGAAAATCAGGCGTTTTTCGAAAAACATAAGAGAGTAGCAATTTGTAGAAAATTGAAAGACGAATCCGAAAATATCATGGTTATTACCGTAAAGTAACGAAAATGTAATTTGTTCGAAATTTATTGTTGCTTGAATCTAAAAAGCATTATTTATTATTTCTTCTAACTGCTCAGAATGTCAAAGTTGCTATCGCAGCCCACTATGTATCTAATTTTAAAAAGCATTATATTCAAACATCTCAGTTCGTTTTTTAAGTTTTACTCGAAAATCAGGCGTTTTTCGAAAAACATAAGAGAGTAGCAATTTGTAGAAAATTGAAAGACGAATCCGAAAATATCATGGTTATTACAGTAAAGTAACGAAAATGTAATTTGTTCGAAATTTATTGTTGCTTGAATCTAAAAAGCATTATTTATTATTTCTTCTAACTGCTCAGAATGTCAAAGTTGCTATCGCAGCCCACTATGTATCTAATTTTAAAAAGCATTATATTCAAACATCTCAGTTCGTTTTTTAAGTTTTACTCGAAAATCAGGCGTTTTTCGAAAAACATAAGAGAGTAGCAATTTGTAGAAAATTGAAAGACGAATCCGAAAATATCATGGTTATTACAGTAAAGCAGTAGCGTATTATTTTATTTAGAAAAATATGCCACTGGAGCATGTAAATTTTAAGAAAAGCCCTCAGATTTTGGACAACGTTTACATAAATACATGTGCCCAATTTCAAATTATTTCACTTACTGGTTTTTAATTTATTTAAAAAAATTAAAAATATTTTTAGAAATTTAACACCCTGTATCTATTTAACGAAGCGTCCTAGATAAAATCTTTATAGGAGACTCCTCATAAAATTCTCTTTTTTTTACTTTGGTTAGGAATTTTTGGTCACCATTTGTAAATATATACAGATAGCCTCTAGAAGACTGTTTATTCAAAAACGTTGTGAATTTAATTAAGAACTTGTGTGGCATAAAATATGAAATTAAGAAATGTATAAGAGGTTTGACATGAATCAGTGCAGTAAAAGTGCCACACACATTGTTGGATATTATTATAATTTTCTTCAGTGTGTCACTTTTGAAAGCTATGTATTTAGTTTATAGTCTATTTTTCATAATGATCTATCAGCGGTTTTGTGAAATGGAGGTATTTTGATAACAATATCAACATTATTGCAACAAAAGTTTTGGAAGACCATTTGACGAAACCTTTTCCTAAACCATTATTAAAGATGAATAGACATCACCATTGGTGTATAACATCCCAAATGAAGTACTCTGAAGGTCATCACAATATATTCATCTGTGACATATGCAGCACTTATGTGTTACTGAACTCAGAGAAAATTCATTTCAGGATGAGACAAATAACTTGTTTATAATAAAATATTTGCATTTCGTAACGGTAGCTATAACATTTCAAAGTTCAGAGTCAGTCCGATCTGAAAGCTGATGAAATCCGCCCGATGCAACCAACGTCCCACTCCTCGCCAAATTTCCACCGGCACTTTACAGTTACATCAATCGGTCTCCCCTTTCGTGGCATACGGCAACAATAAAAATAACTCACTAGATGACAAATCTATATTTAACAAGAGATGAAGACGTCCCTTCTAATCCATTTATCAAAACTAGACCAGCTCATTAAAAAGGCTACACCTGCTTTTGGATATTCCCGAGTGCGTTCTAATTTTTCCAACAGTGATTGAAGCGAGCCAGCTTATGTAACGGCGGCGGATTTCTCGAATTATGTACACAAACAGCGCCAGAAAATAGAGATTTATTGTTGTTTTTAAGGTGCTCCCGACGCTTTACTTTGGTTTAGGTAAATATAAATATAGTGCAAGGCAGCTCTGAGCTTCTATTTTACAACTACTAATAGGCAATTTGAGAACCATGGAAATAAATCTCCCTGTGATGTTTTTAAAGTCAAGGAAGAGCGGAGAGCGCTGTCGATGTTATATGATATTTTTTATTTCCTCTATGGAGATGATATAAAAGTTGGTAGCATTTTTGGTTTCCATGGCAAGAGTGCATTTGATATCAATTTTTAATGACAAAGTTGTTTTAATGTCATTCTATTTTTGAATTGAATAGTCTTCTAAATTCTAATTCTCTTCAAAAATTGTGTAAAGTATTTATAGAAGAAAATGTATCGTTTGGTATATGTTCAAAATAGGAGTTAAGGTTTCGGACATCGCCAGAACCATTAGTGTATTTACGGAGAGAACGCTGTTGGGGAAAGTATACCTAGTAGGAAAACGGTTTTCTCATGTTAAAAAGGGAAATGATTGATTCCTTACGTGCAGGAAGACCGATGAGTATCGTTTGAATGATTTAAGTTGTTCATTGTCAATCAATCCGGGCATTGGCCAATATGATGCAGTGTGACCAGTCCACCATAGTATGACATTAGCATTACTTGGGCAAAGTTAAAAAGTTATGTATATGGATGCTACATATATTGAGCGAAGACAACAAGATTGTTACTGGTGCGGAAAAATAGTACTGTTACGTTAACCCCAATAAAAGAAAAGAAAGGCGTCATCTATTACAAAGACCAACAAACTTTTATTTTTGGAAGCAGAAACTTGAATATATATTTCCGAAGGATTTAGGTGCGCTGAATCCGAATCTGGCAGCAGAATTGCTCTATCACGTCAAGTTTTTTAGATATCATAACCGAAAAGTGCAAAAAACACAGTTTTTTGTCATATTTGAGGTTATGCAGTAATGCCATCTATTATTTTTCAAAAAACTAATACATTGAATCTAAAAGTACAAGGCTCCCTCTTTCGAATGCCGTTGAGTTTGCTCAAATATCTTTTTTTTTTCGTTGAGATATCACATGTTGAAATTTCTAAGTTTATCAGTTTCTTAATATGCGAAAATCTACTAAGGATCCCTTAGACGTCAAGCAGTCGATTGCAATTCAGAAACTTCATACCCGTACGGTTTGTGGGTTTGGAGTTGGTGGGCTTGGGGTTTGTAAGCTTGGAGTTTGTAGATTCGGGTTTTGTGGGATTGGGGTTTGTGGGTTTAGGGATTGTGGGTTTGGGGTTTGTGGGTTTGTGGATTTGGAGTTTTTGAGTTTGAGTTCGTATGTACTGAAGGTTTCTGAGTATGAAGTTTCTGAACTGCAATCAACTGTTTGACGTCTAAGGGATCTTTAGTGGGTTTTCGCATATTAAGAAACTGATAAACTTAGAAATTTCAACATGTGATATCTCAACGAAAAAAAAATATTTGAGCAAACTCAACGGCATTCGAAAGAGGGAGCCTTGTACTTTCAAATTATATGTATTTTTTTAAAAAGAATAGATGGCATTACTACATAACCTCAGATATGACGAAAAACAGTGTTTTTTGCATTTTTAGGTTAGGATATCCCAAAAACCTTACGTGATAGAGCAATTCTGCAGCCAGATTCGGATTCAGCGCACCAAAATCCTTCGGGAATTCATATTAGAGTGTCTGGTTCTTGACTTTTGTTGACCTGTGTTATCAGTTGGCTTCGAGGAATGTTACCATCACTGCTGAGGTTTATAGTTACGTCATCATGAGGCCCCAACTCAAGAAACAAAGACTGGGAAAACATCATCCAATGATTTTACAGCATGATCCAACTCCTCTAATGACGACGTCGCGCTTCAAAAGTAGCTTAGTAGATCTTCCAACCATAAGCTTTCTTCTAGAAAATCTACTAAATCGTTTGGAGGCAATTGTAAACAATGGAGGGCAATATATCCTTGACTAGTTCATGTATTTTGTTTATCAAAAAGAAATATACTTTGAACTCAATATAAACGCTACGAATGTATGCGTCTACACAATAATCAAATTCACTGAGAGTGCAAAGCCGTGTGTAAAATCAACAATAATCAAAATTGTTAAAACTGATTGAGAACTTCTGGAATCGTTTCAAACACAAATAGAAGTACATAGCTGTGACCGTAGATAGTATGCCTGTTTTTGCAGTAAACTGAAAAAATGTTTAAGTGAAGTCTTTATGAATGAATTAATTAATCTTTATATATTACAATTTGAGTAAGCACTTGTAAAAACAGCCACCTGAATTTTCTATGGAGTGGTTCCGAAAATGTTTCTTCATATTATTGTCAGTCAGTAGGAATTAACGGAAACATAATTCTGCTTGCAAAAAATATTTCTGCCAATTCAGATTTCGCATCTTAATTTATTTACACTTCAAATATTCTCTTCAGTGTAAATACCCTGTACCTATAACTAAAAAAAATTAACATGCATTTGAGTCACCGTCACTAAAAATACAACACCATCTTCGAAGTGTTATTATCATCGGAAATTTTGAAGAGAAACGCATTTCTAGTATTTTTTTTTAGAGGTATAGTCTGTGTGAAACAAAGCACTGAAATGAAATTTATTAGACAAATTAACGATATGGTAAGATGTAAAATGAGGACCGATTTTCACGAATTACAAACTCGAACAACTTTTTATACGGTTAGATGTAGCTGGCGAGACAGGCGTTGCCCTACTTTCATGGGTGAGTAAATCTAAGACAATTGAAATAAGACTTAATTTGACGGTATCTGTCAACCGGTTGATAAAAAATTGAGAAGGTTTGTCGCTGGCGAGAATAATTACCGCTGTGATATAAGTTCGATGATTGGCGGTAAAAAAAATATGTATTTAGATTTGGTGTAATTCGTGAAATCAGAAGTTTACCACAAACTTGACTGATTATTTCCACAGTGGCCAAATAAACTACTTATCTCAAAAAAAATATAGGTTGATTGTAGCAATAAGCGGAATTGGGAAAGTTTATTTAAGAAATTTACGTCTGCAACTGCAAACTTCTTCTTTACGAGGGATTCGGAAATAACGTCAGAAAAAATAAATAATATTCCTTTCTTCGAAACAAGGTAAAAACTTCTTGCTTCTAAGAAGAAGATTTCTGAAGGATGACTGAGTTTGAGGAATAGTACCACCCAAATGAGGCCCACATAGATACACTTGGAAGTAACCAATATTCTTTTAATTGCAGCATATTGTATAGACAACTTAATTCTATACGGATGGTTTGCAAATTTAATAAGAATTAAGAATACAGTAATAATAAACATAATAAATAATCAAAACTGTGTTTAAAATTAATAATAATAGTCAAGATTGTTAAAACTTATTGAAAACCTCTAGAGTCGACCCTTACATAAAAAAGTTGAATAGTAGAGACTGCGGATGACACACCGTCCACTTCTTTGTTCCCTATTTTATAGAAAATAAAAAAAATGTTATTTCAATTGTATGTTATCATCATATATTTTTTAGCATTCAATGCAGATCTGTGTCTTTTATTGTTTAAGTTTTTTAAGACTTTTTGTTTCGTTAAGCACTATAGATGCTAAATGTTATGTACAATAACATATTAGTTTCAACAGTCATAAAAATGGGGCGAAGATTGCTTACAGGGTGGTTAATTGTATAATTTTATAAATTTATATATAATTTTTTTTATAATTGTATAAAACAGTAAAGTACTTTTTTTTTCGTTTTCAAAAGAACTACGAAACTAGCCCTTGAGCGTCAAAAATTATTGATTAGATCAAAAGTTATAAACAGAAGAAGTTTATTTATGACTTTTGAATTAAACATTTATAAACTGCGTTATTATTACCAGAACTTTTTGGCATCGCATCCTTATTACTGTCTAATAACTCACACGAAATCTGGATTTTTTTCATGGTAGATTTCATAATAATACATTGAAATCTATATATTTTTTTTATTTCAAATTTGCGTGCGTCGTATATTTCATTTTGCAACTAAGGCTAAAAAATTAAAAAAAATTCCAGAATGCAAATTTGAAATTAAAAAAAAAATGATAGATTTTAATGTATTATTATAAAATCTACCACTAAAAAAATCAGTGCGATTGTGGAAGATGCTCGGGATCGTCCAGACTAATAATAATTAGATAATTTGTTTATAAGGCCATATCTTGTAAACTATTCAACTTACCGATTCCAGATTTCTTGTGAGTTATTAGACAGTTATAAGGAATGAGAGCATGCGATGCCAAAACGTTCTGGTAATAATAACGCAGTTTATAAATAATGTTTAATTCAAAAGTCATAAATAAACTTCTTCTGTTTATAACTTTTGATCTAATCAATATTTTTTAAGGCTCAAGGGCTAGTTTTGTAGGTCTTTTGAAGGCGAAAAAAAGTACTTTACTGTTTTTTCCTGGAAATGAACGGAAAAATTATACAATTAACCACCCTGTAAACAATCTTCCCCCATTTTTATGACTGTGGAAACTGAAATTGTTGTACATAATATTTAGCATCTACAGTGATAAATTCAGCTTGCCTAAACGAAAAGTCGCGAAATGGTTTCCCAGCTCTTTTTCCTGGCCTATGTTAGTAAATGTCAGTCATATATTTTTCTGGATTTTTAGTTTTGTTAAAACTAAAAATCCAGAAAAATATATGACTGACATTGAAAACACTGACTGAAATATGACTGAAAACACTGTTGTGTTTTCTGCTTGCAAAGAAAAACAATATATCCGGGATATTTGTCTCTGTGTTAATAAGTGCGAATAAACATACAAAATGGATGAAAATTGTGAGTTTCCTGCACATTTGTATGTACAACGATTTGTGTAAAGACTTGTAAATATATACCTATATAACCGAGCTATCGATGGAGTCAGAGGTTCCAAAACTTCTTCTTTGTATTATTGTGGTAAGTCTGTAAATATTAAGAAAAATATTCTATTAGCAAAAAATATTTCTGCAAATCGACTTTTCGGCGACGTCAAAATATCTATTTATTACGTTGACCAAACATTGTTTTCTTGTATATTTTTAAATAAAAACAATCGAAAATGAAAGAAAAAGGGTTAAAGATCGGACGCTGTTCATTTTATCCATTAACTACTGCAACAAGTTTTAAGCACATGTCTTTAACTAATTCTTCAGTAATTAATTGTTTAAAAACTGTTATCACTGAAGAACCGCAGGATACTTAGGAATCTTCGTGGGAAAAAATGTTATACTTGTCTGTTTTTTCCAAATAAAATACACACAAATAAACAATTTTGGGTAAATGTTATAAAAACGTCGTTTTTATCTTACATTAACTTTTTCCATGTACAAACACTATCATTTCCATATTTAGTTTATACATGTCAATTTCTTTGGAAAAAAATTGCATACTCGTATGTAAAGAGTTATTTCTAGTTTGTAATTAAACTATTTTAAGGTACATCGTCACATCACTGCAAATACCGCCTGGTGAAAATATTCTATTTATATAACAATATAATCAAAGAAAAGAAAATGATTGTGTGTATGTGTCAACGCTAGAGTATTTATGCAAAATCGTTTTTATTACTAGTGTTTCCTAATTGTTTAAGTTTTAGAAGTGTGTAATCGGTTGTACTAAATATAAGTTGCGTTAAATTTCCATTATCACATGTAATAATTGATACAAAATGTGCTGTGAAAACAAACAGAAATAACGAACTTTTCTCACACAATTAGTCCGTCAGTAATTTCTTGGAAATAGCGATCTGGCGGTAAATTTTGTGATAAAACAAAGCGCGTACACAAGCTAAGTAATATTTTTGATACTAATGTGTTTGCAGCGAAAATATTAACGGCTTCATTAAAATAAATATTATTTACTGAAATTTACTTTGACCCTGTTTATTCTGGGAGAATTTGCATAGGTATTATTTTTAGGCAATTTAAAAGTATACATACGTATGCAAAGTCTGTTTCCTATACTTTATATGTTAATGGTAACGAAAAAACTTAGATTTAGTTCACAATTCGCAATGCATCATGACTGTATATTTGAAAAAGAAACAAGCTTTAACAAAGAGCAAGCAGAGTTAGTAATTTTTACTGCAAAGCAGATAGCTTCTCAAAAGAATTTTAACAAACGGTCTCAATGATGTGATTGGATATTTTTATTACTGTATATTTTAAATATCTTCGTCTCTACTCGCATCCGCGCCTCAGAGTGTCGAGGCGAAATGTTTAGTTTTTATGTACTTAAGGATATGAAATATTCATAAATTTAATTACACTTCCATTTATATAAAAATTAATTCCTTTAAACATAAGGTAGTAAGTGCATTCTGTGATATGAATAATTAATAGAATGGGAAACTACAATACACTCAAGCGTGTGGCTACAAATGAAGTATAATTTTGAAGTTGAAGAAAAAATAATTAAATAATTAAAATATTTACGTAGGGTGGTATTACAAAATAGTCTCTATAGTCACAAAAATTATGTTGTAGTTACGAAATAAAACTTTGTTGAATTACCGAAAAGCGATATAAAGTTCAAAAATGTCTCTTTGGTATGTCTTTTCTCAGTGTAGGTAAAATATAGGGTGGCCAAATGAAAACGAAACAGAGCCATTTTCAGGAACTGCGTCAAGATTGTAGAAAAACGCTCGGACCCATCGATTTTATATTAAAGGGGGACATTCTTTGCTGGTATTTTTGACTCCGCCACTTTCACCCCCAACCAAGGGTAAGCATCACCCCAAAATATTTAAATGGCATTGGGGGTTGAGTAATATTTCTTTTGAAAGCTCTTACAATTCTCTTTACAACAGACTTTAAATTTTATAATTCCGCCCAATACTTATTAAGAATTTTGATTTTAAAGTTGAAACTTATGTACAAACAATTAGTAACGGTAAAAATGTCAGTCATTCGAGTTAAGTACGCCAATGGTATAAATTTAGTATTTCTTGCGTTACATTGGTTTTTGGCGATTTGTTATCACTTTCGTAAAAAAAACACAATTGTAAAAAACAGAAATGAATGCTATACACACACAATGAACGTAAAATTAGTGGATTCCAAATTATTTTCTAGTATTATTTGGAAGCGTTGGTTGGTAGTTTATTTAATTGTGTTTTTGAAAATTAAACACTATGGTTTATTCCATTGCGGAAAGGGTAGATATCATTTCGCTTTACTTTATGAACAATAAATGTGCGAATAGAACAGCTCAGCTATTTAATGAACAACATCAAGATCGACATGTCAGGAGGAAGTATGTTCTAGAGTTAGTAAAAAAATTTCAAGAGACAGGGAACGTAGCCAATAAAAAACGAGAAATTGAAAAACCTATAGTTAATGAAGCTAGTGAAGTTGCAGTTTTGGGACAAGTTCATCTTGATCCTACATTAAGTACGAGGCAGCTGGCATCTGTGTCTGGGATCAATCGAACTAGCATACAAACCATTTTGAAGAAGAATAAATTCCATCCATACAAAATACATTTAGTCCAGGAACTTCATGAGGATGATTATGACCGCCGTTTGCAATTTTGCGAAATAATGAGTGAGCGAGCAGGGAACGATCCACAGTTCCTTTTTAACATCTGTTTTTCTGATGAATGCAGTTTTTTCTTGAACGGGACGGTAAATCGTCACAATTGCCGCTATTGGTCCGATTCAAACCCAAGAGTTTTTCACGAGGTGCATACACAGCAACCGGAAAAATTAAATGTATGGGCTGGAATTTTCGGTGACCGGCTGGTGGGTCCTTTTTTTCTACCTGGTAATTTGACTGGCCAAATGTATTTGCAATTACTGGAAGACGCTATTGACCCTGCCTTGACTGATATTATTGAAAATGTTCCAGAGTATGATGAAGATCATTTGATTTTTCAACAGGACGGTGCTCCTCCGCATTATGCGTTAATTGTCCGTCAGTATTTGGACCAACGTTTTCTACGGAATTGGATTGGGAGAAGAGGCAGCATTGGGTGGCCTCCACGATCACCGGATTTATCGCCCCTTGATTTCTTTTTGTGGGGATACCTAAAAAGTAAAATCTATAAAACACAGCCAGCGTCGCTGGAAGATTTGCGTCAAAGAATCGTCGAACATTTCGAGTAAAATATTTATTCTTGTATGGAAGCAGGCGGTCATCAGTTTGAACATTTAATCAACTAAATAGTAAGTAAGCAACTAAACATAATTTAAATTTTAAAACGTAATTTTTTTTTTCAAAGTATTGGGCGAAATTATAAAATTTAAAGTCTGTTGTAAAGAGAATTGTAAGAGTTTTCAAAAGAAATATTACTCAACCACCAATGCCATTTAAATATTTTGGTGTGATGCTTACCCTTGCTTAGGGGTGAAAGTGGCGGAGTCAAAAATACCAGCAAAGAATGTACCGCTAATCTAAAATCGACGGGTCTGAGCGTTTTTCTACCATCTTGACACAGTTCCTGAAAATGACTCTGTTTCGTTTTCATTTGGCCACCCTGTATAATAGAAGTTTAAACATGGCCTAATCCTGGCTAACATTTTGTGATATACGGTTTCCAACGGTGATGAAAGAGTGAATAGTTTTAAAACTGTTCAATATTTTTTCAATTACAGGTGAGTCTAAAAATAAAAAGATATATGTATATTTTTTCTCATTAGGGCAAAATACTCATTTACAAATTTCTGGTGGATGTTTATCTGGCTCGCTTTTTGATTTTTTCATTGCGGTGAAAGATCCATTTGCAAGTACAGGATCACCTATCTACATATTTTTCCGCAACTAAATCGTGATGAAAATTCGACGTTATTACAAATAATTCACTGCAAGATCAAACTAACGACATTCACATTGGCTTTTATTAATGCATATCACATCGTGTGTAGGTTACACACCCGTATTATTAGCGCCTCAAGGAATTCGGAAAATCTAATACAGATTATTTTTCTATCGGCTTAAAAATAGCAGCAATAAAATAGATGTAGTTAAAATGTAGAGATGTAATCAAATATTGCGAGTTGTGGGTACGATATGTTAATAAAAATTCCTTAAATATTTCGAACTACAAACTATTTGTTTTGATTGGCCAAAATCTTAAACCTACAGCTTTATTTTAGATGTCAAGTTTAATTATAATTTTATTTCGAATTTTTCCTCTCAGTAAAACTATAACTCCAGATTAAAGCAGGGTAACAAATAGTAGGAAAAAATGGCTCCTCAGCGACCCCAAGTCAATTTTCTAGAATATATATTACACTGAGAAAAAAATAACTAGCAGTAAATTCACTTGCCTCAGCAAAATTGTTGTATACAACAGAGGACAGATAAATAATTCAAATTTCAGTAGCTGAAACAGGAGTATGTACAGGCTGTTTGTTAAAATAACTATAGCATGTGATATATTGCTGAAAAGCAAACAAAAATCTACATTTTTTTAGGTCATGACCAGCTACGATTTCCATTTAAAAAATTATGACTTAGAGTCATAACTCTGGAATCTTAAGACCTACTAAAAATCTAATACTGGCATTGAATTCTACGCCAAAGAATTAGTCTTGAGCAGGTTTGACTTCAATTCTAACTTATTTAACAGCTAAGATACAGACACGTTAAAAATTGTGACAATAACAAGAAACACCCTGTAACTCAGAAACAATTGAAGATAGCTAATTTCCGATCTGACAATCGAGTTTGCCATGAAAATCGAGCTCGAGAACGTGGTGTCAGATTTATCATATCTTTAGTACACACATTTTGAGAAAAAAAAAACATATACCTTTGTGAGTAAAATATAAATAAAAAACACAAATATACAAATTAAAAACCTTTAGCCACTAGGTCTAAAGTGAGTTTTTAAATTATTATCGTATAAGACATTGGATATGTTAGTACTGTTTTCCTGAGTTCTCGAACAACTTTGTTAAATACAGTTTTTAACGAAAACAAAAATTAAAGGCACTTTGCTTAGGGAAAATTTCACATTTTGAAATTCTTTGGAGGCCCTGTATGTTTTATTACATTAATTAGTGCCCATGACTTCCCAAGATCAGCAAAACTTTTTATCAAGAACAACTTTTTCTCGAAAAATCAACAATAAAAAAGTTTATAAAAGTACGGTACCCCATCAGGGGACACACTGTATAAATAAAAATAAATATAGCAGTGCAAAAAGGTATTTTGTAGCGCATTCGATGTTTTTGAGTTGACATGTCTGAGATATCTAATCTACGAAGAGTGAACAACCGTATTGCCACACTAAAATAAATAATAATAACAGGAAGCTGTTGTTAATATTAAGACCATCTTTTCTAAAAAATACATAAACCTTCTCAACTATTAACCCATTACTTATCTTTTTTACGACTGCTGAAGTGGTGACATTTATGAACACCTCCTGTTTCAAGTACCTTCCGAGATATAATTACTACTATTTCTGTTTTTTTATGATCGGCTCATTAGTGTCAAGGATGCAGAAGTGGTGCTGATATATTGATTACGCCCTGTAAGTGATCTTTCTGATATAACACATATATTTTGAAAGCAGAACACATAAAAGCGGAAGGATAAATATTTTTGTTTAATATTACCTAATATTTGTGTACATGGGAAACATTTTGAAAGTTATCATCAATGTAGTTAGGACTAAGTCTTTACTATAAAACTAATGTTCAGCATATGGTTAAAAACTATGGGCATTCTATGCAAGTTAGAATATAAAAACCAACTTGTTTGCGGATTTTACGCCAATATATTTATTTCAGCCTTTGTTTAAGAGCCAGTACTAATAGTTAGAAAATAGACATGCCTAATCCGGCTCAATTGATGTCTAGAGTTATTTGTTTTATGCTATATTAATTATAGTGCGAATTTCAGTGAAATTTATAGGTAAACGTTTATTTTCAGTTTACATTTACCTACTGTCGACGCCTTGGTATTTCCTTATTCTAAATCATAATAAATATTGTTCTAGATATACTTACTCTATGTATATACGTATTAACTTATGTTGAGGATTTAATTCATTCTACGATGAATTCTATTTTTAAAAAATTTTAGTTTCCTTTTTCAGTTTCACACGTGAAAAATACGTATCTGTAGAGTTGTACTTACTTTACTATATCATAAGTACTCTTTCAATGAGTTTTTACTTTCATTTAAATTCAAAATATATGAAATCAAGTTAAATTTACTTAAGTAGTATTTTAAAAGTTCAAATTCCATTTTTTGAATGCAAATATACATCACAATTATTAATAGTTGATATGATACTGCATTTATTATGACACAATGTAAATTGAATGTATAGGTTTTGAAATACATAAGAAGTTATTTTTAAACACAAAATTTTTCAATTTTGATATGAAATTTCTGCACCTTCGGCTCTAATATAGGGTGTAAGAAGTTTGACTGCCATTACTTCAGCATAAGATTTTTCAATCATAAATGAAGAAAAAAGTTGTGTATTAGAGAGCCGTAAGATTAACAGTTTTCAAAATACAGCGAGTATTAATATTGGGGAGTTTCATTACAACGTGACAATTGCGCTTAACCTGCTGATGTACATCACGTGTACACGCGGCAGACTTGTCCTACGGAAAAAATGTAAACAACTATTATTGTGAAACATTTAGTAAATTTCAAGACAATTGTTTTCCAGTTTTTAAATAAATAAAATAAAATGTATCGATTTTGTAGTACGAAAATAGTGTTGTGCTTAAATTTTAGTCCGAATTTTAGTAATTATGAGTCTCTTAAAACAGGAACTTAACTTAATCAAATTACGTATTTGAAAAATATGAAATTATACCCAAAGATTCACGTCCTCCAAATAATCATACGTATTAAAAATAATTTAGGTACTTACCAAAACGCAAAATTCAGTAATTTTTAAGCGCACGACTACAAAACAATCTGCAACATATGCTCAAAATGTCCACCACAATTTTCGATAGATGCACGACACCTTCGAATCCAATTTTCCGGCACTCGGAAAACACCACAAGGAAAGGAAATAGTGGTACGCAAAAAACACTCCGACACAGTCGAATCCAGATACCAACTGAACTGCATATTGGTGGTTGCTGGACACCTTAGTACCTCGTGTTAATAAACCGCCGCGCCGTTGTCACATTGCTCGATATGAATTTTATCGAATTTTAAATTTATTACAACGCTAATTATTTTTTAGAATTAAGCATAAATAAGTTAAAAAAAGTGATAATCATTGTATTTTGTGGTATTCTATGCACGCAGTTATGTCAATATTCCTTAATTAATCGAACTTTTGTACATCAAGTTGGAGATTTTGATACTTTTTTTCTTGGAAATGGTTGAGTTTAGGGCCCATGTCATATAAAGTTTTTTGTATATTTTGGGCCCGGTACTATGAGTCTCGGTTAAAGCTTGATTAACTGAGACTGTACATACTGAGTTATTTTATAAAAGATAATCATAGTCTAATCGCCTGATTAGTTAATCAAGCCTTAACCGTAACTCAAAGTACCGGGCCTTAATATATTCTATCGTCTGTTAAAAGTAAGGCAGCCAAACTTTTAACACCCTGTATATCACGTTTACATAAAAAGTGGGCTTCTCAAGATTTTAAACTTATTACAAGTTATTTCTAAAAATATGTATGCTAGACTGTATTCAAACTAAAGTTTAGGACAAATGGAAATGATTTACCGCAAACTAATGTTTCTCTCAGTGTAACTATAAAATTACTTAGGTAAACATTTAGTAATAACTACATATTAGATATTAATTCTGCTTACTGTAGCTATATATTAACAACATACATGTAATGATAATTAAACTTTATAATTTCTTTGTTTATAAATAAATACGTATTGATGACAATACGCATAAATATATCTAGATGTCATCCTTTGAATTTTAAACATTCATTTCATTACTTAAAATATGATTTATTTGATTAAATTAATGTCCTGTTATATTACTTCTAAGTTACTTACTACTACTACTACTTACTACTAAGTCAATTACTTAGTAATTGAAAATATATCAATGTAATTACTAAAAAATTGGGGGAATCGATAAATGATATTGATTTAGTCGACGGTAGATATTATTTTTTGGGGTTATATGAAAGATTTGAGTAGTTATTTATTTCAATTCATTGAATAAATGGAAATAATCAGCGATATTTAATTTGAGATAAATCTAACATCTCTAAAAATGTTGCAATAACAGCAAGCCCCAAATCAAAATTTTACACGAGTAAAAAAAAATAGAATAAAATGCCGCTTTATCTAAAAAAATATTTTCAAAGCATAGGTGTACTAAAAAAATAGGGGTTCCATGGATACTGCAACCCCCCTCCCCTCTGTTCGCGCTTTGATATTTTAAACCAAAATTACACAAGTGTGCCGACTTAAGATAAAAATTTGTGCTAAATTTCAAATAAATATCTCTACACTGGAGTTATCAATAAAAATCATTTTTGACACCCTGTGACATAGGAAAAATCCCATTATTTTAGACCAAATAATATGTGGTTAACTAACCTACTAATTTGTAACAACCTGTATATCGTATAATTGTTTCAAATTATTCTTGCAGTTGCCAATGTTTTCTTTATTATTTTTCTATTCTATTTACAAAAAAATACACAACTTTTTCCAGAATTATCATATTTTTAATATTCTCTATTTCCTTATATTATTTTATTTTTGTTTTACATTGATGGCAATTCCTTCCTAAATAATGAATAAGTTGGAACTAACATAACATTGTCTGAAGTTATTTATTTTTGTCAAAGTTTTAGGTTTTCTTTTACTGTTTTTTGAAAAACTGTCAAAACTAATTAAAAACGAAAGTAGACTGATTTCGAAATATTGACAACTTATTGAGAATTATTCCAATGACCTTTTGGCACGAAGGTTTGTCATTAACTTTTTTTCACAGGTGGAAAAATACCCAATTAAATAGATAATTAAACTAAATATTGTTTACCAAAATAGTACATTCTATAAATCCACTTCAAATATTAAATGCCTGTGAGCCATTTCCATATATCGGGCCAAGCATTATGTAAAATTCAATGATCTAGGTCGTGGAATATGTTGGAAAAATATTCTATTCAATTGGAATCCTGTTTTGCAACGTATCTATTAACATCAACATACACCTATTTTAAGAGAGTCTGGTGGGACTCACAAACATTAATCTTACTGCATAATCTGAAACCTGATCGAAACTGGGAAATCTTATCACCATCCAACGTTTTGAGATGTTAGTGATGTTTCCGTTTATCTAAAATGTGTTATAAACACACTTTTTCTTCGTCGTCCTTATTTGAAGTTAAAATAGGGTCCAATTGATTTTGCTTTGCATATCCCTTAATTTTGTTAAATGTTGTGAAGGACCAGTTTCAATTTCCTTGCTCCGACATCAGTATTACACAGCCTACTAAACTTGGGGTTGAATTATTGGGAATCTCGAGAGGATTCGATGTAGCACGGAGAAAAAAGCAGCCGCTTGGCCTTGTGCCCATCCCAGCTGCCAGCCAACAGAGATCATCGATGTGTGTCGCATTATGTGCAAATCCAATGATGATTGGGACCATTATCCTAGATCGACGTACGTAAATATTGCGGACATAACATGAAAGACCAAAAGGTTTTCGGTGATGTACCGAATAAAAACACTACAGTAAATAATACGATTTAAAATTGAAAAGAAGACGCTTCTACACAAATAATGTTCCAGCAGATATAGACGCAAAATACTGTTTATACATTTATTAATTCAATATAAACATTTATTTACTACTATTTTCAGCTACTATTCCATCATCAGAGAAAGAAAAAAAATGACAATTATTAGAGTTAAGACATTGTCGAGACTACGCATTCGTGAATCTAAAGGATGCTCGTTATTTTCGAGGACACGTAAGTGCCAATAGAACCAATGAATCGCATTTTCGCGTACAAATTTACTTCAAAGTTTGCTGACCCATAAAAACGTCGAGTCGTCTCGTTTTAATGAGGTCGCGCCCTTAATAGTGTTTAAGTGAGCATTGAAAATTAGAATAGTAGATTGTAAATTGTGTCGTACAATGGTGATGAGTGTACAACTTTTGAACGACATAAAATTGAAACAATAAAATGCCTGTCTGGGTCCTAACGTCTAATTATCTTTACGTTGAACTTTTCTCGGTTATTTTAGGTCTGACGTAACAAAATCGTGATTTTCCTAAAAAATTAGGTGATTTAATTTATAACTAATGGAAATATTTTTTTATATTTGACAAATTTGCAATGTTTTGCACATAAACTAACTGTACACCGAAATGTAAGTTTTTTAATAAAATCATGTTTTATTTGTAATAAACACCCTACAGAATTCTAAAGATGGTAAATTTTCACAAAATTTTGATAAATTATATTTCCATAGTAGGTACATCCATAATAAATGCGATGCAAATAATCCATAAAAATGTTATTTATTAATTAGGGTATAATTTTATGCAACCAGTCATACTTAAATCGATCGAGATACATTTTTTAATATCTTGCTATGTATATAAATTTCGTTTCATTTTAATTCTTGTTTTAAGAAAATATTTAAATGTAGTGTTTCATAATTAGAAAATTGATGACATTTGTCCATTAAAACTTTTTTGTTTAATACACCGGATACCTACTACAAGAAAATATGTACAGGGTGTCTAGTGCTGGCGGTAAAAAATGAAATGGTGAATTCTACAACCGAAAATGTTACTTTTTTCTCTCTAAACACGGACCCTAAAAGCACTCCTTCCAAGCTACAGTTTTTTAAATAAAAAAAGGAATAATTTTTACTAGTCGTTACTAATTCTTGAATTATTTCGCTATCGAGTTACCATGTAAAATTATCAGTGATTAAATAACACTTTCTTATTTCAATTATGTTTATTTCCTTTCATTGAGGCATTTTTGAGGCAAATGGCTCTTGAGGCTACGTGGAAACTCTTTAAAATGCTTTGTCAGAATATCTCAACTGTTGGTATTTATTCGGATAAATAAGTGACTTTAAATAACACCAAAAATATAGGTCAAGTGGATTACGTTCCGGATATCGAGGGTATCCAAGCTACCGGGCCCCTTCTATTAATCGGAATATCGTTTATCAATTTATTATCGATATTCCCTAACATTATTCCTAAAATCTGCTGGGCACCACGTACCTAGTCCAGTCCATACATGTCTTTAATGAAGGTATTAACAAATTTAAAAACAATTTTATTCTTACCAAAAAGTAAAAAAATATTACTCCATATCAAAAAGTAAAAATGTGAGCTAATGATAAAACAAATGTTTTTAAAAATCTTTTTAATTACTTATCTTTGAGTGACATTTTAAATGGGACGCCCGTGATTGCAAATTTTGAAAATTTATATCTGGAAAGTACTAGGAATGACAAACTTATTAGTTCAAAAAACAACCCTCATACCCTTATAGTTTTTTTTTAAACATTCAATTATTGCAATTGTTTATAAGCGTGAAAATTGCGAAAATGTTTAAACAGTCACCACGGCTCACCTAAGCGTCCGATTTGAATTTTTCAAACACCATTTTAAAGCTTGAGAGCTCTTCTTTTTGTGGTGAAATTTTCAAGTATTCAAAGGCTTTAGATTTTTAGAAATTTGATTTTAAAAATTTTTGAATTAAAAAAAATTAATTAGGCATTATGTAAAAACTATAGAACCGAATTGGATGAAATTTGGTGTGATGATTCTATGCACTAAGAAGTTTAATTGGGAAAAGTATGAAGATCCTAGGTATTATTCAAGTGTCTGAAAAAAATTGACAAATAAACTAGCATTTTTTGCAATTTTTTAAATGATTTTTCCGATTTTTGCAATAACAATAATTATTTTTTCGAATTGCAACTAACTCTATCTTGTTCAAAATTTAATTACAAACCTTTCTTTCCCTTTCATTTTTGTCTAAAATGAATAGTTGCTAAGTTGTCGACGAGAAATCCAAGAAAAAAATTTGCTATTTTGTTATACTTTTTTTAAATAACAATCAATCCCACGTTTTTTTTATTTGCATAGAAAAATTATAATTTCTGATGTTATTTAGAAATCGTTAGAGCAAAAATCTCCGATCATATGCGTTTTACCCAACCCGAAACAGATACCGCCTGGACTATTAATGTTGTTCTCAACAAAAATAAATTATATTCATATATTTTTCTGTTAAGGGCTAATATTATTTTAGGTAAACCCTATAAGTTGGTTATACATATTTTGCAGTTACTAAAATTAAAAACAAAAATAACTTAACTTTGTAAACTTTTATTTAAATGTTTGAATAAAATGTTAGTAAGATTAAACACTATTTTGAAGACGAAAAATTACTCCACCTAGCGGTAGAACTGTTGCACATATTTTGCAGTTGAAATTGATATTTTCCACAGGATTTAATATTTCAATTACATACTGCGCACTTACAGAATGGTCATTTATTTCACTTAAACCGATAGCATTAACAACTATGGTCAAATGTGCCGTACTGGAAATGTATGTCATCTGTGGAGTGTTCTCTCCTCCGTACACACTTTGAACACGATTATTTGACCTAGGCATTGAAGCGCGAACGACACGGCATTATTGTCTGAGCATTATATGCCATTTTGTCTTAAAGGCAAATTGATTCGTCTTAATACATCCGTTAGTTAACAAAAACGATTACATAAATTTTAAATACTTACACTCGTTTTCCCACGTGCATTAGAGCCGGTTTAATTTTGGATTACCGACAATTATGGTGCAGAAAGTGAAGAGGTAATCAACCTGTCGGTGTTTTATTCATTTCAAAAAATGTCATTTTTATTTGATGCCGCTCCACTGCAGTGCAGTCCATACTTGTATTTATGAATGAAAAAATTCAACGACCTTTTGAAATAAATTATTTAATTTTTAATAATGTATCAGTAAAACTTTTGGTTTTGTACAACTCGAATATAGTAAAAATATGTACATTTTTGATTTTTAATACAGAGTTTTAATTGTACACTTTTTAATTTCCGAGGAAGTGTTTTGGATAATTTTTTATCAAATAGATTCAAATGTTTAAATTAAAAGCAAAAATTTGAAACAAATATGTAAACCAGGGTCAGAGCTCTGTTATTAAGCACACTGAATTTCTACTTGACTGATTATTTTAGAATTTAGAAAAGGATCATTATTTCTAAGAGGAAAGAAGGAAAGGAGCTATTTTCGAGTTACTTTCTGAAGCAGAAGTATTGTATAGTTAAAATTCAAGTAATCTAGTTAATACATAAAGTTCCAAGACTGTGGTTTGCAAAATAAATAAATAATCAATTTAATATATGTTGGTTGGTATCAAAAAATACAAATATTCCTCATATTTTGTCCCTACAGAATGTTTTGTACAAAGTTTAATTTCTTAACAAATATATGTATGTATTTTTTGACATAGCATAACGCTATGTCAAAAGTAATGGTTAAATCAAATAATGAATTAAGTATTGAATTTATGAACAATGTATACAGGGTGTCCCGTTCAGGTTTCAAAAAAACTTGTGTGCAAGTTCCTCATGGGGAAATTGGGGTAGTTCATGTAAAGTTTTTTTCTTAGATGCCCTGTTTTCGAGATAGTGTGTGAAATTTGTACACGAGTAAACATCTACTGTGCGTTAAGAATAATGTGCAAACGGTTTCTTTCTGAAAATCAGTGTCACCGATACAGGTAATTGGAGGGCTACAATCGAAAAAAAATTTTAAAAGTCAAAATTTATTACATTTCTAAATGGTTCTGTAAACTCTAAAGCATAGGTACTACAAAAAATGGTATACTTGTCGAAATTCGGTTTTTATTTAACTTTTTTTCGTGGATCGTATTTATTTATCGTCGTGAATATGCAGTCAAACGTTGTCGGTGAAATTTGCGGACACCCTGTATAATAATATATTAGAAACGTATTTAATATTATCTCCTTTTTATATAAATTAGGCGCATACTCTTGTATGCATTTACTCTACCTTCCCCTTTTTTAACATATATCTTTTTGGACTTTTCCATTTTTCCTTTGATTATGTTTGTCAATCACGATTATTGTTGAACGGTGATGCCTTTCTACAGCAGATTTGTTTTTATAACAAAATATAGATATTTGACTACTAGACAGCTTACGCCATATTCGGACCTACCTCCATTTTTCCCTATGTTCCTCAATTATTATTATAGCGATTAATTATTATGAAAGGAAAACAATACCTTTTATAAGTTTACAAGTAATTCCTATAAGATCTCAAACACATGTTCACAGGTTAATAATTTTATATCAGTGACGTAGGCATCATATTTTTAAAGAACAATAATCTGATTTTAATTTATATAGGTAGTTGAATAAATTCTGAGAAAAATAACTCGGGGAAATTCCTTCTGATTGAGCTATTGACACTATAAGGCGCCGGTAAGTGGAATTTCACGATTTAATTGATAAATTGCATTTCACACGATAAAGCCTATATGCAGTTTACTAGGTGACGCCAGGATTCCTGTAAAAAATGCATTTGGTATAGAAACAAAGCTAATTAATGATAAATGTAGGTATAATATAAAGTTATCATAGTAAGTTAAGATGTCGGCGATAAGGTACTATTAATTCGGCGCCTATACCGATCGAAAAAAACAACTGATAAATAATTCCGGCTATTCTATAAATATTATTATATAAAAATATTTATATCAGTGCTAATCTAAGTATGAATACAAATAAATTATTGGAGTTTTACGTAATGTCAAATAACAAGAGATCAATAATTATTACACGTGAACGAAATCGTGGAATCACCTACTAGATATTATCTTTTATTGTATTTAATTGTCAAATACAGAGTGATCCAAGTATAGCTCAGACTGACTGCATTGGAACTCGATGATTCAGTAATATTTTTAATAGGTTTAAGATCAGGGTAATCCATACATTACTGAGTATGCTGTCAATTTGTCACCCCTATCACCAAACCACCACCTGTTTTAATATAATGATTTCTCCTAAGGTATTCAGTCGGAAAAAGACAGCTTTTGCATTAATAAATTTCAGTTTCATTCCTCCTATCTCTTGTATTCTGTCAAAATAATATCAGGTACATGTCAAAACACAATGTATTCAATTAATTATCAAAATTTACTTTGACTCCTTCATTTGAAGCAGTACACTTTTTTCAAGGAACAATCCAGTCGTCAAAGCACTTTTTAAACGCATGTTTCGGTAAGGACCTGTTCCACGAAGTGGTAATTTGAGTTTGGGAAAGAGGAAATGTCAGCAAGAGTTTTATGCGGCAAATATAATGGCTAGCTGATGAAATTCGTCGAGCTTTTGGTCAAAAATAAATTCACAGTTATCCGTTTGTGTAATGGTGCCGTAAAATCCGAGAATCGTCTTTCCATCCTCTCTGATCTTTTGCGGTGGGTACTCTATCTCAAACGCCTAATAATGCTCAGATAATATTCTTTGTTGACTGTTTCGCCATCCACTATGGTCACAGAAAACAGTTAACACGACTTTGATTTTTGAACGACCTTGACGTGTTTTTTTTGGTTTCAGCTCATTAGAAAAGCAGCATTCGGAAGCTGGTTGGTTTGTTTGTATATCAATCTCGCAACCCTATGTCTCGTCATCCGTTACGATGCGTTGTATGAATGTAGAAGTCGAATTAGCTTGTTCAGGCATGTATTCAACAACTTGTTTGGATGCACTTTTTGAAAAAAAGTCGGCTCTTTTGGAATCAGCCGTGTTGGGATCCGTTTTATACCCAAAACATCAACTAAAATGGTGCGAACTGATTCGTGAGATATGTTTTAGTTGATATGCCAGCTATAATAATGGCACCATTTCCTTCGCTTTATTGATGTTTTCTTCAGTTGAAGATATTGGAGGAAGACCAGAACGTGGCAAATCATCAACCACTTCTCGACCATGTTTGAATGCTTTGTACTATTCGTATGCTTGAGTTTTCGATAACTCTGAATTACCGTACGTCTTTCCCAACATTTTCAAAGATTCAGTACAAGAAATTTCATTGGTAATTTTAGGCAAACTCTTTGTTCAATAACATTATCCATAGTAAAAACCGCGGAACACACTTTAGGTGGAATAACAAAACCAACAGCTGTAGACAAACTACTTGACAGATCGCGCTCAAACTTCGCGTCAAAGTCATAGACCCTATAAACTACACTAAGGTCTATGGTCAGAGAAGAGTAGTACAGTGCTACCAACTTTCCATTAAAAAAGAAATTTAAGTCTACTTTACGCGGAATTTTTAAATGACAAATACCGGATATCTTTCTGATAGAATGTAAAGCGATTGTTGAAAGAGACAAGTTGGTAAAATATGACCTTATGAGATCTACTTTGTTTATGAAACAAAACTTGCTAATATTTCAAATTTGCAAAATTTAGCAAAGCTTGAAAATTTAGAAAGATCTGAATTCTTCACTACAACAGTAGAAAATGTTATTAAGAAAAATCAAAAATTAAGAATGAAGTGAAGAATGGATTTTACGGATTTGAATTTGAAGTTGAGTCACAAACAAGCAGAGACTCAAAAGACTTTTGCGAGAACACTGTATTTTCATATAATATTACATTCAATTGTACTTTACACTCTTATAAATTGGAAATGTAAATTTAGATGGAAACATAATTGGTTTTATAAAAAAAATCATATACAGGGTGGTTCAAATTTTATGCAGGAAACTTCGAGGACAGATAGATCTCTTTAAAATAATAGGTGTTTGCCTTATAAACATTTTAAAGATACAGGGTGTTGAAGTTGTTACAAAAATGGATTTATTGATTAGGTCTCAGGAATCTATTAACCGATCTCAATAAAATTTGGTACAGATAATGTATGATAGCAGGCCTTACATTCTCTAAAATATGAGCTTTAAAGGTTCAATCAGTGGTGTGCAGCAAAATGAAAAACAGATAGGATTAATACATTTTAATATATTATTATGTATAACAATACAAGTGAAGTGTAACAATACCCCGCAAGAAATAAATAAATATATTTAAAAATACGAACTGGTATTTTTAACTGATGATATTGCAATAAAAAAACTACTTTGTGGACTAATGCCTCTACCAGTATTAAACTCAATATCTAATAAATATCTAGGATTATTCGTCAGCAAAACCACCAGACACGTACATATATGTAGCACGAAATTGTGTATTCGAACGCTGAATAATTTAAGTGCGTATCTACACTTTATTTACAATTTCTATGTAAAAACTATTTCAAAAATGTAAAATTTAGTCATTCATAACTTTTATTATCGTATCTTTAGCATGTAGCTAAACTAGTTCCTTTAAAGACCGAATATGAATAAATTACATTACAAATTACACACGATCGAAATCATCGCCAAGTACATACCAATTAAACATTAAATTTTATAGTTGTTAATTTACATTTGTGCAATTAATACTACAGATGTTTTATTTATTGAAACACGTAGCATAATTTGCAATAAAATGTCCATTATAAGCTTTATTTTACATTCGAGTTTAATAATACGCACAAGAAAATGATTAACACTGAAAAGAGAGAATTTCTAATTAAAAAGAATGAAAATATTGTCAGGACGCACGAAGTACAAAACGCAAATAAGTCGAAAATGCTGTCTTCGTGTATATTCACACTCAAAAGTGTAATAAGTACTGCGCTTAAAAGTAGTAAAAAATGAAACTAATTTAACCTATTTCTCATTATAATGCTGCAGTAATATTTTATTTTTTAGGACGAAAAATTATTTTAAACCAGTTAGGAGATTATAGTATATATCTATAGAATTACAGGCATCAATTTTAGTTTATTTTATTTTGTGAAAATGATGTTTATAGACTAGATGTTAATTTTAGTTATTCATTTTATTCGTGAGATTATCAGGACGCACGAAGTACAAAACGCAAATAAGTCGAAAATGCTGTCTTCGTGTATATTCACACTCATAAGTGTAATAAGTACTGCGCTTAAAAGTAGTTAAAAATGAAACTAATTTAACCTATTTCTCATTATAATGCTGCAGTAATATTTTATTAATACATTTAGGACGAAAAATTATTTTAAACAAGTTAGGAGATTATAGTATATATCTATAGAATTACAGGCATCAATTTTAGTTTATTTTTTTTGTGAAAATGATGTTTATAGACTATATGTTAATTTTAGTTATTAATTTTATTCGTGAGAGTGTAAAATCTTACGAATTGAATAATTTCACCGGTAAATTGCCCCACCATCTAATAATAGGTGTTTGTTTATTGTCATAAAAACAAACTAATTAAATAAACCGTGGAACACTTAGCCTGCACTTCATAAAGTTCGTATAAATATTGTGTTTGAGTGTTAAAATATGATTTATTAGTAGGTGCGTTAACCTTAAAGCTTGAATATTTAGCTCTTCATTTTTGCATAACTATACTTACTACTAAGCCGATATGATCTGCCAAATAAAATGTTGCCAAAATTACCACAAATAAATCAATCTCCTTTACGAGATAAGTTTGGTGCGATGTTATCGCTCGATGATTGTCTCAAAATTAAATGGTTTTTGTCTTTCAATATTCACCAAGACTGTCAAGAACGAAGACTATGCACAAAATTGAATTGTAATAAATGTAGCTGAGTTGGGAAAATTAGTGACTGTACCTACTGTATTTCTTAAACTTCCTGAAAATTATTTAAATTTAAAATCATCTGAGCTGTTATTCAAAGTGCAATATTGTACTATCAGTCGTCCTTTATTTTCTAATTATAGGAACATAATATATCTTTTAATTGACTTTTTTTATATCTAAACGTCTTATACACATAGGCAACTTTTAAAAATTTAAAATGTATCTTTCTTCAAGAGAGACATGTATTTCATTAGTATTTGTAGTAGTTTGAACCAAGTAATCGGTATTTCATAAATACCCATATATCTATTCAAAATTTTAGACCCATAAATATCTTGACAGGAAAATAAAAAGCTGGCTAATAGTCCCGCTGACACCCAGTACATGACCCAAATTTCCTTTGATGGTATCAATTTTAAACATAAGATAATCCAATTTTGAGATATTTTATTTGGAATTATATTATAGATGATTAGAAATATGTTACAATTCAAATACGCGTAACAATCCTAAATACAGATTAAGTTCTTAAATTCCTACAGGATTTCTAAAAAATACTTAAAAAAATACACAGAATCACACAATCAATCACACAATCAGACAATCTTCACAGAACTATGATTTTCCGGTTCCCTTCTGTAAAACCCCCAAGTTCGGCTCCGTATTGATGAAGATAAGATTAAAATTAATTAACAAAATTTCAATCTCAGTTTAATCAATCCATTTCTGTAGAGGCATGCTGAATTGTTTTATTGTAATGTTTGTGTGAGTCTAGAATGTTGAAAATTAAAATTATCTGCACACGTTTTTACATACGTCACTTTGCGAAAAAACTGATGACCTAAAACAGCACCGTTATTGAGATAAAATTATTATCTATTGGAAAATGATACAAATTGATTAATATAAATACACAAATACTCGTTAGTAATTGGTATTTTTTTCATACTTCGTACGAACTAATTAAAGACATGCAAAACCTGCTGAAGTCTGTTACAAGTTTATTTCTTTAAGCTATGGTAAATTTCATAATGTTGGTACCAGAAGACAATTCAATAAACATTAACACTTTTAAGGTTATTTATCTGGTTATTTTAAGTGGCCGCTCACTTGGAAGCAAAATTCAGATAAAGTCTCGAATAAGCAAGGTGTTAGACGTTTGACTGAATTAATTTTAACAGACTATAGAATATATTAAAATAAACAAAAAAGCCTTATATGACATGGGTCCTAAACTCAATAATTTCCGAGAAAAAAATTGTCAAAATCTCCAACTTGATGTATAAAAGTCCGATTAATTAAGGAATATTGACATAACTGCGTGCATAGAATACCATATATACAGTGTTTATCACTTTTTTGAACTTCTTTATGTTTAATTCTAAAAAACAATTAGCGTTGTAATAAATTTAAAATTCAATAAAATTCATATCGAGCAATGTGAGAACGGCGCGGCGATTAACACGAGGTACTAAGCTATCCAGCAATAAGCAATTCAGTTGGTGTTGGTATCTGGAATTGGATCGTGTCGGAGTGTTTTTTGCGTACCACTATTTTCTTTTCTTTAGTGCGAGAAAATTGGATTCGAAGGTGTCGTGCGTGCATAGAAAGTGGTGGTGGACATTTTGAGCATATGTTGTAGTTTGTTTTGTATTTGTGCCATTAAAAATTACTGAATTTTGCATTTTGGTATATAGGACCTAAATTATTTTTAATACGTAGGATTATTTGGACGACGTGAATCTTTGGGTACTTACTTTAATTACATGTTTTTCAAATTTATAATCTGATTAAAAGTTAAGTTCCTGTTTTAAGAGACTCATAATTACTAAAATTCGAGTTAAAATTTAAGCACAACACTATCTTCGTACTACAAAATCGATACATTTTATTTTATTTATTTAAAAACTGGAAAACAATTATCTTGAAATTTATTAAATGTTTCACAATAATAGTTGTTTACATTCTTTCTGTAGGACAAGTCTGCTGCATGCCCACGTGGTGTGCATCAGCTGTGTAGCGCTGTTGTCACGTTGTGCTGAAACTCCCCAATATTAATACTCGCTGTATTTTAAAAACTGTTAATCTTACGCCCCTGTAATATACAACTTTTTTGTTCATTTATGATTACTTTATCTCATGCTGAAGTTATAGCAGTCGTACTTCTTATACCCTGTATTTAGTCATTGCATCAAATTTTACCATTTAAGCCATATAAGTTTATTGTTGTAGTAATGAAAAAGTATTGTAATTGTATAACTAAAATTTTTATATATTTAGGAATTTCTTTACTACATTCTATGGTAAATTTGCAAAAATAGTGCAAAATAATAATAACAACATCTACATAGGTTTTGGTGATTATTAGCAAAATTCTAAGGGCACAATGATTATTATAAAATGTTCTTTACTAAAAACGATGGCAAAAGTATCAGCACATATGCCAGTATACTTCAAAACATGAGGATATTGTTTGTTATGGATTAAAATAATAACACTTCATGGTATTGTTGTAGTAAATTTTACTAAACAATAAATAATGATATGTGGACAGTTTTGTCAATTATGTCTTTGTAGAATTATATAATATTTATTATTTATTTATACATACTGGCGCTCTAGTTTTACTTGTTGAACCAATTACAATGATCTAGTTGGTGTTCTATGACTTGCTGCAATTTCTTTTTATGGCAAACCTCCTAGGTTTTTCTTTTTTATAAATGTTCAGGATATGTTGTCAATTTATGATGTAGGATGATTTTTAATATAGACCTAAACTTTATCAAGTTTATTCTTAAATATCCAGGAGGCTTTAGAAATGCCTGAAAATGAAAAATATCCAGTTTTTGGCAGGTTCCATTTTACAGACAAATTTTGTGAAACGTATTCACAAGCGTTATGATATAAACAAAAGAAAACAAATCAGTACTTTAATTAATTGAGATTAAAATAATTTTTTACCAGCGTTCTCTTAATTTTCAGAGCGTTCAAGTGCTGTAATTTTTGTTTGTTGGAATGTCACAGCAGAAAAATTCTTTCCGCCGGTTATTACGTATTATTAGAACCATCCTTGAAACCATATATCAATCAAGTCACCATTTTAATTTGCAATTGTTTTAACTTTGTGACAGCTGACATTCGTTTGTCATTCATAGCGTCTATTAGTTTGCATACACACCTACGTAGCGAGGCATTTAAAGCATTTATGTAGATCAAAGCCTTGTATGCATTTTGATTGTTTACGTTGGACATAATGCCGGATTCTAAGGGAAATGCACGCGAGGCGGTGCACAAAAGACGCTTTTATATCGTCTAATCTATAGTTTTTCGAATGCATCTGTACTGCTTCATTTGCACTCGCACCGCGCTTGTCGGTGGAATATTTTGCGACGAAATGTTGAGAGCGCGCGTTATTCGTGTTACACTAAATAGTCATAAAACAGACATAAAAAGTGTCATTGTGGGATCTACTCTATTTTATTCGTGGAGGAACTTATTTTAGTGTCCCCATATAAGTGACTTTGTTCAGACGTTAAAATTAAATGTTTTACTTGATGTGGTGCATAAAATTGTAACTGTAACGTTTATAATATTACAAATTTATTGTCTTTAGCAATACAGTAGTAGATGGTTTCTATTTTGAAGATTATCCGTTTTAATTATTACCAAATAACCTATGAAAAATATTGATGGCGTTGGTAAGATACATAATTTCAGTTGTTCCTCAAGGAAGCCTACTGAGCCCGATCATATTTTCTAGGTACATTTTAACGTATAGGTATTTGAATCCATGTTTGCTAATGACCTAAAATGAATTAACAAAAGATTGTTAAAAATAATTATAACTAAAATGCTTGCTAACATTTTAGTTATAATTATTTTTTGAAAGTGCTTATGTTTGACAATAGTTAAATAGTTTTTCTATTCACCGCACTGTAAATTAAAAACAAATTGTAGAAATCAAGAATTAGTATCAAGGATCAAGGATAGTAAAACCTGGTTCTAACAAACTTATTTTTCAGTATTTTTAATAGTCAATTTTCCTTTTTAATGGACAATGTTCGAAAGGTTTTTTTCTTCTACATAATATTTTTTTCATTTATAGATTCGTTTTAAGTTACTATTGAATTTCCTTATGTAACCCTATGCGTAGACGTTCGTGTATATACATTTTTGTCTGTCTATCCGTCTGTCTTTACACATGGTGGGTCCTAAGTAGGTCTAAAAATTTTAGCCAAAGCTTCCTTCGATCAAGACAAAGCAATTAACCTAACAAACCTCAGTTTTCCAATATATTTTTTTTAACGCGGCAATTTTTTTGGGATCAGTGACAACTATTTTTTCATATGAAATTGCTAACTAAACTTCACTTTTTTGATAAGTTTGCAAGTAAATTAAATACATACTTTCTAGAATTTACACCAACTTACTGTTATTAAATAGTCATGTTTATTAAGATACGAAGGAAAGGGGGTCGATGTAACTCCCTTAATTTAATTTTTCTAAAGCACGCCTATGATTATGGATATTATTTTGTTAAACGCCCATTCAGTTCTTTAATCTTTCTTTTCCTTCTTGCAAAATTTTGATTTAGGGCCTGGATTTCGAGATACCTATATATGATTGGAATATTGGAATTTTATTTTATGTCGCTCTTAAGCTAAGCATTGTTAAAAAAATTAACAAACGTTTCGGTCAAACGTTCATTAATTTCACTTGGAAATTCAAAAAACAGTACAACCATAAGAATTTTAATATTAATAATTAAGATCAAAATTAATTTACGATCTCTACCATTTCCACAAATCAACACTATCGATTAACGTTAGAGAACAAATATGCTAGGAATTTCATTGTTTTAGCTTTGTACGATTTGTTTTGTTGACATTGTCAAATTGAGTCACATATTTTGTGATAGACAAATTAATAACAAAAAACAGCTAGGATACAAGGGAATACAAAGATAATCTGGCTTTATACGATAACAGGAACATATGCCAGTCCATCTCAGTATAAAGCAACAAGAAAAGTGTTGCAAAGTTTTCAATTCTTCTTGAGCATTGCTTAAAAGAAATTGAAAAATTAAAAGATAGTAGATGACACATTTAAAGAAGCTGTGACATCTCATAAGTTAAACCTTGTATCAAAATTTTACAAGAGTGAAAAGTGCAAGAAAGAAACACAATAAATACGTCTGCATAATAGGCGTGTGCAAAAAGGGAGATAATGAAAACTGCCCCCATTCAATCAGTTCACGTTTCGATCCTATGTTATTCAAAATTGCACAGAACTATGCCAGCATTGGATAAAAGTCCATACCAAGCTTCAACTAAATATCTTAAAGAACATAGTTATTAAAATACTCTTTTTTATTATATTGTTGACGAAAAAGTGACGTCTTAATGGAAAATGTCACAAAGAAAGTCTCATTACTTCCAGCCAAAGACTTGTGGTTAACGAGTTGATGTGCTTTCTGTACCATCATCTAATTTATACTGGAGTTTTATAAAGATTACTTGGAAGGTTAATCAAATCTGGCTAATATCTGTATTAGGTCAGTTCTTAGTAAATGTTTACTTAATTAAAGTTAGAAGAATTTGGATTGTCAACTTATCAGAAGTAGGTATATCTATCTACTATCTACTACTAGTACTATCTTCATTAAATTATCTTCAGTCATATAGCCGCATATTAAAGAACATTAATTTAAAAAAACAATCAATTAAGAATAACGCCAAACATATTTTAGAAATTTACAATACAGTACAATATACATATAGAGGCAGATGTTAGGATGTACACAAGTGTTTTATTTTAATATTACATTAAAATATATTAATTATATGTATATTAATCTAATCTCGGAAAATGAAAACTAGTACAATCTGGTACGCCTATGGACAGAATCATGTCTAGGTTAATGTGTGAAGTTTGAAATCGAGGTTCTCTTTTTACGATTTTTTGAAAATATTTCGCACAAAGCACTCTTGAAGACAATTTAAAATAATCTAATAATATAATATCTCCTGATATATTTAATTTCACAAAACCAAATTTACTGTATTCTGCTATAAATTACTTATGAAACAGTACTGAACCGTTTAAAATCCGATATCACGTCAAGAACATACCCTTGTCCTTTGAGTGATGGATTTATTAGTTCCGAAACGTGTGTTCAATAAAACTCTAAACAGTTAAGCAGCGTTCAACGTACCCAATAAAAATTAAAATACAACGATTTCGACGATTAGGTAAGTATAAAAATTCCGACATGAGATAAGTATATATTTTTCATCGGTTCGTCTAATTGATAAGCAAAATTTCTGTGGCGCTCATTGTTATTCCGCTGGCTATGACAAGCCAAGACTTGTTGCCATCGTTTCGGCGACCCAGATGAAAAAATAATATATTCAATATGAGTAATAAACTAGGTGTAAACGACTACAACAGATAAATTAAATCTAATGAATCACGACGAGCATCGCACCTGTTTATCGTGACATTGCCATATTATGTGCTACTCCAGAAATATCTCCGTCTGATTTAATTTTAAGCTATTTGTCAATTTTTATTAGTAAAACACAATTAACTCGTTCGCTATTACAACTACTACCATGGCCTTGACGCATTCAAAACTTGTACGAAAAGGAACCACAGCGGCTGGGTTTCTATAAATGCAGCTAACAGGTACTGTCTAGATAATTACAGTTGATTTCACAAAATCCTACCAAAATATTTCTAAGAGTTTAAGATTTTAATTACTGTGCTTTCGTGATCTTATCACTGCCTGATATTAGGGATAAATCGTTAAAGATGAAGTATTGTAATTGAAGCTTACAGAAAATATCGTATCATCACTATTTAAAAATAGACTTGAGTGATGTAGCTTTAGAATTAGCTATAGGTATCATGAAGTTTTAAGTACGTATACCAGGTGTCCCGTTTAAATGGAAAGACTTAATACACAGAAATTGTTCATTACACAGGGTGTTGTTAATTAAGTATGTCAAATTTTAAGGAGTAATTCTTGTGTACCGTTCATGTTTCAAAAAAACTTGTGTGCAAGTTCTTCATGGGAAAATAACGTGACATGTAACGTTTTTTTCTTGTTTTCGAGATACAGGGTGTTGAAGTTGTTACTTTCCAAATGGTTTTCCTAAATTATCTTTAAATCGTCTACAGATAAAATTCTCAAAATTTGTACACGAGTAAACATCAACTGTGTGTTAAGAATAATGTGCAAATGGTTTCATTCTGAAAACCAGTGTCGCCGATACAGGTAATTGGAGGAGCACGATCGAAAAAAAATGTTAAAAGTCAAAATTTGTTACATTGCTAAACGGTTTTATGAAGTCGCATTTTTTTTGCTAACATAAAGCGGCACAAGTACATTAATAGAATATTAAATTGAAAGAGAACGTCGCCACTGAATGAGCTGAAGACATTTAACTACCAATAGTCTTTGCATTTAAGAATATAAGTTAAATTTCTTACATATTACATAAAACAGTTAAATTGTAAAAATGTTTATTAACTAAAATAAATAAAAAAATTAAATTTTATTTAAGTTTAAGCTTGTTGTAAAGTAACATTTAAAATTGTAAATCTAAATAACAAATTATGATAATTAATTATCTATTAATAACTAATTTTAGATTTTGTAAAATACTACGCGACCACTATTAAAATAAACAATTGTTGATGGACATGAATGCTTAAAAAAGTGATAAGAACAGAAAAATATTAGGAAACAGACTCGGAGACAGACAGGTACAGTTAAATAAATGAGCAAATCTCGAAATACTACAGTAGATGCTGAATTGTCCCCCATTTACTTCTCTGCAACTTAATTTTTCTCTTTTGTTGTATGCTTTGGAGTTTATAAAACTGTTTAGAAATGTAACAAATTTTGACTTTTAACATTTTTTTTTTCGATTGTACCCCTCCAACTACCTGTAACGGCGACACTGCTTTTCAAAAATAAACTATTTGCATATTATTCTTAACGTCCAGTTGATGTTTACAGGTGTACAATTTTCGACATTTTTATCTTTAGCCGATTTAAAGATAATTAAGAAAAACCATTTGGAAAATAACAACTTCATCACACTGTATCTCGAAAACAGGGCGTCTAAGAATAAAACGTTATATGAACTACCCTCATTATTTTCCAATGAGAATCTTGCACACAAGTTTTTTTGAAATATGAACGAAACACCCTGTATAGTGTGTTGAAATTTTAAATAAATTTCATCTTTCCTAATATGTCTTAAGACAGTTAGTAGAGAATGACGAAACTTAGGTTAATAATTTATCTAATTAAAATTAAAAAATACATTAAATTTATACACTAGAAGTTCGACGGCACTGAATATTTTTAAAACTTTATCACCTCTAATGTCCAAGAAAAAGGATATTTTTCATTTTATTTGAAAAACGAACTATTTTTAATTGAGTAAGTAGATACTTTTTTAACTTTCATTAACACTTCATAGAACTTGACTTAACTTTAGAACTATTTCTTTTACACAAATGGTTGGCATTTATGAGTTTTTTTTATAAAACAAGTTTAAATACAATATAGTCGTGAAATGTCTAGGAAACTATTTACCCCTTCTTACCTTTAACAAAAATTCAAAATTTTGCACCTCTGATTTTTTTTTGGTACTTGTCACAATTAGTTTGTATGTAAAATTGTACTTCTAGTAAAACAAAAATCCCATGAACTTTTTTTAAGAATCGAATAACTAGTATTGTTTGACTTTTTGTGGAGTATTAGAAAAGGTTAAAGAAAATAGAAAAATAAATGTAATAAATCGAAAATGGTTTGTTTTTCGAATAAAACTGACACACATATATTTATACTCGTATTCGAATTCAGTGAATACATATTTACATTTAATTAGATAAGTCACTACCCTAGGTTTCATCATTCTTAATCCAATGTCTTCAAAGATATTTTAATTTCGAAAACTATTAATTTTTGAACTCATTTTTATAACTCTTCGGCTTAAAAGCACGTTTAGAAGATTAATCTTCAAATTCAATCTTATGTAGTACGGACAGAAATGAGTTTTTAGAATCGTGCGTTACATATCTTGGAATCAACTAGCGTTTTTTTATATATTCTTAATTCACAAAGTAATGTCAGTAACGTGTAAACGTTGCAGGTTAAAAAAATTAAGTAATTCAGTAAAACACTTTTTTAATAAAGATTTCAAACTTAATATTCCGAAATTAAATATAGCTATTGCTACTTGAAAAAGCGCAATTGCATTTAGATTGTTTATTTATTTATTTATTTAGTTTGCACCATCCAACAGTACTGAAAGCATTTATAGGATAGGAAAAAACAAACATAATTGTCCAGATATGAGAAGTTGTGAGTTTTTAAGAAAATTACGTACCATACTTTCTTGTCCTGACGAACGCTGCAACATTTATTTGAAACATTTTTTTATGTACAGAATAATAATCTCAGATATAAGCTGTTTCCACTAAAATGAAACACCTGGTGTCTATTTTTAAAGCGTAATTTCAATGTCCCTAATTTTTTAAAATGATCTATTTATATTTTATTAAAACAACACACTTGAGAAAAAAATATTGTCGCAATTATTTGCTTATTTTAGACTTAAATGCTTAATAATTACCACATTTTCTTTTTGTTTGATAATACAAAATAGTTAAGAAAATAAAATGAAAGATAATAATAATAAGTATTGTAAGTTTTTTTCTAATATGTTCATTTGTTCGTAGTATAACACTATTAAACTATGTTTACATATTTTTTAAATTTATCTCCTCATATTGCTTATTTCCTTGTGTCAGCCCATTTAAACTTATTTTGAAAAATTGTTATTCTACTGTAAAACAAAAAGAAAGTGGAGTGATCATTATGCAATTTTACTCAAAAACTTTATAGGGATAACTTTTTTGCAAATGCGTTATTTTAGCTAGGTATATTTCAAATAAAGTCATAGGTGTAGAAGGCTTACTGAAATGCAAAACCATTAGATTGCTTTTTCACATAAAAACTAAATATAAGAACAACAGTATCAAATTTTAAGAACCTATTATTGGGCATTTTTGAAATATTTTTATTCCAAACAACTTCTTTGTGTGGTTTTATTTGAGACATGTTTGCTTAAACTTTAGTTTTCCTGCATACTGAAATGAATTTACTCAGTTGTAAGTGTGCTGGAAGGTAGCTACCTTAGAAAAGAGACACAGACAAGTATTTGTATGTATATCCGTATACCATGTTTCCAATTTCAAATTTCACAATATTGTTTCTTGTTAAACAATAGTACGACATATTAGTCTCAAATTCTAATCAAATGTATTTCACATCTCTTTAATATAAATAATTAAAATATGTAGACAAATACAAGGTAGTATAGCGATAAATGGTAAGATAAAGGGAAAAAGGCGAGGATTAAAATATTAATTGTTATTACATATAGGTACAAAAATTAGTGTTATCTGGAATTCTTGCAAATACTTATTCGTTGGTTTAACAATAATATATTGTAGCTTTGTGCCAAATCTCAAGTGTTTTCAGTAATAACTTAATTTTGAACCAAATATCAGATGAAATAGTAAAAATAAAAATGTTTATTTAATAGAATTTCTTCATCAGATGATCACATTTTGATAAATTTATATATAAAATCAACTTATTCATATTTTTGTTTTGCAATACTTTTATCTTTAACATTTTTAAGATTATTATGAATGAATTTTTCCTGTTTTTCTTATTTACAACACTGATGACATAAGTAAAACATTTCTACCGTATTTCTGAAAAATATAGTAGTTGATAAACCTGGGTATTTTTTGAAAAGGAAAGGTACTTACCGAATTTTGTTTTGCAAACTCTCTTAATGACCTTCTCAATCTTCGCTCTCTTAATTGGTCTAATCATTTTGGGAACGTCTACCGACCAATAGGTATGGGCATTAGATGCGTTGAGGAAGAGAATGTAACTCTTCCCCAACTGGATTTTGTTTCTGACTAGGTTTTTGGACTTGGGAGACTTTTCGTCTTTATCGCAGGGGATTTTCAGCAGGATCCGATCGTTGACCGGAAACTGCTTGGTATTTTTAAAAGTCGTGTTGACTTTGAAAAAGCATTCGCATGTGGAACCGCTCTCAGCCTGGGCGAGGACGACGATTTCGGCTCTGAAGGCCTTCCTGGAAATGTCTTCCTCTTGGCTGTGCTGCCATTGATGGCGCTTGTTGTCGGAGGACCGCTGGGAGCGGGTCACGATGGGTCTGGTCGGGAATAGGGGATGGTGGATGTCGGTAGATGGAATCTGGGCAAAGTGTTCGCTGGGATGTGTGGTCGGAGGGAAGCCGGCCGCACGAGGCGGGAAGACCTGGACATCTATGTGGCCTGTGGGCGGCTTCTGCGGGTCGTAACGTCGGTGCGAGTTGTGAGCTTGTGCCCTCAACTGCCTGTGGTGTCTGATCTTGTGACGATACGTTGGAGTAATTGTATCAACACTTGGTGAACTACGAACGTTAAAAATCCTATCGAAAAACTCATCAGAATTTGAAAAACTACTTGAGGTATGGAAATTTCTTTTGCTAATGTCCGTCATGGCTAAATTATCTATGCGGAAACCAGAACAACTTAAAACGGCTAAAATCACTAGAAATATAAAACATACACATTTTTCGTACGATATTCTATACATGTCTAGCGCGAAAATGAGTTCCTCAAGAAGACTTCACGGCCCTGAATCTGCGGAGCAATGATATCTGGTGTCCAGGTGCCGAATCTTTAACTGCTTCACCGTCTGGTGATTCTTCATCTTCCCAGCTAAGGCAGCTGGTCAAAACTCCTTTACGAACAGACATCCCTCACTCACATTATCACCAAGAGCGTTGAGCACTTCATCATATCCTCGAGGAACTGACACTGCGACTCGACCTCACTAGATAGATGGGAATCGCGTCGCGGGGTTTCCGCACCAATATCACTGGCTGCACGGCTACGCAACAGAAGAGACAGACAGATCGGGAGAGTACTAAACCAAGTACTAGCTAGGCACCGTACAGGCCACTCGAACGCCGTTGAGGGCGATGTTGACGGCTGAGAAGTTCAAGCTACACTGAAGCCGACCCCCACCAGACCATCTGCCGGCAGACGCCTGAACCGCGCTGTCGACGGTGACGGCGAGCGATACGGGAGGATCTGAGACCGACGTCCGTCGCTGGTGCAAGGAATCGCGCTATGGACGACGTCTTGGGCACCGGCGTCCGCGCTTTCATTATGTTATTTTGTGTGCTGTCTCGCCGTTTATAACCACTTGGGGCACACGAGCACTCAACCACTCGCCGGCGCGTCGCGCCTAACTTTGTTGCTCGCATATCGCCTTGCTGATTATCTCCGTCGCTTATCGCACCTACCTTCAATTTTTATATATCACGATAAAGCGAATCATTTCGCGAATACTTGTCGCTGCAAGTAGAAATTGAAACAATCACCGAAGTAAAATCCGGATACGATTTTGATTTTATAATTCATAGAACCAGATTAATGATAATAATACAAATAATAATAATAATAACAGTAATTGTTAGTAGCCAGTAAATTTTTATTTATCGACGTTTTATCACCCTAATAATCAAAACACATACATTAATTACGATACGATGACAAAAACCATTTAGTTTGTTTGTCACGCTTCCGTCAACTTTCGAGTTAACAGCGAAATTACAGTTTTTTTAATCTGTTTGTCTATATTTGTTTAACAACGAAAACAGTTAGAATTAATATGTTCAGTATTAATTATCATATCGGCATTTCCTATGTAATTCTATCCAAAAATTAAAAGATGTTAGGTTATAAAAAAACTTTTGTTCACTTTTATTCACGTCATAGCGGAAGCACTTTGTAAAATTTCCATAAGATAAACAAATTGGTTTTAGTTAAGAAGTCTATAAAATAGTCCAATTAAATGGGCATTTAGATCACAATTTTGTCATTTGAGGTATATAATAACAATACAGTAATATTTTTAGTATATTTTAATAAAGGTTCTTTTCAAACTCAAAAGGGGTAAGAGGTAAGAGCTAGAAAAAAATTCATATAAAAGTTGTACAGCACAAAATTCTACATAATAATGGACTTTTTTTTATACTATTAAAATGAACAGAGTTAGGGTACCTTGAATTCAAGGGATGATTTAGCACGTGAAAGAGCATAAGAAACTGTGTTTGGCTGTCAAATAAACCCATTTGCGTAAAAAATGGAGTTAATACAGTTTAGCTCTGAGGTACAGATATATTTTTTCATTTTTAAAAAAAAAGTTATAACAATTTCACAAGGCGAACGTTTTTTATCTTTGTCGTAAAACAAAATTTTGAAAGCAACTTTTCATTATTTTAAATATAATCAACCGAGTGGAATAAAAAAAATTGTTTTAGTGTTAAATCATAAAAACTAAAGATTATAAAATTGAAAGATAGTTTACATTTTTTAGAGTAAATTAAAAAAATATATGTAAAATTCATTCATTTTTCTGCTTGTTCTGATTTTCTAAATTCCTGAAATCATCCCTTAACTTCTAGTCTCCCTAACTCTGTTAATTTTAATAGTACATACAAGAAAAAGCTATAAAAACAATTACTGTCACTTATCGTTATTATATACCTCAAACTAACTTATATAAAAAATTCAGGCAAGTTGACCAAAATTGCGATTTAAAAGCCCATTTAATTGGACTATTATAGACATTATTAAATTTTTTGAGATTAAAAAAAAACTCACAAATATTTTTCTTCTCTATTTTAAATGTTAATTCGAGTTCCAAATGTTTCTTTTCTAAAAGATCTTATAGAATGAAGTCGAACAATACTCTTCGATACCAGTAACTTTGGTAAGCAGAAGATATCTAAATGTAATCCCACAGACAAGAACCCTAAGTGCTGAACAACTATTCTATGGACTACGTGCCTCAAACGCCATTGAATTATACCAACAATATCGAAAAACATTCTTTGTCTTCATTAAAAAAAAATAGTGAATTTGAATTAATAATAATATTTATTCAACTACAAAAAATACGTCCATACAAAGCCAAATGTTTTGTAGTATATTGTAATATTATACTGTAGTACAACAATAGCAACAAAAATAAGAGGTAATACAATTTGTATTACAATCAGCTTAATATTTTTAAAACAGTGTACATAATACGTAAGCTAACAATAAGTTTTAAAAAATTAAATTCAGTAAAAAGGACAAATATTGGTTTATTAAAAAGAAACAATTCACATCTAGTCACATTTAGCGCTTTTGTCATTTCGAAATGTCGTTTTTTCTAAAAGTTCAATATTTATATATTAATATTATCTATTAATTACATACGAAAGGGGTCTATCTGATGAAACGATCCTAAGTAAAATGTATAAACAAAATGATCTGTTTTTAGAAACTGTTTTTTTACGTGCTCATATGCACCCTTGTTAAAGGTGATCAGAGAATAACGAAAATACGAAATGCATATTTCAATTATTCAACAATTTCAGTATATCTGATATGAGTTTTTATATTAATTATACAGGGTGGTTTCTTGAAAACGAAACAAAGAGAATAACTTTTAGGAAAATTATTTAGATAAGATAAGAGATAGGTCGATTTTTGATCTAAAGGGGACATCTTTTCACATACGTTTCTTGTTACAGACTCTACCCCCTAGGGGGGGAGGACCCTCCAAAAAATCTTAATAGGGAAGTTTGAAAGCTATTCTAATTCTCTACACAACAGTGTTTTATTTTTTAAAGTGAGTTAGATATCTTTTCCATACCTAAATTTCAGATTCGACTTCATTTGATACGATTTAAAAATATATACATATATGATTTTTGGTAACATATTCTTTTTCACTAAAAAGTGGATGACAAAATTGTTTTTTTAGAATTTCTTATGTTAATTCAAAGTTTAAATATGAAAGTTTTTATCATTGGTTCAAATCCCTTCAATAAGCAGAATGAAATAATGGAAAAAATATACAGGGTGAACTCTTTAGTGGTGGGAATTTTAGAATTTGTATCTTCAATAGCGTATTACCTTTCAAAGGTACATATCCTGTCCAAAAAAATTATTTATTTCCACAACTGATGTAATTACCTACATACATTTTCTCCTAGGTTTTTTAAATGGTTACTCTTATTCTTCTGGTTATACTCTGACATCAGAGTATGTACGTACTTTTTGTCGTAAATTACCCTATATTGGTGATAATTCAAGTTTTAGTACAAAAAGGTAATCAGACAATTTACATGTGCAATAATTATAAAATAAATGGTGACTCAGTACAATTCCTATTTCTCCATACTAAGAATCTCATCAAAATAAAAACGTAAATCATCAAGTAATGCAGAACTGCATACTAAGTGCATAATTTGAAAGTATATCGGCATATAAATGCACGAAGTGGGATTCATTCTATTATAAATCAATTTTTATCTAGATATTTTTTCTTTACTGTACTTTTTCGAATAGCTTTCATGTACCGCACAAAATGAATAGTAGGTATAATAATTTTCACACAATTTGCAATTTAAATGAAAAAATACTAATATGGTGTCATATCTTTATCAATAAACACCTACCACTTATTCTCCTTACTACAATAAGTATGATTTCATACGTTGGTATATTTCAAGATTCAGATGATTTGTAGATAATTTTTTAAAGATAAATATGGTTTATTTATGTGAATTTGTTCAAATAAACTGAAATGAAAGACGTTTACTATGATATTAACACTGTAACCGACTTGTAGCATATATGAAAACTTTTAATGCCTCTAACGAGTTCTTAGTTTCATTTAAATATACTCCTAAGAAATAACTTTAGATAATTCGTAGAATATCATCTACTTCAGACTTAGACCCATTTATTTGTTGAACATGTAATGTCAATGTTCCAGTTAAATCAGACGTGGGTGTAGTGTAGGGAATTAACTAACCATCTTTAATTTTTGTTAATTTAGTTCAATACAAAATTACTTGGTCTAATTACGTTGCTTCCCGCAAGTAATGAAATTTTAAGAGCAGTCGTTGAAACATATGGCGAGATATCTTTAGAAGTTTTACAAAAATTATGATTAAGGTTCGAAAGATAAGACTAGGATATCTATACGTTTTTGGGGGCGCTGAATCCGAATGCGGTGTCCGTTTGTCCCGATTAACTTAAGGTCAGTTCTAAGGTCAAATGTAGAGAATCAATTGCCAACAAAGTAAACCCATAGATTTATACGTTTTTGGGGTAGCTGAATCCAAATCCGGTGTCCGTTTTTCCCGATCAGGTCTGGGTTAAGATCAGTTCAAGGTCAAATGTATGGAATCAATTGCCAGCTAAGTAAACCAATTTATCTGTACGTTTTTGGGATCGCTGAATTCGATTCCGGGGTCCTTTTGACCCGATCAGGTTTGCTAAATACTCTCAAGTTGTAAACTGAAAGGACTCAAGTTAAGCAATTATACATATTAAACATTGAGTAACAAATAAGATTAAAGAAAGAAATCTTTAACTCTGAGCACGTGACTCTCGATTTAATTGTTTAGACATGACAAAATTCTAGTATCAATAAGCCTAGTTCAGTAAGTTTTAAATCAATGTATCCGTTAATGCTTCAATGCTTCATACACATTTAAACAGTGAGTCCATGTCGATTGAGATTCTTGAAACCATTTTTGCAAGATAAGTGGTCGTTTGCCTTGATGAATTACTTGAAATCACTATATCTCAATGTTATGGTATCAAGACTACTACTTACACTTGCCGTATCCAACTATTTTGTTGTCAAAAGATCTGCGAAGTGAATGTCTTTGACGTTTTCTCGATTTCACTGGTAAATCTCGTTTTACCGTCCAGCAATAATCGGCTCACAAGTTTAAATCCCATCTGCCTTGGTACGATGCTCCATTTACTTAATATCTTTGTGAAAACTTTCACCCTACTCCTCAAACTCAATCAAATTCTCCACTTTGTGGTTCAAAACCAAATAAATTTTTACATGCATCTTTCGTATGTTGATTGATCTTTCTCCTAATTTTGCATCTTGATCACATAAAGTGTCTGCCACCTCTACGTGATGACGGCGGGCAACGACTTTTTGTGCATTATTTTCTCAATTAACTCGAGAGTCATGTCAAGGTTAAAGTTTTTTTTTTATACATCTTTAGTAGATATTTGAATTTTCTCAAAAAAACGTGCTAATACAGAATCCTTGCATCTAAGATGAATATAATCATTTTAACACTAGTTTAATTTAAAATGCATTATTATTTATTTATCCTTAATATCAGGCGCCTGTTCACTTCAAGAGTTCAGCTAACAAGGTCTTCTTTTTATCTCAGACCGCTACTTAGAACAGTTACACTATTTGTATAAATTTATCAGGGCTTACTAAACAATAAAATAGATTACCTTAAGATTATTTCCTAGTTTTAAATCTTGTAATATTTCAAATCAAGATAATTGGGAAAACTGAGGCGTCCAGGATTTTCTTTTGTCCCTAGTACGTGTACTATCACTTCAAATGAAGGTGACCGAGAATAATTATCAATTCAGTAATTAAAACAGTGTAATCAGACTCGTGACGCACTTTGGCGCATTTAGATTTAATTATTAAAAATATACCTTTGGATCTTTTCTAAATATATTTTCATCTTTATCAGCTTTATCTGGAAATACTAGCATTTTGTTATAATTATTATATTGGTGTTCACATAATATCTGCTCATTCAGTATTGTTTATCATGTACCTGTACCCGTACTAGTACGTATGGATAAATTGCTTTTTATTTTATATACTAACGGAATATTACTTCAGTCGCCCAAAGCGAAATGATATAGTGCCACAGACTTCCAAATTTGCCATTTTTTCTGTTTTTAATTTTCCAGATTTAGACACGTTTCCTCAAGTTCAGACGTATTTTTTTTATAGTGTACAAAATAAATAATTTTTTCAAATGCCATTTTTCAAAATACTTAGGAAATAAAATTACCTTATTAATTTTGAGAACGGCATGACCATGGTCTATGTAAACAAAGTTGAGCGCGACGTAGAGTCTATGTCCAATTTTTTGTCTAGCAATTTAGAAAATCTAAGCAAGTTAGAAACAATATCTCTTTACTGTAACAGTTATACAAGTGTTCTTCAAGGTATAAAGCAACTGATAATACATTCAAAATAAGTAAAAAAGGCATATTTTTACCTCATATGTTTATTTTACGTTTCCTGAATTCTTCACGCCTGTTGAACATACAGAAAATCGCATACAGTACTATAAACATAATCACACCCTGCAGAATGCTTTTAGGAAACTATTAACAGAAGCATTTATCACGATTATTTAACATCTTTACAAATTTGCTTGACAAAATAGGAAAGGTACATTTTCTGATATTTTCATTTCTCCGTGATCTTTCAATGTGAACAATCAAAGGAAGTTTTATAGCGATATGCTTCGTTACTTCCTAGATCTATTTGTTCTATCATTGTCTTACTAAAAGTGCGATTTCTTGTCCATGAAACGCCAGCCTCTTAAGGATAAATATTTTTCCCAAATGAGGTGTTTGCTAGCTTTTCAGATATTAACAGAAAATGAAATAATGTGATATCTATTAATAGGAAGCTCAACTCAAACCTCACACCACTGTCATCCCTTTATTTTGTAATAGAGATACAGAGAGGACTTACTTAAATAAGATGTCCTCTGTAATGTACGCTTTCAATTAAAGTTTTTAAAAGCATTAGCATTTTGGCGACACTCAAGCGAAATTATCATCATAAGTGAAATTATTTAGTGAAAATACAAATACGAAAATTGAAACATCCGCAAAGAAAAGCGATAGACATTAGGTTTCTGCACCGTTTACGTTGAATTGACTTACTTGCTTAAATTTTTTGCAAGGAACAGCTTGAGTTTTATTACAGCTATGGAAAACTGTAACTGCCTTATTGCGGAGTTATTTGAAAATATAAATTGAAAAAAATCTTGTGTTGAGTATACACGCTGCTAAAAAAACAAGAGTCAACTTCGAAATCACCCTGTATGATATGTAAGTAAAAGTAATAATTACAATTAAATGCCGCCAATAGTTCTAGGAAGGAAACATCATCGATTTAATCTTTCAAAAAATATATTAGTATAGTCAGTACAACTGTGGATTAGTCTTATCAAAAATATTATATGAAAAACGTGCTACCTTAAAATTATATACAGGGTGATTCCGTCATAATTTCATTAACTTTAAAAATTCTTAAAAAATTAATATTTATTTGCTGTTTAAAAGATTTAAATTTCTAAACTGGAATAATGTATTGACTTAAATGTAACTAGAAATATATTGAAAAGCATACTGAAAAATAGTAGACACTCAGTAATTAAAGATATTGTGAATATATTTACTTACGCAGGTTATTAAACCAAAGCTTCCTTCAAACACCTTCTCTAATTTAGCTGAAAATTCGTTACGTTGCACTCGTTTTTCGATAAATATTTCTTGTTAGTAGTAATTCAATCGTTAATTTTAATACGTGGAAGTGTATAAATATAAAACGCCTCCGACAAGGTAAGAACAATAAATAATTTAAATTGAACGGCGCCGCAGAGCGCACAAATACCTGGCGACTTGATTTTCAACTCTGTTTAATCCGGAATTCTTGGTGGGAAATTTTCTTTCCGAAATATTGGAAAATTTTAATATGTTTATTTGACGCTTATGTAGAAGCTTCATATTAGATATTCTACCGTTTCAGAGAAATAAAAATATTATACACGAATATATATAGTTTCCCCAGATGGGGCTAGAAAAGCGTCAAAAAATATTTCAAATTTATTAAATGAATTGCGGCTAGAAGTCGATGATTACAGAACTTAATCTCCCAATGAGAAAATGAGAACACATAAATTGAATTACTAGGTTTAGTAACTTCTTTAATAGAAAAAGAACATAAGATAATGAGCAAAGCCCCATGAGAGGCTGTCAACGACATTAAAGTTTCTAGATACTGGTCAAAGTTTTAATGTTTTAAAATTGTTACTTTTATCCATGTATTTTTTACTTTTGACACCACTTTGATGCTGAATAACTATTTGACAGGTAAAATCTACTTATGCCACACGCTCTGGATTCTGGAATAATTTGGAGGGTAACTCATATTGAGTTACAGCACTTAGATCCCATTGGGCTCCTTGTGCATCCTCCCAGCGAGAGATCAGCTCTCCTGGTCGTCAACCAACCAAGGAGAAAAAGGTGATGACGTTGCTCGGTGGGATCTCTCTGATGGAGGCCATAGAAGGCCACCCTAGCACGGATTCTCTCGTTGATGAGCCACCAGTGCACTCGGAGAGTACATGGAAAACTGTCGCGTCTTCCTGTTCACTACTTCTTTCCTTAGCCAACAGTGTCCGGTCTGAATACGCTTCACCAGGAAGGCTTACCCTGACCATAGCCAGGTATTTTTTGGCTGTGTCTGCTAGGTATCCTAAGAACTCTTTAGCAAATCGTAAGCTGTTTATTTCATCCCATCGTGTTCTAAACTCTTTGTGGGTGTTTTCCTTAATCATTTCAAAAAGTGTTGACAACGAGAGCACACTGGAGGGACCGTGTCCAAATATAGTAAGATCCGATTTCCTCCTCGCTAGCTTGTCAGTTTTTTTATTGCCATTGCACCGGTCGTGTCCCTTGACCCAGCATACAGATATGATGTTGGTATTTGAGGCCACCACCAGCGTTTGGTGGCATTCCCAGACCGATCTGGACATTATGTTTCTACTATGCAAGATCAGTATTGATTGTCTACTATCTGTGTAGATTCTAATACTTTTGCCCATTATCTGCCTACGGGCAATTTCTTTAGTAGCTATGGTTATACCTGCCAGTTCCGCTTGTATCACGGTGGCACGTCCATTCATAGCCCACTGATATCGGATATGTAGAGATCTAAAATAGATGCCACATCCTGTACTTTCTTTCCTTTTTGATCCGTCAGTGAAGATGTTAATTACACCCTCACTGGCGGCATCTTCCTCATTTTTAATGAGTACTGTGTAGGGTCTGTCGAACACTGGGAAAAATGCTGTCAGGGTCTGCTTGCAGAAGAGGTATCTTCCTGAAAGAGGAATCTTTCTGATATGCCACACGTAGACCTGACAGAACCATCAGTTTTGTGACAGAAGGTGTTCTTTAAACGCACGCATTGGCTCTTTGAGTAAATGTGGCAGATTTGCATCATCGTGTGTGTGTTTACATTCTCAGATAATGCAATCATATCAGGCATGTGTTTTTCTATTAATTATTATTTAAACATATTTTTTTTATTATTTTCTTTACTGTTTGATGAGTATTTGTGTGGCGTAACACAGTGCCAGGTGGGGATGTAGCACATGGAGTAGTTGTTTCCCTCAGTACCAGCAGTAGCAATCTTGTCTGTGACGTTTGACGTTTCTTGCATACATAGATTTCTGGAGACTAAGAATGCTGATTTCATTTGAGAGTATTTCTAGGACGTAATAAAGTTTTATTGCAACTTCCTGCTCATTATTGGATGTAGATTGGAAGGGATCCGTTTATATTTTACTGTTACTTGCGAAATGGAACACTCTGTATACATACATATTTAGGTATTTGCATAACTTCTTTATAACATGTACAGCATAAATTTAAACGCATCTCGTAAAATAAAAATATTTATTTAGTTTGTTAAATATATTTGTGTATTGTTGCACTGAAAAACCCAAATAAATTACACTGAAAACAACTGTCTTTCTTTTTAGTGAAGAATTATTAACTATATTTTAGACCCTGTACTTCAACATAGTTAAATAAAAATAACTAATTTGAATGTGATTTTCAGTTACTGTGGCCACTTTATTTGTCTTTCCAGCCAAAAATTTATGTAGGCTAGACATCTTTATCACGACACTAACCGTCTCTGTATCAAATAAACGAAACCTAAATGACAATTAAACGGGATCAAAATAATTCAAGTCCAGACGAAATATGTTGATAGTTGGCACGTTTTTAAAAGAATCTACTGAATTTCATGCGTCTGCGGTTTCACAAGTCTAGGTTCTGACTCCTCCAGTCTGGCGTTTTGGCTCGATTTCGGCGCACACCTACAAATTTCGTACAGACGGAATAATTTGGGATTTGTTCAAAATACTAGACCGGAAATTCATACATTGAAACGGAAATTATAACGTTTCTATAAGAGCACCGTCACAGAGTGACTTGCAGTTTGTGTTTTACATTCGATTCGAACTGTCAGTTTCGGGGTGAAACAACATGTTAACAGGAACAGTCGTTAATTTCAGTGTAATACAGGGTGTTAAAAAGAGTGTAAAATATTTTAGGAGGTAATAGTATGAACCAAAATAAGCAGAAAAGTCTTAATAACATGGGTCCGCAAAGTATCGGTTGCGGAGATATGGACCACTATTCGTTTTTCAAACATTTTATTTTATTAGGAATAAACCGACAAAGGAAGCTTTTAACAAACAAAAAACAAATTTACAAAGATGTTCAAAGTGCCCTCCGTCCATTTCCAAGCAGGCACGACATCTTCGTCTCAACGATATTCGAACTCTTTCGAAAACACCCTACTTGGTTTGGATTTCTTGACACTTTTGATTAATCCGTAGCTGCAGCTCTTCCAGGCTATTTACAGGAGTACCATACACTAGTGTTTCCAAATATCCCCAAACAAAGAAATCTAGAGGGTTCAGATCAGGCGATATTGGAGGCCATAAAACAGGTCCGGCCCTTCCTACCCATCTATGCGGAAAAGTTTGATGTAAATGCTCTCTAACGGCCATGGAAAAATGAGCTGGAGCACCGTCATGCTGGAACCACATTTGTTGTCTCTGATTCAAAGGAATGTCTTCCAAAAACTCATACAGTGCAGAAAGTTGAGGTAAGCAGCGCCTGTTAATCGGTTTGGTAAAACAACAGGATCTAGAAACCTGTCACCTACAATACCCATCCAAATGTTTTATGAAAAACGTGCCTGATGTCCAGATTCTATTAGAGCATGAGGATTTTCGTCGGCCCAAATATGCGTATTGTGAAAATTAAATACTCCATTTCTTGTGAACCCGGCCTCATCAGTAAAAAGAATGTTTGCAAGAAAACGAGGGTCTTCAGCATCATGACGTAGAAACCAGCGGCAAAAAAACAAACGTGCTTGATGATCATTTATTGGATTTAAGGCCTGTACTCGTTGCTCATGGTATGGATAAAGCAGTTGCTCGTGAAGGATTCTCCAAACAAGAGGACCACTAATTCCTACATCGGCTGATATTCTCCGCACACGCGTACCTGGATTCTGCTCTACCAGTGCTAGAATTTCTTCTTCTGCTCTAGGAGTGGATACCGACCTTGGTCTTCCGGATAAATGGCACTGTTTGCTCAAGGAACCGGTATCACGCAATCTTTGGTGAATTCTTCCAAACATGCGTTGTGAAGGAATCTGGCGATTTGGATAAGCGTCAACATAAAGACGTCGCGCTTCGGTGGCGTTCCCATTAGCACGACCATACATGAAATGCATGTCTGTTAATTCTGCGTTAGAGTAACCAGCCATAGCGAAAGAAAACTTGTGCACTGAGAACAACTGTCAAATACGTACTGTTTATTTCACTAAACATCAACCAACTATTATAAGGAAATACACAACGTTTTTGCAAAATAAAAAAAGGGCAACCGTTACTTTGCGGACCCATGTTTATCGAGACTTTTCTGCTTATTTTGGTTCATATTATTACCTCCTTAAATATTTTACACTCTTTTTTAACACCCTGTATATTCAAGAAGAGAAGCTGTTACATTCTAAAGACAAACTGAGTATACAGGGTGAGTCTTGAAAATCACACCAAACTCCAGGAATGGATTCTACACGTCAAAATAATAAGAAAAAACTCAAATGCTGTTATGCGATTTTCATTTGTTTTCAAGTTAAGTGTCATTTTATGTTGCAATAATTTAACATTTGATTACACGTTTGTATAATCAAAGTGTTACAAAATGTACTTATTCAAATTGAGATTACGCAAATGTGGTGTTTATTTATCGTTTTTGTAATGGGAATGCTAAAACTGCTGTTGAAGAATATCCTTAACGGTTTCTACATCACAGAAATCATGATAAAAATGTAATTACCAAATTTTTCAACAAACTGGGCTATTACCAGATCATGAAGAATTGCTACTCAATTAGATATTCCACAAAAAAGGGTAATAAAAACAAGCCTTACAACCGGAAGGTTATGCTAAGCGTACCGAGTTTTGTCAATAGATCAATAATAAACATCTTGTTGTATCCCGCATACTTTTATGGATGAAACTACATTCACTTATGACGGCATAACTAATACTCGGAATTCTCATGTATGATCAGACGAAAATCGTCACGCAACAGTCGAAGTAAGTTTCAGCATAAGTTTTCGGTAAACGTGTGGTATGGTATGATCGATAGTTATCTAATTAGCCCTTTCATTTTGGAGAATCCACTCACAGGAGACCATTACTTAATTTTTAAACACAATGAATTACATGTTCTAATAGAGGATGTTCCTATAAACATACTAATGCGAATGTACTACAGCACGATGGAGCTCCTGCACATTTCGCTCGTCCAGTCAAGCTACATTTGAACAGAGGTTGGTTCTATTAGTTGGCCTCCGAGATCTCCAGATTCTACAGCACTAGATTACTGTTTATGGAGCTGGTTCAAAAATGAAGTATACATAGTTGTAGTGAACACTCAGGAGGCACTAATTCGACATATCAATACCGCAGCATTTATTAAAGAATCAGGAGAGGTACGTAGACGAAGCAGAAAGTATTTAGAGGTGTTTTTGAACATTTAATCATAGAACGCTATAATTAATAGAATATCAATACATTAATTTTTTTTTGAAAAGTACGTCATAGCTCGAAAACAAAAGAATTTGGACCATGACATACCCTGATTTAATATTTTTAAAATTTGTAATAATTACGCTTTAACTTGAAAACAAATGAAAATCGCATAACAGCATTTGAGTTTTTTCTTATTATTTTGACGTGTAGAATCCATTCCTGGAGTTTGGTTAATTTTTTACGCACCANCAAATAATGCTGTGATCAATAGAATATCAATAAACTATTTTTTTGTATTCAAATGTATGTCATAGCTTGAAAACAAATGAAAATAGCGTAACAACATTTGAGTTTTTTCCAGTTATTTTGACGTGTAGAAACCATTTCTATAGTTTGGCGAGATTCTCCCGACTCACCCTGTATAAAAAACACATAGTTCATTGACAAACAATGTTTGTCGTTTAAAGACTAATTTTTTACTTAAACAAAGATAACTCACATTGGAAAACAGAAATATTTTTATAAATATATTACCTATAACTTTAAAATACTTAGAAAAGTGTTTTAAATTATTTATCTTGAACATACCTTCAAGTAGGTAGGTATTCTGTGTAAGAATTAACCACCCCCATAACTTTTTCATTTATTACCCTATTTTATCGTTTTTTTTTTTAATAAAATAAAACTCATAAAAGCTTGTGGGAGGCATGTCCCAATTATTTTATAATTCAAAGCCATGACCAACTGCGATCACTTATTATGCAAATTATCTGTTTTCATGGATTTTTTAAGAAAAAAATCCACTATTCAGAGTAACCTGAAACATAAATAGACAAATCTTTGTAGTGCCGATAATAAAGAACACATTTTTAAAATATTTTTAAAGGACAAACATAGTTTTTGTTCCTTAGAATTTTTGCGCAACATTTATCTACAGTCTGACTTTAACAATAAAATTGTTGAAATTACGTAAGTGTTGCATAAATATTCGGAAACATTACAAACCTGTTATGCCAAAAATATTCAAGAACTGAATTCACTACTTAAATATATGTTGCGATTACCTAAACACCTGTTCTTAGTTATTTTCAACATACTGTATCTTAAATTTTGTGTCAAGTCATTCTAAGTAAAAATCTATTGGAATTGTTTTGTTAAAAAGTTTTTTAATATCCATTTTATAATCGTTGCTAAGGATAAACATCTGGCATGAAACTAGCAGGAAGTTTTGGTTTTTGAAAATATAAAGTATTTGTTATTACGTATTATATTTACCATATATTATTATTAATTTATTTGCATGATTAAATAAATATATATTTTCAAGAATTAAATAATTACGTACATATTTTATTTTTAAATAAACTTATTCCCTAAAAACAAATTATATTATATTTCCTAATGCGCAACCGCGAACAGACAACGCAGCATAAAAGTAGAACAGCATCGGCCATTATTGTACATGCATGGTGTGAGGTGTGACTGCGCATTATTATGTATTACATAGATATTCTATTCTCCAAATAAGGTTTGGAAAGCCCCATTGAAATATTATCCACAATTTAATTGCCCTAATTAAACATTAAGTGGGTCTCTGAGTTATAATAATTAAATCCTAATTGAATAAAAATAAAATTAATAATGAATAATAGTAATACATAGTAAATGAATAAAAAAAGAGATAAATAAAAAATATATTTAAAAGGCAGATTAAGGTAGTTTTTTCTACAATGAACGCAGAAAGAATACCAAATAAATATCCAGGAAAAAATATCACAGTCCCACAAAAAAAATACCAAATTCGGATTCAGTGACCCCAAAAACACCAGGGTCTTGTTTTTCGGATATTCCATTTTTTTTGTGTAGCTGTGAATATTTTAATTAATTTTAATACCCTCAATAACTATACAGGGCATTAATTAAGTATGTACAATAAATTCAACAGACGATTATTTGAGCTATTTTAAAACCAAAAGTTCATATAAACATTGGTCCGCAGATGCTTCGATTTTAAGATACAGGGTGTTAAACTTTTGTAAAAAAATTGCTATTTCGTATAAATACCTTAAATACCCTTTACCCAATTTTATTATAATTTGGCAGTGTCATTTGTACTTTATGTTATTTAGATGTTACATGTTATTAACAAAAAATTATAAAAAATAATAATTTCCAAAAGAAACGTTTTCCCATGTTTCTTGTGTGATCTAGGAATATGCAATTAAGTGGATTTCATTTTTTTTCTACAAAAATTAATCAAGATACGAAAAACATTCAGGTGATAAAAAAGTTGTATTTTTAGTTGCTTAATTCAAAAAACATATAAAAATTCAGTGGCGTACATTTTTTGTCAAAAATATTCGTTAAGGTACCGCTCGGGACGCCACTGGTCTTAATAAATCTAATCAAGTTAGGGTTAAATTATCCCTTTAATACTACAAATAACACTGCCAAATTACAACAATATTGGATAAAAGGTATTTAAGATATTTCCGAAATAACAATTATTTTACTAACGTTTAACACCCTGTCTTCAAAACGAAACATCTGCTAACCAATGTTTATATGAAGTTTTTGTCTTAAAATCACTCAAATAATGGTCTGTTGAATTTATTGTATATACTTAATTAACGCCCTGTATATAATTTTCCATTTTATACTGTAGTATAACTACAGTACCTTCGTAATAATTAAAATTGAATAAATTCTTTTGTCAGTGTACCCCCATTATAAATTTTGATGCCCATGTATTCTTTCCGCTTGACTTGTTTTTCAATTTAAAATCCATTTGATATGCACCGAGTGTTGCATGGAAGCCGATGTATTTTGTACCATTAGTTGGTCATGTTTTAGAGTGCTTAATCCGCATGACAACTGGCACGCGAGCTGTTTTTTCGTTAACGAGACGAAGATAGGGACGTGTCTGTTAGGCGGTAGTACGGGGAACAGACATATTTACTCAAGCGAGGTAACATGAGACATCAAAAGTTTTTCATTAATAAATGCTAAAGACCAGTTAATAAATAATTTGAACGTGAGTCCTGTTGTCTTTTCACAAAATTGGTTTCAGATTTTTAATTTTGATCTGTTTTATTAACGTACTTTTAAAATATTTTTGTCAACTTGTGAAAAGTACTATTGATCTCTTTAACAAAAACTGCAATAAAACACAAATGGTTGAGGTTGTCCGAAGCTGTCTTACGTTGAAACGAAAATATAAAAACTACAAATAATTTCAAATGAAAATTTTTAAACATAAACAATATCATAAATAACAATATTTATAAACAATGTAAGTTACCTGAAGAACTAGCTTTAACCCGGCGACTGTGTGGTGGGGTGAAAAATACCCGAATGTATCTTCAGCAGTGTTACAAATAGCCACTTCCACTCCCACACCCTCCCCACCCTTGCTAGCTTCCTCTCTCATAATAGTGCACGCATTCCTTGACAAATTTCAGTATTCTATTAGGTGTTCATGAAGTAGTGTCGCTTTTATCGATTTTTTGGGTGATTTTAACCCCACCACACTGTACCAGTTCTAAATTTATTTCATCGTTGGGTGATTTTTACCCCACCACACTAATAGATTTCTTCATAAAGTAAGTACAAGTTTTTCAAATGTTTTTACCATTTTCCTGACGAATTTGTATTTTAGTTGTGCCAATATGAGCTCTTGGGAAGAAGAACAAAGTAGATTATTGAAGCTGTGGAATGAAGTATCTAGTGATTCTGATTTGGAGGCAGGAAGTGAATCTGAAGATGATATAGTTCAGCAATCAGATCACAATTCCGCATCTGAAGAAGATGCAGAAGATTTGGATACAAACAAAGCGGCGGATAAAGTAACTCCTGAATATTTCAATGAACCAGGAACATCTACATCTTCTGAACCATCGGAGGCATCAGCTGAATCATTGCGAGATCTCGATTCTTCAAAAAGAACGGGAAAGTCCAAGTTCTTTGTAGGAAGAGATGGAAAAACCAAGTGGGCAAAGGAGTGTCCAAAAAAATCCGTTAGAACTCGACAAGAAAATTTAATCACTCTTTTACCTGGGGTACGGAATAATGCCAAGCATTGTAAATTGACTAGTGAATGTTGGGAGCTGTTCATAGATGATTTGATGGTAGCTGATATTGTAAAATATACTAATATAAAACTAAATGTAGTTGCTGAAAAATATAACAGCCAACATAAGTATATCGTCAAGCCAACAGATGTAGATGAAATCAAAGCAGTGTTTGGACTGTTGTACCTGGCGGGAGTTTATAAAGCCAATAGACTAAATCTAGAGTATCTATGGGCCACAGACGGAACGGGAGTAGAGGTTTTCAGACTAACGATGTCTATGCAAAGATTTGTTTTACTTTTACAATGCCTCAGATTCGACAATATCGAGACCAGAGAACAAAGAAAGCAAATAGACAAACTTGCTGCCATACGTGGTATATTCGACCGATTTGTGTCGAACTGTCAGCAGTACTATATTCCCAGCCAATATGTAACAATAGATGAAAAATTGGAATCATTCAGGGGGCGATGTCAGTTCAGGCAATATATGCCAAATAAGCCTGCAAAATATGGCATTAAAATATTTGCATTAGTCGATGCCAAGACTTTCTATGTGCTGAATTTAGAAGTGTATGTTGGATCCCAACCTGAAGGCCCCTTTCAAGTAAGCAACAAGCCATTTGATTTAGTTGTCAGACTTGTTCAACCAATAAGTAGAACAAACCGAAATGTTACGTTTGACAACTGGTTTACTAGCATACCTCTTATGAAGTATTTGCTAACTGAACACAGGTTAACCTCAGTTGGAACAATTCGCAAAAATAAGAAAGAGATACCAGCTGCTTTTTTGGTGTCTAAAAATAGGGAAAATAGCGAGCCGATTTTTGGGTTCCAGAAGGATGTGTCCTTGGTTTCACTCGTTCCAAAGAAAAACAAAATTGTCTTAGTGGCTTCTACACTCCACCATGATGATACATTCGATGCAGATACAAGAAAACCTGAAATCATACATTTTTATAATCAGACAAAATGTGGTGTCGACGTGGTTGATGAAATGTCTGCATTGTATAACGTTTCCCGTAATAGCAAGAGGTGGCCTCTTACAATTTTTTTTTCTTTATTGAATAATGCCGGTATAAATAGTTATGTCGTGTACACTCATAACAATCCGACGGAAAAACTTAAGCGACGAAATTTTCTGAAGCAACTTGGTTTAGCGCTCATAAAACCGCATTCGGTGAAACGAAGTGATAACCTTCGTGTATTGACTGACATAAGAAGTNTATCTTGCACTGTAGAACGCGGAATTGAATGAGAAACTGATATTCGGCGGGCCGAAATACCTTTCTCATGGGCTTTTATAATAGAAACTCGTAAATCTTTACTTAGAGGTTTACCACGAGGCATTTTACGTTAAATCTGAAGCAAAACGTGGGTAAAACTAATAATGACAGACCTTTTGTTGAATTATTCAGTATGTGTTTTGTTTTGGAGAACTTATATCAGTTTCATGGCAGATATGATAAGAGGCCGAACTATAATGACCCATTGGTTGGATTGCATTTTTGTTAACTATGTTTTCCTCAATTTGAATTTTGTCAAAAGTGATTAAATTTAGTAAATTGATAGTCTATACTTTATTACAAGTGAGGTAGTTTTAAGGAAATCTTTCATCATTTTGGTAGAATGTGTAATTTATTCAAGTATTTAATTAAAAACGTTGGCTGGCCGAACTATTATGAGCCTGGGCTCGTACAGGTCTGGTCGAACTAAATGTGGAGGTGGTAGAAATGTATACGCCCAGTTGAAGAATGCGAGCGCGGGCAAACGAAATCCAAACACAGCTCCATTGGGCCCCTGGGCAATAAATCTCAGCTGTTGACAAGGGGTTGACAAATTGCCCAGCGATGCAGTGCAGCAATGCGGAATTTGTGATTCAAGTAATTTTAATTTATTATAGGCACCTTCTATTAATCATTCATAGATATTACAATTGCGAGAGGGAGAAATAAGAAGGATATTTTGTTTACTAATAATATTACAACATGGCATTTTGGAAACCTTTTGAAACGGAATGAAACGAAATTTACTTCAATATAATAAAATTGTTTCAGGACATAAATAATTAAAATATGTTGTTGGACAAATGAACATATAGGTAATAGAAATTTTCTACACGTTATATACAAATTATTATAATTTTTTATCTTTAGCAGAAAACTTTTTTAGGGACGCCTATGAAAATCATTAAATTTTATTACCAGGCGTTTTTTACATGTTCAACTGACTTCGGAAAGACTATATCTCTCCTGTTCTGTTGAGAATTTCGTAAAAATAGGTACTCGATAATTAATTCATCATAAAAGTATTCTGTGGTGTTTCCTAAGTGCGGTCCATAACTTCAGAACACAATTTCTTATGGTATTCAAAGAAAAAAAGTTCCTATAAACATGTGGTCGGCAACGCTTAGATTCCGAGATACAGGGTGTTGAAAATTAAAAAATATATATTAATATTGGAAATAAATTAGGAACAGTCAATGTTAGATTTTTAAAATTTGGCAGCTGTTGTACGTTGGTAAAGAGTTGCATTTTTAGTATAAATTCAATTTTTACCTGCCGCCAGTGGCGTAGTTAGACGTGAGTTAGTCGACGTTTTCGTCATAAAATATAGAACGCCAACGGGTTTTTAAATCTTTGTTATTTTCGAACTCGTCTAATATTTTACAACAAAAAAGGTTTTTTTGTTGTCTTAGTTACTTGTTTGGTACCCAGATTGTTGGCATTTTGCTATAAGTTGTCAATCAAAAATGTGGCTTAGATAATAAAATTCGAAAATGAATAACTTTACAAACGCTGAAATGACTCGGATGCAAAAGACTGTTTGGAAAGTTTTGAAAGTTTGTCAGCTATTACCATACCACATCCAACGGGTACAAGCTTTGCTGCCCTGTGATTTTCAGCCAAGGTTACATTTTAGTAGGTGGTTCCTCCATACAGTGGCACATAATAACAATTTTTTGACGAAATGGATGCATGGGGAAGATTCATGACTATCTCATTGAACCATACTTTTTACCAGCTCGATTCACCGGTGACTCGTATAGGCAGTTTCTAGCCGAAGAACTAAACGTTTTATAAGAAAATGTATCTCTACAAGTACGGTGTCCCAGTTCATTTCAGCTCGTCAGTACCTCGACAACATTTTCGTAATTCCTGGATTGGACGCGCTTGGTCTCCAAGCTTGGCCAGCTCGCAGTCCCGATATGAATCCTTGCGACTTTAATGCATGGGGTCACCTTAAGTCTCTTATGTATAAGACATCTGCACTAAATGAAAGCGAGTTACGAAAGTTAAATAGGGTGTTAGAGAAATAAGTATTAGTTTGATTCAGATACAATAAACCCAAATAAGAGGAAGTTTGTTGATTTTTGAGCAATATGAATCTTTTTGGTTTTTATTTTGACAGTATGAATAATAAGTTTAGAGCTAATACTTTCTTTGTATAAGTATTTGCTTAAAATATCATATTATCGTTACTATTCTGATGTTAATTTTTTAATAAAAACAATTTTATTCTGGTCGAATTTCATCTCGTCGTATTTATAATTCCTGCCTATTATGTTCTCACTTGAAAACTAGTGGAATAGAAAAAACATTTTAGCTAGACTCGTATTTCCAAAAATACTTCCCCACCTTATTGAAATAGGTTTCTATCATCTATTTTTAGAGGACTAACTTGGTTCTCCAAGTTCTTTTCCGTTACGTTTTGTTATCTTCTAGTTTTCAACAAAACGATTATTTGTTGAGATAAGTTACTGTTTGATGCTACTGTTCAAATTATGTTTTAACATATTTAGCTAGTAGTCAAAGTTTTACAATTTGTGGAATGTAAATATTAGTAATCGATAAATACTTTCTATATAATTTTAAAAAAATACGATATCTAATTATTTGCGAAGAAGGAAATGGAGTATATAACAATTTTATGAAGAGTATTCCAACTAGATATTCTGCAAACTTAAAAGTCCTTCGTTAATTTTACATTTTTTCCCTTTATTTACTGCTGACTGTAGGAAGTAAACGAAGAAAAAAAAATAAAATGATTGATTTCATCTCTATACAGGGTGGTCCTTAAGTAATTGAACATAGAAGTATGGTAGATTTGTGACTAGAAAATTTTACGATTTGAGCCAACTTGCCTTAATAAAATATTGATAATAAGAAAGATACAGGGTGTTAAAAGCGAAATTTCAAAATTTATTTTTCGCAATAACTTGAACGTTTTTGGACATTTATACAAAAAAATTATTAACTGGGGGTTTCTTGGTATGAGAAATCATAATTTGGTATCTAATTTAATGTATCTTTTAGAGGGCGCCACATAAGCCACATGTGTGGCATAAATGTACACTAAACTTTCTTGCCCATCAAGGTAGCGCTCTTTTGGGTAAAAAATATTGAAAGCACGGCATTGTAAGAACAAAAATGTATACTTGTTAACAACCTCTAAACTTAACGGTTTTCGAGATAATCAATTTTTAAAATCGGTTGCATAATTCTGCTTTAATTCATTACGAGAAATAATAACGTAGAAATCGTATACGCTTATCATGTTTTTACATCAACAGGATGAATATTAACGTAATACTAGGAGTTGACATCAAAAATTTAAAAAATTTTCAAAATTAAATAAAAGCTGTTAAAATATAAGCTAAATAATCATAACTAGAAATGAATTTTACACATATTAAGAAAAGAAAACACTAAGCTAACTAACATTACAAGTTTAATTATGTCAAAGTAAGTATTCGATATGTCAACCATTCTCTTCGATGCATTTATCCATACATTCCATAAAAGATGGCCTCATATTAAATAACATGATTGGTCCAAAAGAAACTACAGTTGCATTTATTTCTTCCCAAAGTTGGTTGCGAGTATTTATGGGACTTTTATAAACAAGTTGATTCATTGCGCCCCATACTCCAAAATCGAGAGGATTAAAGTCTGGGCTACGTGCTGGCCAAGGAAAATGACTACCACGACCAATTCAACGTTCAGGAAAGTTGGTATTTAGATATGTTCTGACTTCTATCATATAATGAGGAGGTGCACCATCTTGTATAATCCGCATATTTTGCCTGAAATTTAGTGGCAATTCTTCCAAAAGATCAATGAAGTCATTTTGTAAGAAATGTAAGTAGTTCTCACCATTCAGAGTATGCGGGAAATCGTATGGCCCTAAAAAATGGTCACCAATGATCCCACAATTTTGAATTCGTGTTGAAAATATCTTTCTCTTTTAAAATAAGGATTTTCAATTTCCCAGATATGATTATTTCTTAAATTAAAAATACCACGGCGGCTAAATGTTGCCTCGTCCGTAAATAATATTCTATTAATAAAGGTCAAGATTTTGCGTTTTTCGGATATCATTTGCAAATTGGTATATTAATGGTAAATGTGCTGGCAATAAATTTTGCACAGGCGTAAAATGGTAGGGGTGATATTTATCGAGATGTCTTTTTAAAACTGAAGTTTTACTGATTCCTAAGGCTGAAGATAACCTTCTTGTACTAACTTGAAGATCATCTGCAACGTGAACCAATTTCATCATCTTGATCAGGCGTAATGATTCGGTCGGCCTAAATTATCACGTTTAGGACGAAATGAACCACTTTCGCCTAAATTCCTAAATAGATTTTCAAATGTTTGGTGATTAGGTTGCAGCCTGTTTGGATATCTTCTGAAATATTCCCATTTCGTAGTACGTCCGTTGAAATATTGCTGGCAGTAAATAGTAACCATATCTCTCATTTCTGTATTAGAGAAATTATTGTCTCGGCATTTTCTGTTATTCCTTAATTATCATAAATACTCAATTAAAACTTTTTCAAACGTCATACATTATGAAAACAAGAATGTTTAGCTGTTAAAATCATTCGTGACTTCCGTCTACTACGTTACTATTTCTGGTAATGAATTAAAGAATTATGCAGCCGATTTTTAAAATTCGATTATCTCGAAAACCGTTAAGTGTAGAGGTTTTAACAAGTATACATTTTTGTTCTTACAATGCCGTGCCTTGAATATTTTTTTCCCAAAAGAGCACTACCTTGATGGGCAAAAAAGTTTAGTGTACATTTATGCCACACATGTGGCTTATGTCTCTCTCTAAAAGATACATTAAATTAGATATCAAATTATGATTTCTCATACCAAAAAAACCCCAGTTAATTTTTTTTTGTATAAATGTCCAAAAATGTTCAAGTTATTGCGAAAAATAAATTTTGAAATTTCTCTTTTAACACCCTGTATCTTTCTTATTATCAATATTTTATTAAGGCAAGTTGGCTCAAATCGTAATATTTTAAAGTCACAAATCTATCATACTTCTATGTACAATTACTTAAGGACCACTTTGTATATGTCTGAACTTAAATGAATTGAATTATACTTCTCGTGACGTGTTTCTAACTTTAAGAGAGTTATTTGAAAATGTTATAAACGAATATCATTGTGACGATAATTTGACGTCATTGACATAGTAAATCAGAGTATATTATTTTGAATAACACAGCCGTTAACATGTCATTATAGTATCCATAAAAATTGAAATTTAATTTGTTGTCTTTTAAAATTAATAGAAAAAACTTCTTTTTTATGTAATTTTGTGTAGGTATAGTCTCCAAAATTCATAAATATTTGTATTTGTATCTGTGTTAACTAATACCGAAATGTTGAGAAAAAAACCAACTTCCAAATGATATTTCTGTTCTTAAAAAATCGCATTCGTTTATAACACCAGTACAAATTTTTGGGTGTAATTTTGATAAAAGTTTCACGTATAATATAAATCACTATAAAAAAGTTCATATTATGTTGTACACTTCAGTAAATAAGTGTGAAAAAATTAAAAAAAAAATCTCTCAAATTCACTCAATTTTACTCAATAATGTATCAATTTCTGTCACATTCGATTGAGTGAAATTTTCACTCTATTAGTATAACTACAACTAAAATTTTCTGATTGAAACTATTGTAACAAAAGTGAGTGAATTTTATAAAATCCGAGTTTCTTCTATCAATTGAATGACTTTTAATTCTATTCCGAGTATGTAAAACCAATTAAGGGGGGGGGGGCGCCCCCCACACCAGCACCTTAATATCTGAAGTGGTTTCAAACACTATATATATATTTTTTTAATTTTATAATTTTAATTGAAATATCACTACTACGTATATCTAAACTAATAAGTGGTTTCTACACAGATCTGTATTAGAGACAATATTTTAGGTCTCGATTAAAGGAATTGATTAACTGATCGGATGAAAGATTGCCATAACCTATATTGTACGTTACAGATACGTAAGTAACTATGAATAGCTAACAATTTAACTATCCTTTTACTTAACCAAATATTGATCGAGACTCAATAAATCATTGTTTTTAATTATTATAATCAAATTAGTGCATTTACACGTAATTTTCATCAAAATAACCGCATTAAAGGACTCTTGCCTAGCACTACACACCGTACACCACGCCACGAGATGACCTAACGGGGACGATGGTAATAGATAAGACACCGCACGACAACCATAGAATGGGGTGAGGATGAGGACATTTACTCCGATTTAGCTACAAGTGCATCAAATACGAGTTTATCTGAAGAATTTATTTAATAAATATACGAGTATATTGGTATCATAAGCTTAATGTAGGGTTAGTATAAACAAGCAAAAGAATAATACCTCAAGAAAGAATAAGTACAACATTTTATGATTTTTGTCTCTACTTGCTTTCAGAAGTTGTTCATTTACAGTATTTTGTATAGGTACGTAATAAGTGAGCAGTTTGTTTTGTTTTCTCTTCCATCATTCAACTAGGAGAAGGGTAGTTAAAAGTGACACAAGAAAAATCACGACATTCTACTCTGCCTACTGTCAATTTGTTTCCTTCAAAGTCTCTTTAATGTTAAATACTCCTCTGTCATTTTTAGGATGCCAAGACGATATACAAGAGGAAATAATAATTTGCTGTAACTGCGCTACATCAGCTAGACAATATGCCACGTATCCAAATACCGAGCCGGTAAGTGAAGGCGACTTTTTGTTAAATATTTTCAAGTTTAAACTGAATTTCGGCTATTAGCGTGCTAGTGTCTAGGGCGTATGTGACGAGGTGACGAAAGAAACTAAACACTTTCGATGTTATGTTAAAAATGTAACCAGAATTAGAGGAAACTTAAGTACATTTCATTGAATAACCTGAAAATAGATATCTATGTTTAGAGACTCACCGATTTAAATGAAACTTATTTATATCGGCGGTGTGAAAAACATAAAACTTAAGTAATACTAAGAACGTGAGTGCCTGCGTTCGATATTTGCCAAATACCTTTCTTGAAATTTAATATCTGATCCAGAGATTGCATTTTGCTGCTATCAGAAACCTAAGGAAATTTAAGCAGTGGATTTCCGTGGTAGAGCGTCTTAAAATAATTACTCAGTTCCGATATCAGTGGCGTCGATGAAATTTTTGTCTCGATTATCTAAAGTAAATTTAAAATTTATCGAGGGAATTTTTATTAGTAACAATAGGTTTTTTTTTATTTAAAAAGATACTTATATCTGGAGTGTTATAACGGCAAAATAATTGGAAAGAGTAGCGATAAGGATTTACCGGCGCCTGTATTGAAAATTGCAAAAAATTATGAATTAGTTTATGTGTAATAAAACCTGCACATATATTTTTTTAATTTATAAACAGGACTGGAGAGTTTTTACTAGAGAAAATGTTATTATTATACTTTTTAATAATCTCTAAATTGGTCTATTTAATTTTTTGAAATACCACGAACAAAAATGTAATGATCAATCAGAGCCATTTAATACCCTTTAAGGCTATAGAATTGTTATTATTTTTTTACAATAGTAGTGATAAACAAAACAAATACTCGGATCTTATGTAATTCCGTTAATATTGAGAGTTCAAAAATGTGTTATAGGAACTAATATTATTTTATTTAATACCAATAATTTCTACAATACATGTTTGTCGGAGTCAAATACATGCCTCAGGAAAACTTTCATGCATCGGACAATTGTTAGTGCATTTTTCCGATTTTCCATATTAGTCTTGCATGAAATGATAGGTTAGCCAACATACATTTTCTTCATTGAAAAGGGAAATGTATGTTTTTTAATGATATTTTTTTAGTTCTGATTTAATTTAAAAACACCACACCTCTTACATTTACATGTACCAAATCCAGCTGCAGTCTGGGCGTTATCGAAACAAATGTTGAGACAGGTAGTAAACACTCAGTTTTTTTCATATAACTGGATTTATTCGTCTAAGTTGAATTTTTCCTTTTAGCAAATCAATTGCTACTTTCAAGTATATAAGTTCACTTGAAAACAGTATTCATAATAATGAGGATTTTGCTTCGAAAATATGTAGGTAGTAAAAGCATTTGTTACCTTTTATTCATAAAATCCACTAAATAAAATCCCTGTTCACAGTCGTAATTTCCTTGTGAAGAATTTTTGGGTTATGTTGATTAGAAATTCTTCTTGTTGCTGGGTTAATTTATAGGACATCGTGTATTCTTAAATAATTATTAAACGTATTTAACATTTAACATAATAATCAAAGAAAATGAAAAGTAAAACAAAAATATATCTAATAGAAACAAATATTTTTATGCGGTAGTACTAGGTATATGTACAATATTAGGTACAAAAAATATTTATGTGAAACTAATGCGATCCATTTTTATAAAAAAAGTATACAAAACAGTAACTGCTGAGTCAACTACTAAATTGGATTAAGATTACGGATTACGGATTTTTCTTTTGAAATTTTGATAGAGAATTAAAGTATACTGTACAAAACGTATATTTCCCAAGACTCTATTGAACGGTGATGAAATTATCATTGTTTTATATTTTTACAACAAATCGTAGGTATACGTAAAATATGCAACTTTGTGTTTTGAATTGGCAAGGAACAAGCACATAATATTGGCTCCGAAAGCTCAGAGTTGTAGTGGGTTGTTTTTTTTTATCATAAAACACACCACATAAATGAGACAACCCCCAAATCCAAAAGCCAAAGGCTTGTGCGGAAGGGGGCTACACTTGAAAAAACGCGGACAAACACCCATTATCCATCGACATTGCCAGTGCCGACACCGGGGATCGAACCCGGACCAGAGTAGGAAGCCTAGCCGAGAAATGCTTGCCACCACACTCTCGACCGACTGCGCTACCGTGGCGATTTTTAAAATCTAACATTGTAAAAGATCGCCACTATATCTATTAAAATTAGACATATACGTTTATACGGTATACCGGGTGATTCAGTCTGATATTCGCGGTCTCGTATCTTTTTTATTTTAACAAATAGCTATAACAAACTATATATATTTTTAAATAGCCGCTCAAGCCCTATCAAATGACATTATTAGATCGTCTCCATGGCAACATATGTCAAAATTGCCATAGTCAACTATTTTTGTTCAAATGGCACACTATTATATTTTTTTATCAATTCTGGAAGATATTTTTTTCTGCGTTCAGCTATATAAGGAAGTCTATATTTTCATTAGAAATACAAGGTGTTCCTAAATAAGTGTCGCAACGGAAAACTGTAAATTCCTCTTGCAAAAGGAAACATTTTTTTCCTCTTCCATTTTTCTCTCCGTTTTCGAGATACACGGTGTCAAAACTTTAATTTTGTTTTAGTTTTTTGTCAATATCTTAGGAATCGTTTGAACTACAGGACTGAGCTTTTGTACACACATTACCACTATTAATAGCTACTTTTTCGCACCCTTCTCGAATTCATTGGACGTGCCAGTGGTGGAGATTTTAAGGTATCGTAAGGGTTTTTCCCCCCCTAAATTTTACGCCACTGGAAAAATTGACTTTTGACAGCAAATTCTAAAGCGCCAATGAATTTTACACAATAAGAGTTCTCTTGGTTCATTGCTCTAAAGTCAACCGTTTTCAAGAAAAATGACTTTTTATGAACAAAAGCAAACATTTTTGCTAACGTTCCATGTCAATACTATCGAAAAGTTGACCGATAGAGGTGAAGCCGCAGCGGCAGAAAGAAACATGATTAGAAGATGTAATGCGTGCATTCAAGCCAACGGACGTAATTTTGAACAGTTTCTGTAAATTTTACTCGCCAAATTGATAAAAAAAAGTTAAAATCCTATCTGTTGTTAAATTTCGTTAAAATTGTTAATTATTACTACCTATTTTTTGAATTACAAAAGATTTTCGAAACGTTAGCAAAATGTTTGCTTTTGTTCATAAAAAGTCATTTTTCTTGAAAACGGTTGACTTTAGAGCAATGAACCAAGAGAACTCTTATTGTGTAAAATTCATTGGCGCTTTAGAATTTGCTGTCAAAAGTCAATTTTTCCAGTGGCGTAAAATTTGGGGGGGAAAAACCCTTACGATACCTTAAAATCTCCACCACTGGCACGTCCAATGAATTCGAGAAGGGTGCGAAAAAGTAGCTATTAATAGTGGTAATGTGTGTACAAAAGCTCAGTCCTGTAGTTCAAACGATTTCTAATATATTGGCGAAAAACTAAAAAAAAATTAAAGTTTTGACACCGTGTATCTCGAAAACGAAAGCCCGGAGAGAAAAATGGAAGAGGAAAATAATGTTTCTTTTTTTAAGAGGAATTTACAGTTTTGGAGGTTATGGAGGTCATTTTGAACATTTAAAATAAGTATTGTTTTAAATTGTTATATTATTATCGTATTAAATATAACATTTGTTACTTTAAAAAACATAATAATTTGTTTCCGCAGCTGACTAAAAGTAGGGTACATCTTTTTTGCTGTTTTTCCACCAATATTTTTAATGAAACTATAGACTGCCTTATATAGCTGAATGCAGAAAAAAAATATCTTCCAGAATTGATAAAAAATATATATAGTGTGCCATTTGGACAGAAACAGTTGACTGTAGCAATTTTGACATATGTTGCCATGGAGACAATCTAATAATGTCATTTGATAGAGTTTGAGCGGCTATTTAAAAGTATATAGGGTTTGTTATAGCTATTTCTTAAAATAAAGGAGATACAGAGCCGCGAATACAAAACTGTATCACCCGATATATTACTTTGAATTTTGAGACACGAGGACAGTCAAATAAAAGAAAGTAAATTTAAAAAACCATTTAATACAAAAAAATTGAACATTTACTACACTCAGATAATTTCTACAATATTTAGGAAGTGACAGGAAACGTACATTAACATTCAACTCATCTGTACAATGGATAATGATGGAGAGATGTGGTGGTGTTGAATGGGGAGTTGCCTTGATAGACCTCGTTTTCCAGCGGATGTATGCGGTGTTAGGAGATGAGTATGTCAGCTTGAAGTATGGGTTTGGTTGGGAAACGTCTACGACTAACCTCCTCCAAAGATTATGTTGAGTTGCCCTGAAGAGCTCCTGAAAAACAGCCCTTGTGTAGAAGTCTTCCACTTGGTCAGTGATTGCAATGTAAAAAACGGGGTTGGATCAGTTCATGCCAACTGGATAGTAAATTTAGTTATAAAAGTAATGTTTAAACTGGGAAAAAAATCCTTCCAGCTGAAGACTTTGTAACCACTCCGTAGAAATCACTTCTGTACCGTTTGCCAAGGGCCTAATAATTAATTTGCTAACTGCAGTGAGTTTAGGGTTGATTATTATATAACTCACCACCCCAGTAAAAAGTTTTTATGTCTCACACCAGAGCTGAAAAAAAATCGGCAGAAAAAAACAAATTTTCTGCAGTACACAAAAAAATAAAGTTCCTTAAAGAATGTAAAGTGCTAATCAATTAGCCAAAAAACATGAAAGATATTAGCACTAAAAAGCGTTTATTAGCGAAATCCAAATAAACTTTAATAAAGCTGTTAAATAAACAAAAGAAATTAAATATTTAGCTAAGAAAAATGACAGACACACTTAACAATTTTCTATAGAACAAAGCACTAGTCTTTCCGAAGTCAGTTGAACATATATAATGTGTAGAAAATTTCTATTATATGTTCATTTGTCCAACAACATACATATTTTAATTATTTATGTCCTCAAACAATTTTATTATATGATGGTTTTCGTTTTGTTCCAAAAGGTCTCCAAAATGACATGTAATATTAGTAAACAAAATATCCCTCTTATTTCTCCCTTTCGCAATTGTAATAATAATGATTAATATAAGGTGCCTATAATAAATTAAAATTACCTGAATCACACCAAATTCCCCATTGCTGCACTGCACTGCTAAGCAATTTGTCAACCACTTGTCAATAACTGAGATTTATTTCCCAATCGCCCAGTGCAGTTGTGTTATACGCCGTTTGCCGACGTGTGTATTCTTCAACTGGTCGTATACATTTCTACCACCACGTTTACTTCGACTAGACCTATATATGGGCATGGTTAAATAAATATGGGAACAAGTTTTTCAAATATTTCACTGCCGAGTTGCTGTGTCAGCGACCGAACCTGGTACATTGTGCCAATCTCTACCATAGAGAAACGGGTAAGAGAGAAACAAAGCAGAAGGGAGTTGTTCTATTAGTTGTCACTATTTATACACCCGCGTAGATGGCGCTTCGGATAATAGTATACGTTTGCAATATAGGAGCGTTCTGCCATGTTATACGAGGTGCTTGGAGTACAATGAGAATGATATTAATATGAGGTTATAGAATTAGGTGAAATTGAGGAGAACACTGATGTTACACACGAATTTAATTATAATGTGACTGAAGTAACTAAAATTTCGTTATAAACTTTACCTTTATTATATAATAAATATAATTTAAAATACAATAACTAAGAGCGCCAAGAGAAATAAATTACATTAATCGGCTCATTAAATAACTAGTTATCATGTTTAACAACTGACTTCCACGTGGATAAGATTATTAGGGCCAATAAATATTAAGGAAATTAAAAGAATCTTTAGTGGCAACCGTGCAAGCGACACTATAAAAGTGATGTACGGCAAACACATGACTTTTGGTGTAAAAACGTAACGAATTTCTAAAACCGATTTGCTTATGTACAACTAGAGCGCCCCGAATAATATTTCCGAGTTTATTTTTACGAACAGAAATTATGAGGCATTAATTTTCGGCAGTTGAAAATGAAATAAACCTTACATAATATGAGGAGCAATTACATGTGAAGGTACTCCTTGCCAGTTTTGAGTACAAATATACAATTTGCGGCAAAAATTAATAGTCCGCAATTTGTCATATACAATGTATCTTGACTGATACACATTCTCAAAATAACGTTTCAAACGTAGAGACTAACGAGTTGAGCAATTATGAGTTTGAAACAGTGAATATACAGCACCGCCTCGCTACAATGTAGAGTGTATGTAATTGTTGCAATTGAATATATTTACATTTAATTTTAGTATTTTATTTAAATGATTAAAAACAGTTAAAAAAAATGAAGCTCAAACAAAATATAATATTTTTTATCAAAAAATTAAATATTGTCTTTATCATTAAAGATTTATACATATACATGGTGCCACCTGACGAATGTTACATACTTCAGGGTATAATCTAGAACCCAAATGGTGTCGATTTAACCAAACTTGCAAATTTTGCAAGGGTGTTTTTATTTCTTGTTTTCTCCTTAACTCAGAACCTAGTTAACCGATTTGAGTAAAATTTGCTTTTGCTTGGTTTCTCTTCATGAATGTTCCTGTTAGGTTAAATCATACAGGGTGTTCATTTTACTACAACCCTTTGTGAATATTCTTCTGCAACTCTTTTGTACGTTTAAATTTTTACAAGCAACTGTAAGAAATAGGTAGAGAATTTTATTCTACACAAAAAATATATGCTTATCAAAGGTCGAAATTATGCTCGGTTATGAAGATATTGCGGAAAATATTTATTAACACATACCCCATATTTTTTGGAAATAACTACGTATTGTATGTAACATTCGTTAGGTTTCACCCTGTAGTTATACAGCGTGTCCCACTAGTGCGGGAAAGTCCAATATCTATGTTAAAATGAGGAATATATGGATTTTTCTTTTTACTGTGTTGCCACATTTCTTGGAATGTACAAATTAAAAATATATTCAACCATACAGGGTGTTCCACTTTTCCTGGCCAGACACCAACTTTGGTTTTTCAAATGGAAACACGCATTTTTTATATTTTGTTCGTATTCTACATCAAAAATAAAGGGTGCTTTGTGTAGAATAGTTCTATTCAAATATTCACAGTTTTTGAGATATCTCGCTTGAAAGGTTTTTCTAGTCAATATTGGTTGCTTACATTTTCTGATACTTACAGGTTATACTAATAGCTACTAAGCCCATTTTTTTATCAGATGTTTAGTAAGGATGACTCTTCCGAATCATGCTCCAAAAACTGGCCTGCGTTACACAGGGTGACCAAAATATCATGTCAAAATTGTCAATTGAAAAATTGAAAAATTTCGATTTTTTTAGATGCAACGCCCTGTATATTTTCATACCATGCAGAATTAAATTCTCTACCACTTTGCTATACCTGCTCCTATACCAAAATCCATTAGTTTTTCATGAAATCTCATTTCTATGAAAAAATGCGAAGTTTACAAATATAGCTTATATGTAAAATAACGTAGTAGGCTCCTGTCAAAGTATAATCTGGATAATTTTCGATTGACATAAGGTTTAAGCCTTGCAATTGTCAAAAAACATGTAAAACCAAAGCATGTTATTGTAAATAACATAATATAATTTGTATACCACTATATGATATACAAATAAAATATACCTAGTGTTTGGTACAAAAGGTTTAAAAAAAATTTCTAGACATTTTCTATATAAATTATACAATCCTAATACCAAATACGCGTATGAATTTCAAATGATAGAATTATATTGCAATTTGGACCTAAATATAACTTTCTTAAAGTCGTAATAATTGTTAAAGTTTCTACAGTTCCTTAAAAAACATACGATTTTCCTATCCCATTTAAGGGTCTAAGGTCTTTAACGATTTCATAGCGGGAGAATGAAGTGTCAGTAAATCAGCAAGTAGGTAATACATATCTGGAATGCTTTGCTAATTCCCCTTGAAATGTTAAAGAATAAAAAAATTGTCAGTTTTCCGTTATCATGAAACACAACACAGGTGTAACATATTCGCGTGATGACCTAGTTCGAAACGAATCTTTATCGGAACTATAATAAACAATAATATTTGTCCATTCTGACATTGTATGTTCTAGTCTAAATATTGAGAGATTCGAACTTTGAAGGCAACTATTTGGATGAGCAAACTTTGAGTTCTGCAGATAATATATGAACACGATTATGTTAAAACTTATTAGATGTTACTTCTAAATTTCTCCCCAAGTTTTCCTCAATATAGAAGTTTTTATTATACTGTAAATGGCAAAAAATATATATTAGTTCAAAACAAAAGTGAGTGTTATAATCAAAGTTTTGTGCCAAAGTACATCAATGAATAACAGTAAAATTAATGGTTTGGGACACATAATCTAATTGGGAAAACATGTCATTTTTCTGTACTTCCAAAGCATCTTTCAGGGTCCAAAGAGACGACATCACAAAAAGGAAACGCAATATCTGAAATGTCTTTCAAATGTGTCTCTATAGGGCATTATAGGTATGAAGAATATATCACAGGATAAAATTTTATAGTCGTACATCGATTATTTATCAAAATAAAAAAACGTCTTTTCCAATGACATGCTATTCTTTGTTGAGAAGTGCTTTGTTAATTGGTAATGGTATTTTTGGGGAATAAATCAGATGGAGACAGACATAAAAAATCTAAAACATTTACTAAACAAGATGTCATAATGTTTTTGACTGAAGACGAAGACAAAATATTTTGTTTTGAAAGCAGCTATGAATATTAGAAAAAATCTATAGAAGACAGGAATCAACAGCTTTATTAATAGAAAATGTTACGGACGAGGGCTCCCTTTTCCGAATTTCATTACCAAATATGAAAACAAATGTTATGCGACAATATTTTGTCACATCTGAAAATATTGGATATGATGAACATCAACGTCTTTTTGCTTCCACTTGGAACTCATACCTTCGCGAAAATGCCAAAAAACAATAAACTCTTTCTTCAGTCTACTCGTAGTACACTTTTGGCAGATTCTGGTGCTGATTTGTCCACAGTGCAGGTTGGAAAAGTATTACCGTAACTGAAAGTTATACAGAAAATTCCATCGAACAGATGAAAAATATCTGATCATCAATTCTTGGAATGTTCAAAAACATCAAGGAAATAAAAAACAAACTATAGTAAGATCGCATTCGATGCAAAGTAGAGCAAAAAATTGTCGGCCTTTTATCAAAGGAAAATCGTGTCATCATTTTTAGGAGGCGTAAGTTGAACCAATTCAAATTTAAAATGAAATTGAATGTAAAATGAAATACCGCTGCATACGCACTGTGTTCTGGTACTAGCTGCAGTCGGCCAGGTGCATCGAGTGTACGAAGTGGTCGGTTATACGTCAAATACTAATCTGGCGAGTTTGATCGTAAAGCAGGGAACAATAAACAGTGGCGCGTACAGAGATGAAATATAGTACATATGTGGAATTTAAATAGCGAATTGGATTTATAATAAATTACATTTAAAACAAATAGTTTATGAGAATAAAGGGATTTTTGTAGGAACAGGGTTCCAGACGTGAACTGATCTCTTCATCGCACCCCATTACGATTCTTTTTTTTATAAGGAGAACGAAGTTTCAAAGCAAAAACCTTGTATAACAGATATACTATAAATATTTACAGAATGAAAACAAAATATAAATCCTATGATATGATTCTATCAAATGAAAACACTAACAACAATTCTCTACCAATCTCAACAAAATAAGTTATTTTTCTATCAAACAAGAAATGTTAACAAATTATAAACAAAATATAAATTCTATGATTTATGTACTGTACGCCAAACTGCATTTTTCTCATCTTCATTTAATATTAATTTCTTCTTTGCACCCCCTTTTTTAGGTTTCTTAACGTCTCCTTCAATTTTCTTCTCTCTTAAAATTTTGAAAACAGATAATTCGCTTACTCCAGTATATCTAGAACACATTTCCACCAAACCAGTCTTCAGTTTCATGGGATGATCCTTTTCTAAAGGGTTATAGACATTTAATATTATCGTTTTTTCTCTGTAACTTAATATAGATTTTTTTGTACCCACAGCAGTACATCCGGCTCGCGAACATCCAGGCACCGCCTCCATTTATCCATATAACGACAACAGAGCAATAATAATACAAAAAACTTCACTTCACTAGCACAGAAAATATAATAGCATTCACGATTCACAAACAACAGCCCGAAACACACACACAGCACACAAATAAAACACTAAAAACACTTTTGTTACGGAGCACAAGAAATATGATTTCACTCCCAAATTCTCAAATAATACCGCGAAACACACATACAGCCCGAACGAAATATAATTGCACTTATAACAGTTATAACCTCACAAATATCGCGAGCGAGAAACACGCAGCACCAATACAACCGAAACGAAACTGACAACGCCGGGCCGGCACGCGCGCCGCCGCAACAAACACAAGACACAAGTCATATGAGGGAGGATGAAGGGAGTAATAAAATAATGTATTGTTCTTCATAAATGTATAACTATTAATCCATAATGCATAAAGAAATTATTTAATTTCCAAAACCCCCTAAAACGTGTTGCACTGATTCCCTTGACAGGCAATGATTTATTACTTTGCATCGAATATGCTCCTACTATAGTTTACGATCAGCATCTATAATTAATTTAACAATCTTCTGCGTTTTTGCGGTCAAGGTCACTGAGGAGTACCATCAGGTATCTACTCAAAGACTGTTACTCCCTCTGATTCCGTAGTCAAAAATAAAAAATTACATTAAAAATCAACATTTGACCTTGAACTGACCTTGACCATTGACCTTGAGGTCACGGTCAATGTCATTTTCAGATGCAAAATTTTCTGGCTACCATCGGATGCATCGTGAAAACGAGACTTTTGTCCTCACCATTTACTGCAAACACCAAATAAATGAATTTGCAAAAAAAATATACTTGTGCATATAAAATTTAGAACTCTTTCAAATTAATTATAAATATTAATATGTTAATTATTTAAAATTGTTGAGTACTAATCTCACTGACTATAAATATGAAGTATTAACATTTACAGAGTGATTAAACTAATAAATATTAATCGTTCAGGTTTCTGCAGCTTCAGTAGTGTCGATGTCGGTTTAATATGTCTGCATTAGCATCGTTTTAAATAAACACGCGGTGGTCGGGGCCCTGGTCCAGTTGATAGTAATGGTCATTACACCGGCAGACAGGCAGTCTGGAAAGCTCGGTACTTTAATAATTTGACAGGGTCACTCATTATGTCTAATAAAACGTTTTATAAAACGGATATTCAGTTCGCCACTTTGCAATGTCACCGGCTCATAACTCATTGTTAACTGTTATGTGTGAAACTGCGAACAAAAAAGCAGTTGAACCATTCCGAGCGACGCGTACAGGGTGTATCACATTATAAGGGAATAATTATATTTCGTTTTTAGAGATAAAACCTACCAATAAAAAATATTGTATTTGGTAAGAACAATTGAATGTTTCATCTCAATGATGTAGTGTTATGTCTTAGTAAAAACCAAATTTTCCTTAACGTTTTCCATATACAGTGTGTTCCTCGATTGTGTACCGAAGAAGAAAAACTTACAATTTCGCATTTACGACAAAATGCAATTTTTCTTAAAAATTCCTCCTTATCCCTATTATACTCATGAAAGTGTTACTAGTTTTTTGATTTTATATTATTTGAAAATTTTTTTAAGCGTCGAAGTATCTATAAAATATTGTTGGGAAATTTGAGATCATTTTCACTTGTTCCACAAAAAAATTGCCTCGTTTCATATTAGTAAGATATCTTTCCTATCAACTGAAACTGATTAACAAATTATAATTAACTGAAATCTATTGAATTCAGATCCGCATAAATCGATCGAATAAAAAAATCGACTTTAATTTTATGAGCCCCTAGAAATTCCGATCTCAATTTAATAGATTTTTATTTTAGTTTCAAATATAGTTAAAAGAACTAAATATGTGTTTTTGCTATACATACAGGGTGGCCAAATGAAAACGAAACATAGCCATTTTCAGGAACTGCGTCAAGATTGTAGAAAAACGCTCAGACCCGTCGATTTTAGATTAAAGGGGGGCATTCTTTGTTGGTATTTTTGACTACGCCACTTTCACCCCCAAGCAAGGGTAAGCATCACCCCAAAATATTTAAATGGCAATGGGGGTTGAGTAATATTTCTTTTGAAAGCTCTTACAATTCTCTTTACAACAGACTTTAAAGACTTTTGCGTTGACTTTTCTGGACATAATCGTGGGACACACAGTCCTAATTCAATATTTTATGTGTATCGACGGGTACCTCTATAGGTATACATCAAACCAATTCCGATAATTCAGTTGGTAATTCATGGCTTAAAATGTTTAATGGAAACAATTTTTGGAACTGTAAGAATCATTTAAAATACTTTTCTACTAGAAATCTGACTACGTAATTAACATCATTTGAAATCTCAAATGTTATCAATTTATAACGTAAGATAGTAATTTTTCTAAAAACTTTTTTAAAAAAGCATTAATTTTCAATGCCTTCTAGACTCTAGACATACTAATGCCATTGGACACTGATCTACCAAACCCTGTATCACAGTATATATAAAATAATTCAAAATAACTATACTCAGTGAAATTCAGATAATGTCAGTACTACTCTGTTTGCAATGTCATATTCCTCTGATTAAACTCGAAGCAAATTTGCTAAAAACCATAAAGCAATAAAAATGTAAAGTAGATATAGAATATTGGCAAGGAAAACCAAAAGTATAAAATTATGCGCATAAGATCACTAACTTTAATTCCAATTGAGTACCATACCTAAACTTCTGAATTATTAAAACTGATTTACGAAGCTTATATTCTTATGAAAATATAATTGATTTTGTGGATCAAAAACAAAAATCCATCGTTTCTGGAACAGAATCGAGCCCGTAAATCATTACATAATCCATAAAATCCGTTCGTCCAAAAAATAAATGTCACGTCTGCATTTAACGATGGCTGGGCAGATAGGAACGATAAAACAATTTAACGCGAATATATAAAACTGTTTGCCTATTCTTCTATTGAAAATGATCGTGCTGTTGACCCCGGAGTCGGGAGAGGACCATATCAAATCTAAATTGCAGCGTTTCAAGGATACGCGCAGGACCGAGCAGGATGTGGTTGTCCTATCATCCTGTCGCCCCGGCATAACGAAGTTTTATAACTTTGTTGGGTTGGGATAGTCGTCCATTTGTCATATTATGTAATGGAGGTTGAAGGAACTTTGGCTACAGAGTGGTAGCGGGAAGCGACCGCCAAGGTCATGAAAATAATTTTCGTGATATACTAGGTAATTGGAAAAATATCAGTAAGTTCAATATGTCATGAAAGGGACAACCCTAACATTTGAAACTTACAAAAAATGTGGATGACACACATTCTTCTCCAATGAAAAATAGTTCTAGTTGTTTTGAAATGTATTGGGATGTTTATGGATCTACTTTGGGACGCTGTTAGAAAAAGAAATAAAATAAGTTACAAACTCTATGAAAACGTAAATCCTGATACTGTTATGCAATTTGTGTTATATTTGTAGACTGAAATGTACCAAACAGTAGCGTTCTTGGCGCTAATATTGCTTCTTTTGGCTTTGTACCTTTGAAAAATACTTTGGGAAGAGCAAAATTTAGGAACAATTACGAATTTAAAGAATTCGTTCATTGCTCGTTGAAGATACTTATACAAAGAAAACACATTTCTTTTCAGTTGATCGAACCGCATCTGTGTTACTGAATTATCTCCAACAATTTATTGCTAGTTTTTGAATTACTAACTTGGTTGATAGTAACGATTTCATAGTTAATTAAGAACCATGGAGTGTAATCACTAACAATGTCAGAGACGTGAAGAAAATTTAAAAGATGAGATAGAAATCTGTAAAAACAATATGTGGGCGCAGTATTCTAAAATACTTATCAGTATTAACATCATCAGATGGAGATGAGAATTTTGAACATCACATTTTTGTTTAGATATATGGTAGATTCTCTAGGAAACAGTTTGCCTGAGTTTAAATCCGTTTAACACGTCGTTGCTTTATTCTACAATTGGATAGATGGTTTCTTGTAAGAAAAGGAATTTACGATTCATTGATATTTATCCATAGAACTAGTTCATAAGAGAAAAGGTATTTAGAGTTAACAACATCTTTGAGATCTATCACTTCATCAATAGTGTCTAGGTTTCCATGTTATCTAGAGACTACCGACTTCTTGGGTGACTAGGCAAAGTCATTCAGGTACTAAGTTTTAATTTTGGTTTAGTTTACTAATGTCTACTGAAGCGGCAGAAGCATAGCCAGTGGTTGAGATTGGCTAAAGCTAGAAGGACTAAAATTCTCCTTCTCTGACAACTTCTCGGACCGAATAAGCATGAAATCATTGTTTAGTAACTCCGAAACACACATATTCTTAACTACTTAACTTTGAAGTGGAAAATATTTAATCCTTAATAAAGACATTCGACAACAAAATTTTTATCAATAAGTTTTAAGAGAAAACGACGATAACAAAATTGGTTAATGTCTTGTACAAAAAAGGTCCATGCCATTTTTTGGATTACAAATTGAAGATAACTGTAAATTTGAACTTAGGTGAAATATAAAACCTATCAATGAAATATTCTTTTGTTAAAACTTGGAATACCTGTTGACTAGAAGACAATAAATAAAAATTTTCACTTACTTTGTAATAAGTCCATGTTTGTGTTTCTTTTTGTTTCAAAATTATTATTTAGATTTTCTCAAATATAAAACAACGTTTGAAGAGGCATTAATAAATGATCATATTTAAGAACTCTTTCAATATGTTCAGCCTACTTCAGAGTAATCAGTTTATCGGGATTTAGCAGGTAATGATTACGATAGCCATTGGTAGTCGACTTTGTATAATTAGATAAGTTCTTCATGTTATCTAAAGAATGTAGTTAATTTTTGATACTGTAACTTTTTGAACATTCCGAAAATGAGACACTGGAGGTTGTAATTATATGGAGCGTTTCAATCATCTTACTTACCTTACTGCAGAAATTGTCTCTTCTCCATGATGTTAGAGTTTCTTAACTAATGTTAACCTTCTATTTTAAAAGTAGTTCCTTTACTTTCTTTTTATTGATATTGATATTATCACATCAGTTCACTATTTTTCTCTTTCAAAGTGTTTTGTTACCCTTTGTATGACTTAAATCGCCCTATTCATGGACTGTGGGTATCCTCTTTCATTGGGTGTAATCTACACAATCTTCTACTGGTCAGTAATTGATACTCTGGTGTTTCCTAAGTCGGCAATGCCTATTTATCAGTCATACTGTTTGTTATCTTTATTCATCTACGGCTTTTATTCTTGCATGCATGTTATGGTCCTTTGGATAATATTATTTTAATCTACAAAGCCTCTTGATGTAAAGGCATAACTGATCGCACGAAAGTAGTTTGGAAGAAACATCCAACCCTGTATCCAGAGAGAATCATGTTTGCGATGACGTCAACAACTTTTTCACCGTTTTTCATCGAAAGGTAATCAATTTATCGGGCTTCAGCAAGGAACAATTGTGATAGGGATCGGTAACTGACATTGTATAATCGGAAAAGTCGTAAATTGATGAAAAGCTTGGGCGCCATGAAGGTTTACTGGCGGCGCCAGAGGATCTCGTTGGAACCGGACGGCCGCCGTCGCGACGCACCACTCCACCGCCCGTCGCGGGACTCCGGGGGTCTGATACATGGTAGAGAGGAGTAATTATCGACACAGTCGAAGGACGAATATATTTTTATGAGTCTCGGAGAGTTTTATGTAGTTAGCTCGTTCTCGTTTTATGAGTTGGACATTTCTGGACCTTGGGCAAAGTTTTCGCAAGATAGGAATAAATATAAAAGGGTCAGTAACACTTACGCAAAAAACAAAGCTATATTTCAACGTTAAGAAATTTCTTACACTTAAAGGTTATGTTTCTTAATTTTTCTATTAAATTGTTACGTTTAACACACAATCAGATCAATTGAATTATATTCTGCAATGCATGCTACACTTTTAATCAAAACATTGGACAAGCCATTACCGAAGTTGTGTTTTATCAACGGTTACCGAATACTTAAGTAGAAATCTAGTGGAATCAGGCCTGGACACCTTGCAGGCTCACCACCACACCACCACACCATTGGACTCATCACATCCTATCCACCGTTAATAAAATAATTATTTCAGTGATTTCTTAAAAGTAAATCAAACTAAGCTGGGTCAGCATCACGTAAGAAAACATATTTTGTTGCTGGCGCAGAGGAGCATCTTCCAAAGGATCATTTTGCAAGATATGCAAAGATCTAAAAAATAAAAAATGATTAATCTTAAGTGCAGTATTTACCTGTAGATTTTAAATCCTAACTCATACATTAATACTGAAGCATTTCTTAATTCACTTTCCATTATCACATGAGAATTCTCGTCCGATTACTGCGGTGTGTTATTACAGTTCATGTCTTCAATTCTGTAGAGCTTGCCTCATCAGTTGGTAAAATCTTTGCCGAGAAACCCTGGTTTTCAGCAGGTTTGTCCAAAAACCATCTGCAAAACTTTATGGCAAAATCTACTGGACCAAGAGTCTAAATCCTTTGGACATAAGAAGGTTACAACAGCCGTGCACGAAGCATGATTTGGGGACTGATATGTTCCATTGAGACTATTATTCCATGCGAACATACTTGCGCTAATATTAAAGATCTGGTTTCTTTCAGCTATTGGTGAATTCGGTTGAACATGATGAGATGGAACCCTACAATTTCGCTAAAGTTTTAAATATAGACGTCAACGTTCTTGTTCTTCCATACATTGATTTGATCTCATATACATAAAATATCCGCCATTTCAGTGATCCTATTATAGTTGTTGTTGAAAATAATAAAATTTAACGCGAAGTGCACCGCAACAAAAGCAAACAGCACTAAAACTATCTAATGTACCTATACAAAACTCATACAATCGTAGAATATTCTTTAACGTTTTATTATCGATCAGTTCATCATTTCGGTTCAGGTCAACATTTCTCGAAAATGCATAAATTTGCCAAATTGCTTTTTACACGAACAAAGCTAATGTTTTACAAACTTTAACCACAAATGTTTTAAATAACGTTCACTCTAATGTTAAGAGTTACATAAAAATTAAAAAATTTCTATATCTTAAAGTATGTTAAAATGCCTTCATTACTTCACTAAAAAAAAACACCATCCTTTTCTAAATATGTAATTACCAATATTTTGCTATCGTAAAGTATTAGAGTTTTCGAAAAGTAAATTGGTGATACGTAGTAGCTAGTGATTTTTGTGAAACTAAGAACTTTGAGCAACTCCCTTGATGAGTGATGATGATGATTCTTCTATAAGTAATTGCTATTTCTTGAAATCTAATAAAAGAGGTGTTAACGCAAAGAGCATACATGCATTATTATTATTACAGAGGGAAGACTATTGTGTGCGCATAAACAGGGAATACAATGCGTTTTCTCTGCTGGCTGTCATCCCGAAAAGAAATATTGGTAGAGTGAGAAGGCGCTCCTCATTTTTTCTCACGCGTATTCCCATTGAACAAATAAATATTTCGGGGTTTTTGAGAAGCTCGGGAGGCTCTTCAGACCGGCCGTGTTCACTAATATATGGAGCAAATATTATTTTTAGGATTAGAACGTGACAATTTATTAATAAATTTGGAGGCTAAGCGCCATTCTCATGCGGACACGTTACCAGATCACACTTATTGTAATTGACGTGAGAATCGGGAGCCTGTTGAAGAATATTTAGCGCCATTATTTGGTAAACAATAGGCTTGTACTACCTACAAGAAGGATAATTTAAAAGTTCTCAAAATAATTTAAAACATTTTGATATATTTCAAATTATTTGTACTTAAAAAGTTTTGGTTTCAAATAGCTCAATCTAATACGTATTTATTAATATTCATATATTTATTAATTCAATTTAAAAAGAGGTCACTCGAAATATTTTTATATAGGTAATACTTTTTAAAATGGGCAATCCCTTTAAAGGAAGATAACAGATATTATATTTTAAACAAGGACTAATTTACACAGTATTGTTCAAATGCCATATATTACCCAAGAGGGTGGTTTTGGTAGCTGACTATTTCACTTCCAACTCTTTTATTTTTATTCTTTTCTAAAAAACGTGTGTAAAATAATGATCTTTAGGCTATTAAGGAAAAACGTACCCTTCCTCAATTTTGATAAATTGGACTGTTTTCGATAAATTTATGTTTATGCATGAGAGGGTATTGGTAAAATGCCATAATACCTATGTATTGTGTTTATCATTTCGAATAATTTCCATAAAACTGTTAGTTTAGTTATGCTATAGCTGAATACACTTTGAAAAAAATAAACAAAGCAGTTTTAAGAAAATATTTAAAATAAAATTCGTTGTCTTGTACAATTTTTATATTTATTTTAAGTTCCAAATAAAGTACTTTACTGAAACCGTGCATAATGTGCAACAGATGTTGAAAAACTATATTATATTCAATTTACCTATCCAAATTAAAGAAGAAAATCTTCTGAAAATAAAAAAAATGGAGTAAAAATAAAAAAGTTGCTGATAAAACAATTTTAATTAAATCCAGACGCCTTGTACTTATCGAAAATGCTACGTACCATCCCATTTTAAACTTTATCCATTGGTGGAAAATAGTTAAAGAAGTGTTTGTATAAGAAGGTGCACTTATATTTTGATGACTCGATACAATTTACAGGAGTTGAATTCCGTGTTTGTCCAAAGTTACTTTACCGCTGTTAGAAGCAAGAACAACAGATAAAGATTCCAACATTATTTTTTACTTTTCATATATCAGGTAGGTAGGAATTTTTTTTAAATAGTTTTTTTGATAGATTCGATAGATTTGATAGGTATCTTAGTTTAGAAAGACTAGCACTTTTATGTAAGAGTTATTTCTTTAGTATATGTATCTAAATATTTGTTATCAAAGATGATTGCAATTTATCAGAATTTAAGAAAATTTTTAGAATTAATTTGAATTAACATTATTATTGAAGTAATGTACAAGTACAGCAGTTAATAATAAAAATTAAAAAAGCTGTACAAGCATTTATTAAAAATTTGGTACGCTTTTGAAGTGAGTGCTCTATTACATATACTGTCTATGCATCGGACCACCCACGCTTCAATACTAGAACTAGAATGTGTCGTTTGGTGTAATATTAAGTTTTTGTTTTATTTTTGACTTGACATTCATCAACAGATATTTCTCTTATTTTATTGATTTATTTTAAACTTCTGTAATAAATGTCAGTTGTTTTTGGTTTTAAAATAATTCTTATTTTGCTAACTACAAAGTAAAATATACGTATTATGAACATAGGAAAATTTATTTATTTTTAATTTCTGTGTTTGTGATTTTATTTATGTATGTATGAAGCAAGTAATCGTTAATATTTTCTTCCTTTGACAATTCCTCATTTCTCATTGTAGACATATCTTTTTCAAATGTATTTCAGAAAGCCTTAGTTGAATTCGGGTTAGTTAATTTTATTTCAGATTAGTCAAATTTGAAAAAACTGTCAGTTGTGTTTCAGTATAGTTGTAATTCGGAATTTCGGAATATGTATTTCAGAAAATATGAATTGAATTCAACTCAAGTATTTCAGAGGAAATTTATGACTAATTTGAAATACAAATAATGTCTTCTCAAATAAAAATTTCTGAAATTGACCTTTCGTGGAAAAGGTGTAAAATCAGCGATGCGAAGTATTTCTTTAATAGTTTCATAATTTTATTTTATTTACATTTTATTTTATTACATTTTTGAATTTGTCTTGATAAGAAAAGTATTGATGTATTAATTATTATTGTCTTTCAGTGAATACAAAAAAAACTCCGTTTATGCGTATAAGACATAAGAGTTATTGTACTGTATTATTTAAATTATATTTCGCTTTATTAAAAATTGCCAAACAATAATATGAAATAAGGACAATTTTTGTTTATTTAAAAAAAAAGTTAATGTTCATATTGATGTAATAACTGGGTAGGCACTCCTATGATATTGATTATTACAGCGTGTATACGTATTATGTCAATCTAGAACAGTACCTTTGTGATGACAGTGATAAGTCATGTCTCTTGTGGTTATAGGAAACATTTATTTTTTGTGTGTCGAATTTTTTATGTAACTTTATACTTCTTTTTATTTATCAGAACTTTCTGAGTTAGCAGACATTTTATATCATTTTTTATTGGCAACGGTTTTATTTATTTACTTATTGCTTCGTACATTGATAAAAGCTACCAAAACATTTGTATTGTATCCACAAACCTATTAGTCATAATTATATTTTAAACATCTGTTAATACTGAAGTTTTTGCAAAAGTTTTTCTAATTCAATTTGGCATTATCAAAAAGTTTTCTATTGTTGAAACTAAAAATGTACTAAGTTTGTTACAGGGAAATCAATATTTACTACAAAATTACCAAATTTATCTAATATCTCATTCATTTGCTGCAACTACATCACAAGCATCAAATATTTTTAAATAATTTACATATATCCACATTAGCTATATAATTTTTGTATTTGAAGATACAAGAGGGCGAAATATATATCCAATCTGCAACCAATAGAGACATAATTTTTATAAGTTCATAATAATATGCCACAATTTCTCCCACACAAGCTATCTAGTTTAACGCTAGTCCTAACTGGACTTCGCTACAGAAAATACAGTCCGTTTTAGAAGAAAAATAAATTCTTAAGAGTGTATCTGCTCATCAGTAGGTTTTACAAGATTCGTTATCTTTTAAATTGCACTGAAATCTGTTATTACGAGTACAAACATTAGAGGCGATTATGAGAAATTTGACTCCATTTTGCAGATTTGAGGCCAGACTACAGTACAGGATGTTCTGCAGAATCGTTGACAATCGTTTACGTCACGTAGTCAGAACTGAATTAAATGATAATAAATTGATATGTCACAGTGAATGAGTTCAGATGAAGTTACAGCTTGACCAAATTCATCTTGCCTACGAGTTTTAGATGTCATTTGCTAGATGTCAAAGGTTTACCGAGAGTGAATCCTGACCTACCATATTATTCGGTCACTAACCTACGTAGTGAACAACAAGGTGTAAATGGATCTTTTTATATGAATGATTAACATATTTTTTTACATTCTAAATATTAACGATTATTATTTATTTGTTAATAAAAACAAATGTATAAGGATAATAATTGTTTTCGAATGATAGGTTAACACAAATCAATATTTTTAATATTGTTATGTAATTTTTTGATTTTCTGAATCACCCTGTATAATATAAAACATTTATGAAACAGCTATATCTACAAGATTTCTTTCTAAATTTAAAAGACAGTAAATATTAGGGGAGTAAAATATTACGTTAATGCTATTCAACGAACAATTCAATTAATCCGTCAGTTTCTTTCTTGAGGCTAATATAATTCTACAATTTTTGGTGAAGATTTTTTAATACAGTAGGCCATGAAATTAAAATAAAGAGCGTTCAAATAAAAACGTGGTCGAAGTTGGCTCTGACACATTGGACGTAGGGAGTAGCTTACAGCGACCAACTTAACCTCATTTCTCAACGAGCTGTATAGCAGCTGTCAGGTTCAATAACGTTAATGACTATATAACTTTATTTTAAAGAATAATCGTAATAACAATAACAAATAATTAAAGGAGCTGCGGAAAGTGTCCCCCTCCTTGTTATAACAATAAATTAAAGCAGCTGCTGAAAGTGTCCCCCTCCTTGTTCCAAGCACTTTTCACACCTGTTCCTCAAAGAATTAAAGACATTTTCTAAGATGCTCGGGGTATTGTTAATTTCACGAATCTTGTCTATAAGTCGAGCCTGCAGATGGTTTAAATCAGGAATAGGCAGTTCAAAAATAGTGTTTTTAAGGTAAGGCCACAAAAAGAAATCACACGGCGTAATATCACATGACCTCGGTGGAAATTCATGTTCAGCATTGAGACTTATTAGTCGATTTTGGAAAACTTCCCTCAACATATTCATCGTCTCGCCTGCCGTATGTGCCCTTGCGCCATCTTGTTGAAAGTAAAAGTTTGTAATTTCGTTTTCTTCCAGCTGGTTAACAAAAGGAGCGATAATTTCTTCTCTATACCTTTGCGCAGTAAGAGTACCATTAAAAAAAATAGGTCCATAAATCCTCCTTCGATTGAGAGCACACCAAACTCCAATTTTTTGAGCGTGTAGAGGGCCCTCGACAAAAAAGTTATCTGGTTTTTCAGAAGACCACATTCTCATATTCTGTGAGTTTACGTAACCACTTAAATGAAACCAGGCTTCATCAGAAAAAAAGGTGATATTATGAAGTTCACCGTAGTTGTTTAAAAACCATTCACAAAATACAGCCCGTCGCGGAAAATCAACTTCATGAAGTTCTTGCTGACAAGTTAAACGATAGGAGAACAAACGCAAATCTTTTTTTAACACTGTGTGGCAGGTACCGACTGATACTCCCACCATTTGTGATAAAACACGTACAGAAGTTCTTGGCGCATTTTCCATTATTTGTTGGACATTTTCTTTTAATTCTTCAGTCCGCTTTTTAGGTCGGCCGCTTCCTTCTTTTCTTGTTACACTGCCCGTTTCACGAAAAACATTAACACAACGCTGAACTGCACTTTGAAAAATTTTGTACTCAACAACGCCGGGAAATTGATTTTGAAATTCTATGAAACATTCCTCAATAGAATACTTCCATATTCCATCAATCTTGCGTCCATTTCTAAAGTAGGACTCTATGATAAACACTTTTTGTTCTTGAGAAAACACCATTTTAAACGCTTTTTAAAACGAAAATATTCAAATTGATAGCGGCGATATAGCGCTTTGACAGATGACGTTTAAGTTCATTTGCTATACGCTACGCCCTACGTCCAAATTTTCAGAACCAACTTGACCACGTTTTTATTTGAACGCTCGTTAGAAATAGAAATGACATATATTGAAGTTCTAAAGTAAGGTTGGTGCGTGCTTAAAGTGGAACATTTCTATAATAAGTGATAATGGACATTACAATAATTATTATTGAATCCGAATGTAGTGTTTTGCCAAAAGGATAAAGATACTAAAAAATTGTAATTGATATTTCAGGATTGTTTTAAGTCTTGTAATTCTTAATTTTCAAAGACAGAGAATATCAAGTAATTTTTCTATGGACATTACAATAATTATTATTGAATCCGAATGTACTGTTTTGCCAAAAGGATAAAAATACTAAAAAATTGTATTTGATATTTCAGGATTGTTTTAAGTCTTGTAATTCTTAATTTTCAAAGACAGATAATATCAAGTAATTTTTCTCTTTATATGATATTAGTGGTTTAAAATCTAATATTACTTATAAAAATATGCGGAAGATATCGACCTCTAGATGCAATAAATTAAATTACGTTTTTATGTGATATTTATGAATGAGGCTGCGATCCTTTCAGAAATTTAAATATTGTAAACAGATGGAACTAAAGTGACACAAATTTAGGAAATCAGCGCTCTCGAATGTATTTTAAGTGATCGACCGGAGACATCGTGGCGAGCCACAACATGTGCCATAAAACGTGAGCCAGCCACTATTTGTCCCATATAGTCCTGGGACCACGGTAAGTAAGCCTAATCTTCGTTTGAAACGGCATATTTGATTTAAAAATTGCCTTGTATCGACACAACACTTGATCATTTCATGAATTCCGTATGAGTAATGTTTGCGTCAGTGTTAAAATTAAGTTTCTCCTACGAGGATGTACAACTTTGGACAATAAAAGTGTCCGGTGTAAAGAGAGGAAGCAACAGAGTTTACGAGATCAACGATTTGGTACAGGTAACTTTTATTGTCATCGAGAGAAATCATTGATTCAAACGGAATATTTAATTCAAAGATTGGTTGGTTGATCATTTCATGCATTTCGTTTGAGGAGCTTTTAGTCGGTGTTAAAATATAATTAGACTGATACTTTTTATTTAATGGTGGTTGTATGTAAAATGTTACTTTTCTGGCATATTCCACAGTAAATAAATTGTTTTGGATGGACCTGTTTAAAATAAAACTTTATTGTCTCTACAGAATTTTTTTTTCCATCATTTTCAAGTATTTCAAAATTCTGATAATAAATGTAGAAGAGGTGTATTTCCTTTCATCCCTTACTGTAAAACGACAACGAGGATTACCGTACTTAATAATAAGGGATAACTTTTATTGTCCACGAGTTGATTCTTGAAATCTTCAAATAATGTATTTGATACAAAAATTTCCCTGCATTGAAATGTTGAAATTATTTATTTCCTTCAAGGGTGTACAGACCTATTTAATAAAAATGCTTGTGTTTAAAGTGAAGAGCAACAAAGTCAGTTAAACAGTATTAGGGGATCATAAACGATTTAATATACTCGTTATAGTTATCCTTTGTTATTAACTAGTGTAATCTTCATTTCAAACGGCATATTTGAATCAAAAACTGATATGTATCAATAAGGCACTTGACCATTTTATGAATTCCGTATAAATAATATTTGAATAAGAGCTAAAATTAAATTTCTTTTACAAGACATACACTCGTAGACAATCAATAAACCCTTTTACATCTATTTTTTATTGTCGACGAGATTATTCTTGTTTTTCAAAATTATATTTGATTTAAAAATTGCTTTGACTTGACGCAACATTTAATAATTTAAATTATTCCGTATGAATATTATATGTGTCAGTATTACAATTACAAAGTTTTTCTACAGGTATACAGTTGTAGACAATAAAAACTATCTATTCTGAAAAGAAAAAGCGAAGAATCGACTTAAATACCTAATATCATTGAACGATAAGCGGATTGGTACGGGTATCTTTAATTATCCATGTGTATACACTCAGTTTGACATGTTTTATTTTCTCCAAAACTGTTATATTTATAATAAATGTCTTCTATGTTTTTATAAACATATAGCATAATTTACATAAAATTTCTTCGTTCGATAACTTGAAAACAAGAAGCAAATTTTGTATTTTATAAAAACAAGTTGATAAAACTCCTTGATGAATTATGAATTCTAGTAGAATTGTAGGTGGCTCTTTTCAATCGAATCGTGTTCTATAAATAAATTTTGAAAATTCAGTAGTTTCGGAAATATCACGTGAGTCAAGTTAAAGATGTGGGAAACTCGTTATAAGTTTAAAAGCTCAAAAAAAAGATATGTTAAAATGTTTACATGAGATATGAGGATCATCTTTAAAATGTATTTCATTTTCTTAAAATATAATGGTAATGCGGAAAAGTACTATCCAAAGTTTCTGTGAAAAAAAAAAAACAATATTTGGATACAAGCGATATGTACCTACAGAAAGTTTTTACGTGTATCCTAATTGACGTAATCCAAAATCTCTATCAACTGGCTCTTATAAAATCAGTCTATTTATTTCCGTTATAAAGTTACCGGATTGGAAACTTTTATGAAAATCACCCTGTATAGTTTTTCAGAAAAAAAAACGGTTTTAAAACAGTTTTTTGTAAGTAGTTTTTTATCATGATGTCTGTATTTCTTCCAGAGGATATAATATCACATCTGTCACGCCGTCTTTTTAAAAAAATTTAATTAAAAAAATATGGAGCCGCTTGGAAATATTCTACAAAAATAAAAGTAACTGATTTTGTAGAGGATTTCTTGTTGGGTATACGTTATGTAATACACTCTGTATTAAAATTGGGAGGTAGATATTTTCTGAAACAGTTTTGTTCATCCGAACACATACACAACACAATTCCGACTCGGGTAATGTGACAACACGAGATAATCTGAATTGCTAATTTGATAAAACCTCTAAAACAATAACATAACGGTTCAGTGCCGTTTATGACGTTTTTGGAGCTGCAGATTCTCGTTTGTCTGCTCTATGTCTGGTTTTCTTTATTTGGCGATTGAATTTTAATAGTCTTTTACGGTCATCCACTTAACAAAGATAGCAGATTTTAATTTCTGCGTTTCTAAAAGTTGGCTTCTGTCGAGTTTACAGTAGGAAAACCATGTTTAAATGTCACGACGTGAAATATGGGGGGTCATTTATTATACAAGCAGGCATAAACACTTAGGTATATTGATATTTAATCAGCTTGATATTTTCTTCTATATAGTATGATTGCCTTACAATCATAGTGCAGCAAATTGCTGAAAGTAAAAAAAAATAAATTAAAAAGTAAGTATTCTTTCGTCAGGCAATAATTAATTTTATTACACAAAAAGATTTATGAAGAAAACATTTTTCCTGACTTATGAAATACCACACGGAGAAAACTGTAATTGTATTTCCAATATTTGACTGCTATTTATTTAAATCAATATTAACTATAATTGATTATATTAGCTTCATTCAAGTAACGCGACATTTATGTTTGATAACAAAAATGAATATTTGATTAAAATATGATTGTATGCGAAATTTGCTACAAACATATATACCTTAATGTCATAGATAGGTAAGGTTGATGATAAAAATTTGCTAGGAATATATTCAATAACGGATTCGATGATCCCTGTTACTGAAGCGAATATGATATAAATTTGACTTTGTATCAAATAACATTATAAACATAATAATGCATAATAATATTAATATACTCGTATTATTTTCTTTTTAAAATTAAAAATTAGATAAGTCTACAATGTAGAAGCAAATTGTTATGACCCTCACTAGATGTACATAAATAACTACGTTTCATAATATTAGAGTGAAAATTGAAAGTTTGGTGCACAAATATTCAGGTGCATATGCAAGACAAAAATTTTATGTACGAGGTAAAGATTATCGACAGCATACAGTTTATCAAGCCTATTCCAGTTAACCACTGCAATTATTATTGGTCACATCATCAAATGTACTCAATCCTGTGGAAAAACGAAAACATGAGTTTTGTAATAGTTGCAGTCTAATTTTGAGAAAATGAGTACTAGTAGATTCATTTAACAATTTGAGTTAGATTGAAACACTAAAATATTGGAAAATAAATTTGTGGAACGACCAAACATAAGCATGTTAATATTAAAGTGGCCGGTAACACAAACATGTCATATGCAAGTATAACAAGCGATTTATTATTTTCCAAACAGTAAACTATTTGGCTTGCTGATATAAAACGCCAAATACATCAGCACTACCCAATGAATCCACTAATCCAAAATTTTTATAAAGCTATTCAGGATTATGGAATAATTAATATTGTTTTGTATATAAAATACTAATATATCACTTCTATCATCGCTGTTTGCATATACACCTATAACCAAATATAAAAATAATTTGTGGATCAAAGTCGGGGTTAACCTAAGTTTCATCATCTCTGTTTGCATATTCTAAGCTATAACCAAGAATAAAAATAACCTGTGGATCAAAGTCAGTATTAAGACAAATTTTCGATACGGCAAAGGTGTTAATATTTTCCCTATTTCCATAATCATAAAGTATTCAAATTATCGAACACAGATCTTTATCTTTGACTAATGTAGAGTTCGGGACTCTGTCGGATGATCATAGCCGTACCGTCGGCCTTTCGCTACAGCGCACCATACGAAACCAGTAATAACGGCGATTATTGGTTTCGCGTTTGCTTCGTGTATACGTGTTTTAATATTTTCGATGATTTTAAATAACACAGCTTACAATATGTATTATTAGTTGTTCGAGTTTTTGTTGAAAACGGCAAAGTTTTTTGAAAACTAACAAGATTAAGAAATGTTTTAGAGTTAAATTCCCCGTAAAATAAAGTAATAATAACCAAATATGGTTTTTCTAGGTTTAAGTATAACCGAGAGTATAACTGAGATATTCATTTTTTCGAAATTTGACACTTTTCTCTGAATAAATATTCTTGTTGTCTGAGGATGTGAAGCACTATATTTTATAGTATACTGTTTGTAGCAGATAAAACAAAATTATTTTTTATTTGTTTCAGTACGAATACCTAGGAACATAGACTTGACCCTTCTTTATAAAAAAAATGTATAGTTCGTGCTACAAAAAAATTGGCATAAATAACGTATGCGTCATATCAGTGAGCAAAAACTAGATAATTTCTTTCGGTCTCATGTAAATACGAATCGTAAATCGACAGTAGATTTGCTTTGTGGGCACCTGAAACGTTTTACACTCAGTGTTTTCTTTTTGTCATTTTCGATTTAGATTCTCAATAACAGTTTACAAAAATAGTTTATAGTAATCTGATCAAATTGTATCATCTTCAACTTAAGAAAGATGTACTCGTGGTTGAAGAACGTTTTACTCTTATTTATTAATACTGAATTTGTTTTTCATGGATGACTAATGTGTAGTGAGTAGAAAATGTGATTTCATTATAAGGAAGTGCAGTATTACTTCATAGGAATTTTTTTAGTTTTATGGTTTCATGTTGGTGAAATTAAATTAAATATCATTTAAAAATGTAAATAATGTATGTCATGCATTAAAAAAGATGTGTTTTAGAATTCTCTAAACAAAATATTACTTATCTGCATCCTGTGATAAATATTGATCAGTTTAAGGAGAACTTCATTTTAGGTGCCATCAAAATATTATTAATATTAGTTAATAATCTATATAAAAACGTAGGTAAATTTTGGAATACGAAAATCAATTTTATTTTCAGTGATAAGTAATTTCTTCATTTTTATTATAAAGATTAGATTGCATGTTATCATTAAAGTCAATGGTTATTAAAGTGTGCTAAAAAACTTACAATTATTAAAATTGTTCTGTTTGAGCTGTTAAAGGATACTATGAAATAAATGTTGATGTTATTTTGTAGTCCTAATATATTTTTCAATGAGATTTTTAAATTTTGATACAATTTAAAAATTAGTACTCTTACTATTTGAAAATATTCTCGTTGAGATATTACTTATAAGTTTACGTTAACCAACAATTAAAAACACGAAGAAAATATGAAAAATATGTTAAGAATGTATAAAATAGAGAAAGTTGTGAGCATTTTTCTAGAAAACTAATACTTAGTGGGTATTACAAAATTAATATTTCTAAATTTCCCTTTCATGTACAGCGTATTTCTATATTCTGCGCCACAACTACCAATTTTGTATAAAAAAATAAATATGAAGTTGAATGAAACGCAAGAATTTTGTTTTTTAAATTCAGCGTACAAAGATGTTTGATGATTCAAAATCTTCCTTATGTCATATACTTTCGAATGCTTAATGGCATGTTTTGGAAATTTAGTATTGCGGCCGTATATTGCGCCATGTTGGTGAAAGGGGAGTTGAAATTCACTTTGAATTTTCGAAATATGAGTACCTATATTCATCTAGGTAAGGTGTTCTTTCGACTAGATATATTCAAAAACCCACCGGTACTCCACAATTATTAATTAGCATTGAACCTAGAAACGCTGAACCTAAAACCTTGGTATATAAGGTTCATAATAATGATCAGAGTATAGGGTTCATTGGGGATCTTTGGTTATCATTTTTGCTGGCTACAGAGAGAGTATAAACGATGAAACCTGAATACCCTGATCGTAAAAAACTGAAATCTAAACTGTAATATCGGATATGTGTTATATGGAAGTATGATCTAATGCATTTTTTCTGATTTTTTCCCCAAACATTTTGACTTTCTGTGCGGTTAGATTTAGATTTACTAGGTCTAATATTATTTCCTGTAGATATCTTTTCTCAATAAAAAATCTTTTTTTCGTTTTTTAATAGTATCTCGCTTATTGTTAGAGATGCACCCAATAAATCCTATATGACTATGCTCAACAGGAAACGATCCATCCAAATGTGTAAAAATATACAGGGTGTTCTATTTAAATTAACAAAGTTAACAATTCGAGGCCATTTTGGTACATTTGTTTTTCTACTATCATTTTCGAAAACTTTATAAAATATCTAGCAACTTTTGTATTTCACATTTTTATATACTTAACTCTAGAAACAAAAAAGTTAATGGGGGGCGTCAAAATATAGTGAATCACCCTGTACGTTATCATTTTTTTTGTATCTCCGAAAATAAGGATGGGATGTAAAATATACAAAACCATATACAAGGAATGAAATGCATAATCTAATGATACGTATCTATAAATCTGTCTTCATTTGAATTTATTGGATTGTCTTTATTTTCTAATCTCCGTAAATAACTTACTAAATAAGTTAATAACCAAAGTATTATCCCCAGTAGGTAAACACATTCAATGTAGGGTGCATTACCAAAATACCATGTTAAACACCGTCAACTGCACCATAATAGTTTTAGAAAAATTCACACGACTGACAGGTGAATAACTGATTTCCATATTTAATCTTCCCGAACGTTTTTCTGACAAATTTCTCCAGTGCAATAACAATTAACCGACGGTTTATTTAACAAATAGAGGTAGAGAGTTGTGCCGTGGTCGTTTTGTCGGTAAAAAGCAAAGGTGTTTTATGTGCCTTTCTGCACAACGAAAACAGGTACGCATCTATAATCTCTCTCCTCCTGTTTCTGACACGATTTCCTAATTCCCACAATCGGATTTATAAAAGGTGTCCGTACAAATATATTTCACACCCACTTCTCCCACATTTTTTCTTCGAGCTTATATCAATTTGAAAATATGGTGAACATTAATAATTATTCAATTTCAAATTGGAAACTAACAAAATGTATTCTTTTATTTTTAAGGTATTGAGATTAGAGAGATAAAAACATTGCATTTTTCTTTCGATTAAAAGATAATACATTAACATTTACTGCTAATAGAAAATAATTTCTTCGTCTGCTTCTCCGTCTCATACTGCCAGTAAAAATTGAGAAACGATATTAGTTGGAAAATGAAGGCAAGACAATATAATATTTAATATATAGGGTGTAACAAGTTTGACTGCCATTACTTCGGCAAGAGATAGAGTAATCATAAATGGACAGAAAAATTGTATATTACAGGGGCGTAAAATTGACAGTCTTCAAAATACAGCGAGAATTAATAGTGGGGAGTTTCATCACAACGTGACAACAGCGCTTAATCTGCTGATGCACATCACGTGTGCACGTGGCAGACTTGTCCTATGGAAAAAATGTAAACAACTATTATTGTGAAATATTTAGTAAATTTCAAGACAATTGTTTTTCAGTTTTTAAATAAATAGGTAAAATAAGTGTTGTGCTCAAATTTTAGCTCAAATTTTAGTAATTATGAATCTCTTAAAACAGGAACTTAACTTTTAATCAAATTATGTATTAGAAAAATATGTACTCAAAGCACCCAAAGATTCACGTCGTCCAAATAATCATATGTATTAAAAAATTATTAAGTACTTACCAAAAAGCAAAATTCAGTCATTTTTAAACGCACAAGTATAAAACAAGCTACAACATATGCTTAAAATGTCCACCACCATTTTCGATGCATGCACGACACCCTCGAATCCAATTTTCGCGCACTCGCTGTAAAACACCTCAAGAAAAGGAAATAGTGTTACGCAAAAACACTCCGACACGGTCGAATCCAGATACCAATTGAATTGCGTATTGTTGGTTGCTGGATACCGTGCTACCTCGTGTTAATAAACCGCCGCGCCGTCGCCACATTGCTCGATATGAATTTTATTGAATTTTAAATTTATTCCAACGCTAATTATTATTTAGAATTAAGCATAGATAAGTTCAAAAAAGTGATAAACATTGTATTTTATGATATTCTACGCATGCAGTTATGTCAATATTCCTTAATTAATCGAACTTTTGTACATCAAATTGGAGATTTTGATATTTTTTCTCGGAATTGGTTCAGTTTATATCATATATTTTTTTGTTTATTTTAACGTATTCTATCGTGTGTTAAAATTATGGCAGTCAAACTTCCAACACCCTGTATTTTTATATTGAACATGACGAACAGTGCGAGTTTAATATAAAGGTTTGCAAGCGTTTGTCTATAATAATTGACCACTTGTATTTTGACCCACTGACCCAATAACGTCAAAATAAATCTTTTTATTTCTGTACTTTTTTCTCTAAAATGCCTCCTTGTCCAGTTACAGCCATTTTTAACCAATTTTGAGCATTATTAAAATGCCTATATAACTTCTCAAGAATGCATTTTAGAGAAAAAAGTGCAAGAATAAATGTTTGCAATGTTTTTTCCCTTCTTTTCCCTTTATTAGTTTACGGTTTCCATTAATTGGATCAAAATAAAAACTTTTTAGTGTTGTGGGGAGTTATAGGCATTTTCAATAACGCTCAAAACTGGTTAAAAATGGCTGTGACTCCACAAGGAAGCATTTTAGAGAAAAAAGTTCAGGAACAAAAAGGTTTTTATTTTGGCTCTATAACACGTCTGTGTTAATTTCAAAATCTTAACCATTTTACCAAAAAATTGAGATTTCCACTGATTTTGAGCTATTTTTTGAGGTTAAGGAAAAATCCTGACGTGATAGGACATTTCTGATGGTTCTATCGTCTTCATTGAGCCAAATTCTGTTAGAGTACATGAAAAAAATTTTATTCTGTACTTGTGTAATTTGTATTGTCTGAAGTTACTTATTTATGACATTGTTTTAAATGAATAATTTTGAATAGTTTTTTAAATAAAAAATGACAATCTGTTAGACAAACGCTAGTTAGAAATTAGAAAATTTCTTTTGGCCATATCTTTACTTGTTTTCTTATAAAGAATTCTTTCGTATAAGAAGTTTTGATTTGAAATATATGATAGTTTGTTGTTTATGTTGAAGAATTATTTGATAGTATTTGTAGCATTTGTGATTTTGTTTTTGATTAACAAATCCTGGGATAATTACAAGTAGTAATAAAATCTGGGTATAAATTTCACAAAAAGAAAAACTGAATAAGTTCTATAATGTAGGTAAATAATAATAATAAATAAATATATAAATATACTTACAGATGTTTTATTACATTTATATTCTTACTATAGAAGTTTCTTGGAATCTACAGATTGAAGTTTCTTTATTTGTGTGTTTCTTTGAAATTCTTTGAAGTAAGTTTTTTAGTTAATGCCTATTAGTAAAATATATTAGATATATGAGTAAATATTTTAAAAAAAGTCCGTCAATTTTTTTTTTTTTGAAGTCACATTTTTATGTTATTTGTCTAGATAATGTAACTCTTATAGAAAGGCAGTAAATAAAAATAAAATAAGGTAAAAAATAGATATATTTTATGTCTATTTTATTTGCATTTAAAAAATGATGTAAGTAAATGTTTTAAGTAGATATTTAAAATATTCAGAAAATTGTTACTGTATTTTTCTTTAGATAAAATAAATAAAATCCGTAAATGATTTTAAAGTTAATCTACAGTATTCTGTATCGCACTGTATCATCGTTGTAGCATCTATTGATAGGATCAAATAAAGGCATTTTGTAATTTAAACGGATGATAAATATTCTGTAGATTCTATGACAGGTTGATACTCTAAACACTTGTCGTTTCATTAAACTTGGAATTCCCAAAGTACCTGCTCAAATTTAGTCCCGAGGGATAATTAGGTATAAATAAGGTACCATGAGAATTATTTCAGAAGCAGTTTTACTACCACTTTTACTATTAACAGGTTGTGTAAATAAGACATTAAAGTAAATCTTAACAATTTCTATACCCGTTTGATGGGTATCAGTCATATATGAAATTTGATTCGTCTTTGTCACATTTTCTTTCAATGTTGATATATAGTCAACGCTAATAACTAAATGATCTACATGTTAATTAATCTAAGTCCACTTGTAATTAAATACTTTAATTTTTAATTACAAATTGTACAATAATCCATGTGTTAAGGCGCGGCCATGCGTTTTGAAATTGAAGTTTAATTTGTTCACATAAATTCTTTATTACCTCCAATTTAAACCCTTAATGTTCCAATTAAAGTGTCTTTTTAATTAATTAATTCCTGAGCATGTCCTATAATGTGTATATTTTTACTTATCAAGTGTATTAAAACGAAATAATTCCGCAAACTACTTTAATTGAGCAATTATGATGTAGTAGAGATTCTCTGAAGTACAAGATGACCAAATAATTGATTTGTACATAATTAATCACAATTTATGTTAGGTACTAGTAGGACTAATTAGTGTGTGATACATTACGTAATTATAGTCTTTAATGAAACCTAATATAGTAACACAATTTAAGCAAATAGTTTTCTTAACACTCGAGAAAATTACTCGTTCCGTATGTTTTGGGAACAATTTTTCTTCTAATTTCCTCGCAAGTTAATATCACATACCAACTCAAGGCAGTAGATTTAAGGTGTGGATTGACTGGAAGAGGATGGAAGATTTGAAGATGTTTCGCTGTCTAACTCTAACGAATTTGACAGTATGTTGATGGACCAAGTTTCATTTCGTATGTCTTTTTTGTGTTTAGAATATCCAAAAAATAAAGTAAATTTGTTTAAAAAGTAAAAAATGTTTATTTTTACTTCCAAATGAATTTCGTCACCATCAAAGTATATTTGATTTGTATAATGCACTTATGCCAACGTTTTTTCCAACTCTCGAAACAGTCTGAAAAGTTCTTTTCCGGTATAGCCTTCACTGCTTGCGTCGATTCGGCTTTTATATCCTCGATCGGTGTCCACGGAGTGGGAATAAGTTCAGGGAATAATCAGAAGTCACTCGGTGCTAAATCAGGCGAATATGGTGGTTGCGGAACGATACGAGTTGAATTTTTGGCAAAATCGTCCCGAATTATCAATGTTGTGTGAGCCGGCGCATTATCATGACGCAAATGCCGTGGTCCATAATTCCTGCCTTTCGCGGCGAATAGCATCACGCAAACGACACATAACACTCAAATAATTTTCCTTGTTAACAGTTTGGCCGGTTGGAAGGAATTCATAGTGCACTACACCACTATAATCAAAGAAAACTGTGTACATGATCTTGATTTTTGAGTGACTGGCGGGTTTTTTCGGTCTTGGTTCATCTTTTGCACGATATTCACTTGATTAATCGGCTGTTTTCGAGTCTTAAGCATAGATCCAATTCTTGTTTCCAGTAACGATGCATTTCATGACGTCTTGGTAGTCAGAAATCATTGTTTCATAGAGCGGTTAGAGAGTTAAGCGGTCGATAGCCGCACGGTTTAAGGCGTCAGTACTTAAATCGATGTGTGCTATCTGCCCGGGTTTCGAATCCCGCGGCCGGTAGACCGTAGATTCGCTATGCTTGTACGGAGGATTGGCACCCTCTGTAAAGGTATGGTAGGGTGGAAGAATGTTGGCTTGGGTCAATGTGAGAGATTGACACCGGTTGGCATTTGACCACCCTCCTAATTAATGAGGTTCTCCAGGTTTCCCTCATTCCTGCACTGAATGGTGGTTAGGGCCTACCAACATAAGTCGTTCCTGGGCGCAAATGCGGCTTGCTTAATAATAATATGCCGCCTCCTCTCCCACACAAGTCTTCGACTTCTGGGCTAACTCTCGTAGTTAGAATGAGGAGTAGAGATATGACGCGTGTAAGGCGAACCTTTTGAAATGCCAACAGTATCAACAATGTCTCTTATTGTTAATTGACAGTTTTCGAGCACAAGATCTTTGATTTGATTACGTGTTGTTCATCAGTTGACGTTGATGGTCGTCCGGGAGACTGTTCATCCTTAACGGTTTCCCTGCCTCCTTTAATGTCTTTGTACCACTTATAAACATTTTTTGCGACATAACCTCATCACTTCTGTAACATCTTCAACGTTTCCACGGCGGAATATTCATTCCGCAAATTTATTTTCGTATGTTTACAAAAACACGAGTAGTTTTGCAGCATTTGAATATATTGACTTAAAACTCTGCATAGATATCAAGGACAGTACTACCAACCTACAAACAAGTAATTGCATGCTTTCATAATACTCGTGTATTTTAAATAAATAATTCACCTTTTTTGTGGGATACAGTAGTATATTGATTTCTAACCCCTAAATGGTTTTGTGGTTATTCCAGAATAAGCCAATATTTTTTCCTAAATGTTTTGACTCTTTCATGCTAGAAAGTACACTGGTTGTTTTTCTGGTATATCTATAAAAAATATTTATGGGAGTGTTGAACTTACGTAAACTTATATATTTCCTATATAGATGTTGTAGAAGTGTGATTTTTAGAGTCAAGTACCATTCTATCCGTAAAAGATACAGATTTTCGTCACCGAATATACTTCATCTGATGCCCCATCAAGAATATCGCTACTTCAATTTCATGAAAAACCTTTGCCTTTTAGGATCTAAATCCTACATCTTGTCGGAGTTAGTTTAAAAAATTACTTTCATCAAGATAATTTTTCGTATTCTTACTCCTTTTTGGCTTCAATTCATAAATAGTGCATATCTATGGGTGAGATAAACAAACTGCAATATCCATGAATGGTCACTACTCAATGCCTGGGCCTTCGATACGGCCAACTGACAGATAACAACCTGATACTTCGTGGGTACTATGAAAGCAAGATCTATGTTGCCAACAGGCGAATCAATTTTATCAAGAAACTACTCTGCGGACTAATGTCCCGATCAGCGTTATTGTCATATCTATGAAGATATAGAAGGTCATAATTCCAAATTTTCAATCTTTGCTTCTTTCAGAATACATTCTGGTAGGTCTTCATCGCAACTCTCCGTTTTAGAACATTCTTTTTTTAATTACAAAAGTCGCTTTATTAGGTTGTTACTGTCTATCCTGATTTTTGTTAACTGTTAAAATACTTAAAATGAGAAATTTCCAAATTTAAGTCATGGTTATATGATCGTTCGGTATTTAAAATTATAGTTATCTCAAAATGGTTGAGGTAAATGAAAATTTCTTTATTGTTATTAAATATCGATAAAACAGGCAGACATAAAAAATAAATGTTGTAAATGATGTTCTCTTCAATTGAAGTCAAATAGACCCTTTGATGCCAATAGCCTATACTAAAGCTACTTCATAGACAAGCTATTGATTACTAATGATCTAAAGTCAAAATAAAATAGAAACTATAAGAAAATTATTAACGAAAAAACACTTACCTGACTTATCGAAATGGTTAAATAATATAAACTTTCGAAGACGATAACTTTTTCCATGTTTTAGTCTGATTTGAATTAGCTTACCTAATATTGTTTAAAATAAAAAAGCAAGTAATAATAAAAAATTATTTATTATATAACTTATAAATTACCTTTTACCCTGCTGTAAAAATGTGTTGGCAAATATTGAGCCTTTAATCATTATTTTCAAGTTAATTAAGTCAGACATACAAGAAACTATCCTACAGAAAGAACTCAAAAATAAAAAATAATCAGTTTCTTGGGCTTTCACACTTATTTATCACATCATGCCATTCATATCATTTAGTTTTGACTTATATTTGCCATATGTTGAGACAAACTTAAAATTTCCCATATCGCAAAATGGGAAAGCAAAATTAAATTGATACAAATGAATTACGTAGCAGAAAGTATAACCTGCGATATTAGAAACAGTTGTACACAAAAAAGAGTAAAATTTAACATTGTTTACAATTTCTTAGGACAAATTTCACATTTTTTTAGTAATATACCACGCCATGTGAGGGAAAATAATGTACATTTTGTTTAGATTCAGTTACAGAAACTTTCCGTTTTTTATTTTCTTATAAGTAAATAACTGAAAAGTTATTTTATGGAAAATGATTTCATATTCTCTTAATAATACATATAGAACCAGAATTGAATACAGTTATCCCTATTGAATCTATGCCTAATTATTTTTTTCTTTATCTAGATTCTATCTTTAGTTGGTTTTTGGATTATTAACTGTTTAGTTATTTTACTTTCATTGTTCTATACAGTTACTTCCAAAAACTCTTTTCTAAATTTCCTCTGTTCTTATTTCTCTACCTTTTTTTTTTTGTTTTTTCTTTATAAACGAACATCTTATATATTATTTTTAAAGTAACAACTCAATTGATAGATATACCTAGCTTGTCATTACAGTTTTTTATTCCTAGTGCATTTGTCTTTATGTTTAAAAACGAGATTAAAAATTACTTCAAAATTGTAAACAAAATAATGAAAATTTCTCGTTTTTACTTTCAACAGTAAAATTAAATTAGGTGAACTAAATTTACGTCGTTAAGGCTATGAACTTAGTGAATACTTAAATCTAATAACAATCGTGTCGACGCTGATGGAAGGAGTACTACAGACGCATGAGTTCTTGAAAGCCTCTAAACTTTATAGTCGAACCGATGGGATAATAATTCATACAACGTTTTACGAGATGACAAATGTTTAACGTTAACAGTTACTGGAAACTTAGTTAGCTTTATTTTTCACAATAGTTTATTCGTTGCTAAGTACGCCGTCACACTTTGGGTGTCATAATGTACAGTGTGTCCGCGTTAACGTGGATACATGTTGAAACATTTGTTTTTAAGATATTTCTTTATTACAAGAAAACCATGAAAATCGGCTCTTGTGAACATTTCGATGCTGCACTATGGAGCAAACAGGACTCTAAATGAAACAATGTACAAAATATTAAAGTACTCATGGCTCATGATAAAAATGTACAAAAATATTATACGTTTTGCAGTTACTTATATGAAATTATTTTAACAGTCTGTATCTCGGAAACAAAGCCGCTTAAGACAATGCTCAAGTGACTTGCTCTATCGGCTGTTAAAGTTTGCTGCATTAAAGTGGGGACTCTCTGTATATCACAAGATTCAATAAGTTGCTGACATTTCGAAAATCTATCTGTTCTTGTTTTCAGAGCCGAGAATGACGTTTCGTTTTAAATTATTTTGAAAAGTTTAAAGTTTTGTAACGACAGTTTAAATAAAAACTAAATTTAAAACAAGTATTTGTCATGAATGAACCCTTCGAGGGTGATTTCTAAAGTACTTATTCATTTCGATTACTTCAAAAACATAGAATTATAATTTTTTATTAGCTCACAGAAATGTTGAAAAGATTAAGCAAAACAACTTAAAAGAAATGCTGTATTTCTCTAAAATAAACTTATGATTCTATGAATAAAACAGTATTTATTTTATTAGGTAGTGATTTATTTAGACATTTGAAAATTATAAGAATATTGACAAATGACAACTAAATAAAAGATGCTAATCTGTCAAAAGTATTAATGAAAGCAGAAATGTTCAATATTGTGTCAATTTACTTAAAATAGGTATTATTAAAATGCTTCGAGAGGTAGATAATTATATTTTTATTCAAATCTAGTAAAATAAAAAATTTGGAAAAAAGCTATTATTAGGTATATCCCCACAGAGCATTTCGTTCAAAACATAGATACACCAAAAGGAGGTATGTAACAAAATTTTTAAAAAAAATTGGAATTTTCAGGAAAATCCAAAAACATGTTTAAACATATATCGATTTTCAGCATCTAATAATGGATTGATATTAAGTATAACTTTTTGTAGGTACGGCTGCATTTTGCAAAGAAATAATATGATACAAATTGTTTACAAAATATAGTGGCACGATATCGACTTTGCATAGAAAAAGAAATAAACTATTTTCAGAGTTTCATTTATTGTTATAATTAGTTTACAAATTGATGGTTTAACCAGTAAAACGTAAAAAAGATTTCTTCTTACCTACCCAGATTATGTAGTATTTATTATCATTTGCTTTAATACTTCATTGTTTTTTTCTAGTTAGAAATGAAATATAGATATTGAAAAATCCAAAACATGAGCACAAATCTATTTATAAGATTATTTTCGGTAAATTCGTAGAAGAAAATTGTTGTATGCGGTACACATGGCAGGTTGAGATTTTTTTTCATGAAACCCCGTTTAAAGATAGATGTAGTTTATACGGAACTGACTGCTGGTAAATAAACTTTAATTTCTAGGAAAACACTATTTGAAAAAATGAACTGAAATAATTCAAACAAACAACCACCGCCATCCAAAGTTGATTATTTTGATATGTAACAGTTCCTTTTGAGCATTCCTTAAATATACACATATTTTTAAATTTATCTGCGATGGGCGTTAACGACACGTTTGTGAAATGTTTTAAATATTTCTAGACCACATGTAAATATCCCATCTAAATAAATTTGTTAAATTAACAGAAAACAGAGTTTAGACAAGTGTGTGTAAAAAGTAACTTACTTGTCTTAATATTTTCCAGAACTGCTTTACTTTATTGTAACAAATTGTTACAAGATTATTTGTACAATTTGGTATATTTATTAATCGGTCTGTTTTTTGGAACATGAGCGTCCGCGGAAATTTGCCATTTACCAGCGAGTAAGGCTAAATACAGGCAATTAATTGTAATGAAAATCAATAACACTTAATACCTGGTATGGTACCTTTGTACATTAGTTGGAAAATTTAGGCCAGGCAAGTGCCCCTTTCGGACGCCTATGTTTTGAAACGTCAATAAATTCAGGATTCTAAAGTTTCTTTTGGTCTTTGTGCGCCATCTCTTATGAAAGAGCTGCACTGTATTGGGAGGCATTGTCTCCAGATTTAGATTTCGTCTGAATCGTCTGAATACTTCAAATATATGTATAGTTTACTTACAACCTTCAAAGATGATAACGAAGCTGGTAGCGTTAGTTCTGGTTGACTGAAACAACGAAAGAAAGTACTAGGGAGAAGTTAACTTCTTCGATGAATATAAACTACGCAGCATAACATAAACTGGAGCATATTTTTAAAGTCTTGCTCACTTTTCATAAAATGCCGATAGAGCTGGTATCGGATCGAAAGGGTGGCGAATTACATTTTATTTTATGTTTCTATTAATTATTTTCACAATTCTTTATTTATTAATCTTCATGTAATTTCTTGAAGGGAATAACATGTTGAGAGTCGTTAATTGATATCGATATTTTAAAAGGTATCTTGTTTTTATCAATTTCATAAAGACTGTGTTTAATTTTGCGACGGTAGAGGTCACTCCGCTACAGGATTAACAAGATCGATGGACAGAACCTTTGTTTATACATATAGGTATAATATTATATAGGTAGACGACCAGTCAAAGTTGGGTATTAAAGAACTAGATGGCGACTCTCCCATTAAATCTTTGTCACCCTGGTTCCTCGTTCTTAGCACAAATATGGTTATGGATGACAATGATTTTGTAGAAGAGTCGCAATCTAGAACTTTAAAACCCAAGTTAGACTGGTTGTCTGACTATATTATATATACAGAAGGGTATAATTAAAGTCCTTAGCCTTGTTCCTACCTAGAGCAATCCAAAACAGTTTCCAATAGTCAGACGCATGCGCATTCCGATATAATAATTACGAAAGGAATTATTCACTGAAAATTATTTAAACAGAAGCATTTTCCAACTTAATATTTTCTATTTTAATTTTCCAACAATAGAATACTGTAGAAAATAATGTACAAAACATATTAAAAAAAGTTTTCTTTAGTATATAACCAGTTAAGCTTTTAATATGGGATGATAGTTTAGTTGTTCAGAAGGCTATACATATAGATAGACTATTGGGTACAGAAAATGCATAAATAGGTCTCTTCATGTATTTCTCTATAATCATGTCATAATTCCTTTCTGGTTTGATGTCATTTCATATAAATCTGTTCAGTTGTAACATGACATATAAAGAGAAACTGCATGAATTTCTTCACAGGTAACGTGAATAGGGATACAGTTTTCTGTAGGAAATACATGTAGTTTAACAGATGGCGCGGTGTATAAGTATAATCTCTATATCTTTATTGTATCTAGTTATAATTTTATCAGTATTTTTTAAATTTTCATCATAGTATAAATAACTATTTAAATGTTGAAAAGTTTTATGATTATTCAAAAAGAAATATTTATATTAAAACAGTGATGAAACTATTTCAGAAAGAGAATTATAAAACGCCTACAAACTCGAAATAAAATTCCATTTTTTTAATTTAATAGTTTTGTAAAATATAGGTTGACAAAGAGTTCTTATACGATAGATGAAAAATAAAAAAATATATATTTCCGATACCGGGAATCGAACCCGAGCCTCCTGGGTGAAAGCCAGGTATCCTAGCCACTAGACCATATCGGATTGTACTTTAGCGTATGTTTATATATATACGTCCAATTTCATGCAGTTTTTAAGATGTGAGTATTACATACAGGATACCTAAAAAAAAGATAACACTTATCCATAGACTCTTAGGATCAAAATGTACGTCTCTCAGCTATATCTACTGAAAATAAAAATCTCTAAATGTAATACCGCTAAGCTGAATTTATTTTATTCTTCTGAAAACAAACTATAAGAAGTGATTCCTCTTGTCAAAAGACACAAAAAGGAAATAGGAGTAACATTTTTCCCAAAAACAATTACTAAGGACTTTATGAGTAATTAAAAATATAGATTACCTACTTGGCATAGTATACAGTGGTTATACAGGGTCGGAAAGTCCCCATGGTTCATCGGCCGTTACGTGAGAGCGATAAAGTAAGTCATAGAAATCCGTGCGATAAGAAGTGGATCTTATTTGTAGAAGGGCGAAATGGGCGGTGACTATTAGACGCCTTCATTATAGCCATCTTTCTCTATCGCACGGATTTCTATGACTTTCTTTATCGTTCACACGTAACGGCCGATGAATCATGGGGATTTTCCGACCCTGTATAAGAACAGTGACAACAATAGAGGTCTGAATGTTGTTAAATAGTGACCTGGTAATCGAGCATATTGTTGATTTGACACAAAAGTCGATATTAGCAAAAAATATAATTGTATTGTATAAAGGGTAAGAGCTACGAAATAGTTTAAATGGGGGCAAAGTTGCGTTATCAGGGTACGAACATTATGCCTCTAAAAAATCAAGGCTAACATGATTAGTTTTCGAAATATTTGAAAAGAATTGAAATTTTGGAAATCCGTTTTTGTTTAATTTCAGCGTTATTTGAGGTGATATTGAAAAAAGAACACTTTCTCATGGCCACTTTTTGCCCTCTATCGAATGGTATAATCAATTTTTGTATGTAACGTTTCGTCTTCCCAGGACCATCATCAACTTCATTTTTTTAAATACGACCCCTGAAATTTTATTACATTTTTTGCAAGCTTTTATGATCCCCAATACTGTACTGCCTCTGTCCGCACCAGATTCAGACGTTTTGTCTCGAAAAAATCATCTTCAGTATTCCAAATTTATCTAAATTTTTTATTTAGATTTTTTGTTCATTGAATTATCGTACACTGTAAGTGTCGTTAGACCCTGTGAAATCCATCTAGTTATTTAAACTATTACCACCACGCGCATAAAACATTTATTATTATTAACTACTACCATTACTTGGTCATACATAACTCAATAAGTTGTTGCGTCAAAATTAAAACATTATTACAATTTTAATTTTATTATGACAAATTAATTCTTAAAAATGCATATGAACAACAAAAACGCCAACTGAATATTCTTCTTTAAAAAATTTCAGTAAATGTTCAAAAACATTTTCGTTTTGGCAAATGTTGAAAATGAAGATCAGCGTAATATTATCGGAATTTATTATATCTGTAACCGCAACTGTGAAAGAGCATGTCAGATGTATTCGTATGAATATCCTGAAAAAAATAGATCGGAATTTGTTTGAATTTTGAGCACTCGAGAAGCCTAGAAATGACTATGCACATGGGAATAAAACTAATAATGATATTATTTTAATGCGTGGTGGTAATAGTTTAAATAACTAGATGAATTTCACAGGGTCTAGCGACACTTACAGTGCACGATAATTTAATAAATAAAGAAATCGAAATAAAAATTTAGATGAATTTAGAACGAATACACTGAAGATGAATTTTTCGAGACAAAACGTCTGAGTTTGGTTCGGACTGAGGCAGTACGGTATTGGGGATCATGAAGGCTTGCAAAAAATGTAATAAAATTTCCAGACTCGTATTTAAAAAAATGAAGTTGGTGATGGTCCTGGAGAGACGAAACGTTACATATAAAAATTGTTTATGCCATTCGATAGAGGACAATTTAAAAACTCCGACACACTGTAAAAACATATATCGAGCAAATATAGCTTTAACTTTCGTTTAAAAATATTTACAAACAGTATTTAACGTCATTTGGTAAACGATTAAAATATTTTGGACCCAAGCAACAAGGAGCATTCAGGGCTAGTTTTAGTTTGGCAAACGGCACTCTAAGATCACCAGCATGTCTCGTGTTATAGTTGTATTTATCTTTGATAATGTCAATGCTTTTCTTATTTTTATATACATAAACACATAATTCGTATATAAACAAACAGGGAAGGGGTAAAATGTTTAATTCCTTAAAATATTGTCTACATGACTTTCTGTCTGAGATTTTTAACATGCAACGGATGATTCTTTTTTGTGCAATAAAAACGCTAACTGAATTGGTCGTATTGCCCCATAAACAAATTCCGTATCTAAGTCTTGAATCTACTTGGGCATAGTAAACGTGTACAAGCTGGGAAAGGTTCAGCACCGTTCGCAAATTTATGAAAAGAAACTTGAGAGAATTCATTTTCGAAATAAGTTTATCACAATGTAATTTAAAGTTCAAGAATTCATCCAAATAAACACCTAGAAAATGTACACTGGCATGTGCATTAGTCACAATTTTATTATTTACTTTAATATGTAGATCTTCGATAGTTCTTTGATAATTATGTATTCTTAAAATATCAGTCTTGTCCAAATTCAAAAACAAATCGATACTGTTAAAGTACTGTGAGACTCTGCCCACTGCCTCTGCGGTTCTACTATTCAATGCTTCTGAATCCCTTGACGATAAAACCATTGAAATGTCATCAGCATAGGCTGTATAGGCGATATGTTTTGTGACACTTGATGGATTGTTGACATATAAAATGAATAAAACAGGTCCTATTATTGAGCCTTGATGTACACCTACATCCGAATTTAAACAACCGGATTGCATAAAATCTATAGATTGTTTAGATTCGACCTTTAAAGACACATACTGTTGACGACCCCGAAGAAATGTTGATACCCAGTTAAGTGCCGTTCCTCTTATGCCATACTTTTCTAAAATAGATAGTAATAAATTATGGTTTAGTAATAAGTAATAAGAAAATACAGTTTGTAATATAAATAAAAAAATATATAAATACAAAATTGTATGTACACCAAATTTCAAAACAATTTGTTAAGCTATTCTGGAAATATTAAGAAAATACTATTTTTTTAAAAAGTACTTCAACTCCAGTACCTTTGTAAGGCGCCATTTTGGAACAAAGGTATATTTGACCAAGTATTTCGTTTTGGCGAGAAGGTTCGGGTAAATTTTTTACACCTAATTATAACCAACCCTGTAGCTGTAGGCATTTTTGCACGCTGAATTTAAAAAGAAGTAAAAGGTGCTTGAGGCTGATATTTTTCAAGGTGTACACTGCAAATCTTTTGAGAGAACTGACGCTGTTTAGAAAAATGAATCATATTCAATGTTACAAATATTTACGTTTTCCTAAAATGTGCTATTCTTAAGACAAACTGTTTTTCTCTCAAAAGCGCATCCAAAATCAATTAAGTTTTATTAGTCTGCTTGGCTTGGCAACATCCGCTAACATTTGATGCGGTCGCGGATGGCTTTATGACGCTATTCCCTTGAGACCAATCATGTTTAAACTAGACCAGTCGCCATATTGAGTCATAAACCAATGACAATTAGCCATAAAACGTTTATTGCGCCACGAGCGTATTCAAAAACATCTTTATATTGCTTTAAATGTCCCGGCAATTTACTCACTATGTGCACTAGTTCGCGTATGGGGGAAGGAGAGGGTGCAGTGGGCCGTGAGGCAAACTTAAGTGGATACGAGGCGTATCTACAAGATGTTACGACCTCGGGTTCTGGTAAGTTTTATTTAACCATCAAGCAATTTAAACTGCAAAAGTTTGATGAGAAAAGTAATATTATTTTCCCAAGAATGTCACTAGCTTATATTGTCTTAAAGCGGAATTGTCAACATTAGATCAAGCAGGAGTAGTGGTATAGAAATATTTGATTTAGCGAAGGTGTCATTTTAAATCGAATGAACTGCATTCGTTCTTTAAAAAAAATAAAATACGAAATAATGAAAATGTATTATAATAATAATAATATTTATTTATTTTATTATTTTTATTTTGTGTGAGTATTTTCGTGTTTTGTTTGTGTGTAATGATTAAATATTATTTGTGTAATTTTGAATATTCATTTGGGCGCCTTTTGTTGTATAGAATGTTATTTGTGTGTGTTTAAATCAAAATTTTCTTTGAATGTAGGTTCTCTTAATAAAATTTAATAATTACAATGACAAATATAGACGAATTGTACTTTCTTACCTTCGTTTTGCTAAACTCTCCTCCGGCAGCTTTACCTTGCATGAATAATGTTAACAGTGTAGGTTCATTTTTAACAGTGTAGATAGGAATGTTTATTGATAATTTCTACACTATCCCTCAAAAACACTTGTTCATTTAACAGCATGAGATCTTACCTCAGAGAAGCGGTTCTATGTTGTTTTAAATTTACCTTTACTATTCATTTTTTTGTAAGAAGCATTGAATAAAAGCAAAATTTCAACTATTTTCACAATATGACATTTATTAAGTATTAATTTTTAAATTCCGAACAATATGGTGATAAACACAGAAACTAGATTTTTTTTTATAGACTTTTACATGACTAAATATCGGAGAAATTCCTTAACTCTATCTAACATGATATGAAAAGTATTTGGTTAACCAATTATTAATGTTTTAAAAGTTTTATGAAACAAATTAACTTATATTACGAACATCGAAACTAAACTAATTCTTAAACTAGGAAATGTTCAAAACTGTCATTTTTAATTTTACCCACTGAAATTGTTTATGGTTTGAACTGAAGTTTTCTATTTCACAAACTGTTTTTAGTTCAAATTCGCAACACTTTACTTTATGTTTTTGGAGAATACGCTTATGCTTATGCAACTGGACTTACGTTTATTTCTGTCTGCTTCTGAATTTTCGATCGTCACTCTAACCTCACATTAGTTGTGGTTTGTCAGCTGTACTCGTTCATTGAAGATGGCTGTTGGGTCTGAGTGGATTGCTTCCTGGTGTTTTTGATGTTATTTTCGGGAGCCACAGGACAACATGCACCCCTCACCAGTGTCTCGGACCAACCTCTCTTTTCCACTTGTTTACTTCCCAACGATACTCTTTTGTTTTCCGGTACAAGGTAAATCTTCTGATTTGTCCCTTTTTAATTGGTCACTCGTATCCATGATATTATTTTCTAACTGCGCAATTTCTCCCACATATTGCGATGAATTTTATTTTAATTAACTTACGGCGTAATTTATATTTTATAACTGCGTAGTAAATTTTATACATCTTAAACTAATTTACAATAAATTTTTATATGACATTCTGCATGACAAATTTTTATAACAAACTTCTAGCCTATGTGTTTTCTGATACTATAATATTTGAATTTTCTTTTGTACTAGATTATTTAACGTTTAGTTATTCGTAAAATTGTTAAATTGGCCCTTCTTGTGGCATTTTTCTTTTACTTTCATGCTTCTACTTCGAACCTAAACTTTATTTTCTTGACATGCTTCTCGTTTACAATGTATTAGTTAAATTTTGACTGATAATGTTTTAGTTTTTATATGAAATAACTATGAAAGGAGATTTTTATTTTTCTTTAAAAGTAATTTATGTCTTTCTTAGAGTCTACATTATAATTTCATGAAATTTTCTCTGCTATTACTCTGTGTCGTTTCTTGAGATACAGTGTGTTGATTTCAGTATATATCCAAAAAAAAACAAACAAAATAATTATATGTACAGGGTGTTTTGTAATTAACCATACGGTGACGGGAAGTTACTGGAGTCAAAAAAAGCTAATCTAACTCAATTTAATTTGGTGCAAAATTTAATAGCAACAAACATACAGGGAATCAAAAAATGACTTTTATCAATATTTTTTTGACCCAGAGTAGATATTTGGACAAAATTTGGTCTATGGAAGTACATATATCGTGACGCAGAATTCAAATTTGATTAGTAATTTGCCATATAGACGGCCCTACGTTTGGAATACCATGTATATGTAAAGGACAACTTTTTTAGTCCTCACAGTGTGTGATTTCTGATTAAACACTAGTCCTTCATAGTTTTCTACGCATTAAAAATATTCTTAATTGACATCTCTAGGAACATTATTTTTGCAGAAAAATAGGTTTAACTTCATACCCCACATAAGGGATAAAGAGGTAAATAAAAAAATTATCTACCTATGTAATGTGAGAGTATTTATTTGAAAAAAAAATGTGTTGGCATATAAAATAATTAAGGAAATTGTATTAAAACAGTTAGATAAAGAAACAGTTTAAAAGAATTAAATATTAACAGATCATAATTTACAAATCAACGATTAATTATAGTTAGAATAGTTAGAAAATATTATTATGTGTTGATGTATAGAAATTATAGTTGGTATGTTTGAGTAAAATGTTCAGTGATCTTCTTCCATGCATTCTCTAAATCACTAAATTTCTCTCGTTCAAAAAGTTCGGATGCAAATTTTGAATTGCATGTGCAGTAGCCACAATTCTTTACTATAACTCGTTCCTAATGTTAATTACAGCTCTATACGTAGTGTTTGATGTAGCCCGAAAAGTAAGAGTTCATTGGATTTAAATCGGGACTACGGGGTGGCCATAGATTGTCGCTGCCTCGTTGACGTCGATTGGAATACACAGTATTCAGGTGATTCCGTACTTCCCTCGAACAATGAGGCGGGGCTCCTTGTAAATACAAGATTTTATGACGAATATTTAGTAGTACATCTTCTAATAACTGGCAAAAACTGTTTACGAAGAAGGTTGAAATAATTGTTCTGCGTTAAGTCTCTCAGGAAGATCAATAGTTAAGTTAATTAAATGATTGTCAACTCTTCCAAAGCAAACGCTCATTTTAAGTTAACGATGAAAGTGCCGAACCTAAATTTTATTCGAATTCTCATCCGACCAATTTTTGAATTTCTTTTCGTCTCTCAATCTTTGAAGCAACCTTGAAAATAATTTTCTTTCCGTTTGACTTATATTGGAATAAGTTTCTGCATAACTTTTTGCTGCAATTCGTTCCTCCAAATATTGACAAATTTCTAATTATTGACCTAAGTTAAACCCGTTTTTTTCTAAAAGACGAGTGATCTTAGCTATATCGTAGAAAAGTATGAAAAACATTTATTTAATATCAGAAATTACATACTTTAAAACTGAAATCTTATACATGTGTATGTGCACGGCTAGCTCTAAAAAATGGCAAAATACTTTGAATTCTGCATCACGATAGATGTGAATCTTGCGTAAACCGAATTTGGTCCAGATATTTACTATGTATTAAACAATATCGAGGAAAAACATTTCTGTTTTTTTCATCTTTGTTATTATTAACTTTTCAATTAAGGTAAATTGGGTTAGATTGGCTATTTCTACATCAGGAACTTACCATTACAGTATGGCTCACTCGTTGCAAAACACCTTTTATACAAAGAACTTCCAAGGTGTAATACTGTAAAAGATGGTAGAATAATAGAAGAGAAGCTAAATTAATCACCAAAGAGTTCGAAGTCAAAATATTTAGATAACCGTATAACAGGATGAATTCTGTTATACGATTAATATAACGAACAAGAACAAATATGAGGAAAGAGAAGTAAAAAATCTTAATAAGGTAACAAAGAATACGAAATTATAAATCAGAATATAAAACAAAAATGTGTAGTAAAAACATATCAGATCGTTAGCAAACCCATTACATTTGACCAGAATTATGATATATGTTTGGGCATCCAGCTAGCGTTTCTATTTATCTAAAGAGAATAGTTAAAGCAATGGAAAATAAGATACTAAGAGGAAGAAGAGAACGCAGAACAGGTTACACTGACAAAGATTAGTGAAAATAGTAAAAGTATGAACCAGCATATTTATAATAGATTGAAATAATAAAATCATTGAGAGATAAGATATTAAGAAGAGGAAACAAGTAGGGTTATGAAGTGGAGAAGTAATATCGGATAGAAACAAATAGACACTTAAAGGGTTGAAAAATGTGAACCAAGGCGTTGGTAACTGAATATAGAAAAATTGATCAATTTTATTATTAGAGTTGTTTCTCGCGCATTGGAAAATCAAAGAAGACAAACAAGTTGCTGATGGCACATTTCAAATCTCGGATATTTCTCAAAGAATATTAAAAGCAAGGCTATAAAATAATATATTCAGTTAAGCGTAAGACGGAAATTTATGTAAAACCGTTGAAATTCGGCGCTCCACCTCTTCATTGGGGTTTCCGTTTCACAGAATTGAATTAGCAGTGTTTGAAACAATGTTGTTAAGCAAGTTAGATTAGAGAAACAGTATTTTAATTGTACATTAAAAGTCGGTACATGCAGGGGAGTTTCGGGAAATTGAATCAGAGTCAGATAGTCACTTAACTGGAGCGTAATTCCGTTAATACTTCAGTTAAATGTTGCGCTATTTATTTTACATTTCTTTATCGTCCGGAAACTAAAGGAAAGTTGTTAAAGTAACACTTTTGTTTAACTTCTGCCTTTTGTATGTGATGCAGTAGATGTTTTGCTTGTTAAAAAAATTGGAAAATATATGCGTTGTAGTAAATGTTTATATATTGAATTATCCAAAAGGAAACAGAAAAACATCTTTACAGGTCTGTGAGCCTGTACATCGAAAATAATGTAGCACAACAGTTTTTTTTTTTAAGAAAACTTTATATTTATAGAATAACTAGCTGTAGATATCATTTATTTAACGTCATATTATGGTGTACTATTCATTACACCACAGGAAAATTTGTTAGCAAATACGAATGTTTCCTTCTATAGAACCATATACTTATGATTTAATTATTGATGAGGATTCCAGGTTTAGAACATTAATAGATAATTGACTACAAACCAAGCACAGGTTGACCTTGAATAAGTATACATAGCAACTACTGTCCAGAGGCCCTAATTTTCAATAATAGATTGTCTTCTAGAGAAGTAAGTGATAAAAGATTAAAACGACAAGTCTAAATTAATTATGTGGCAACCAACCAGGAAACTGTTTAACCTCTAAAAAATGGGCGGTTCAAGGACGCATATCTCAGGCACTGTTCCAATATCGGCTCTTATATGAAGCAACGACTCCTACATGCGTGTCATTGGAATTTAATATACAAAAATTGTAATTAATTAATGAATTAAAGTTGGTCTCTACAAGCTCGATTTTTAGAAACCGCGAATATCTGAGAGGCTGTTTGTTTGGAATTACGCGTCCCGAGCGTTGACTAACCGAGTTAGGCGCGTGTCGTGTGGTATTTTACTGGAGCGAGGCTGCCAACTGCCGCCCCGGGACACTTTAAATAGCTTCCATTTCAACCCAATAAACATGTAAAACACCTTATTATTACCGGCCTAACCTCATGTAAACGCTGCAACCGCTAATATTATATTAGGTGCGCTCCATGTAAATGCGGCATGTTTATATTCATGTGGAGGAGATACCCCTAGAAGTTATGGCTGTTTTCCTTTAAAAAGATACATGTTTCGTTAGTTTAATATTTCCACATCGTACATTTACAGGGTATACATAAGAATATACCTGGCTACATGAAAAATGTAAAACAAGCAAATAGTCGCACCTGCTATAATAGAGACACATATTCTGATGTACCAAGAGTTGAGAATGAGATCAAAGACATTGGCACTGTTCTCCTGGTTACTATTAAGAGATAGAAAGTTATCCTCGTTAATGTATCGAGTACGTATGATGACTTGCTTCCACTTCTACTGATGAAAAGTGAATCGCCGTCAACGTTCACAACTTATTATTTCAGCACAACTACTGTAGCTGGTAATATATAAGCTGTCTTCCAATTAGATTCCCCAGTTTTGACAGTGGTTCCTTAACATACATTCCAGCTTCTGAGGTTTATCTTCTACTCGACCAATACTACTTCAAAGTTTTCTGAATTTGTAATGTCGGATTGGTAATCTACTTTTACCTTCATTGATTTAAGACTTTGGTTCAGTATATCTGCCATTAACCTTTATGGTCCTTCAGAGAACGTTTTTGCTTACTTCTATCCAGGAAGTTCTTGCCACCATTTTCGAGGCTTATTCTTTATCCATACCTCTTGTAGGTTATAACCCAGGAGGGTTCAACACCGAAAAGCTATGGTTAAACCTATTCTCGCTAGTTGATACGTCTTCTCTTTGCCCAGAGGGTAAATACCATGATAGAAAATCTAATATTATTTCGTTGTACAGCATTCTATAACCACAACTTCTGCCATTTCCTTGATTCCATCTAAGCATCACCTCTTAAAGAAAGTATTTTAATGCCCTATAGCATAAAAGTTTCTAAAAAATCGAGAGAATCCAGACTACATTCTAATGACGTAACATCGTTGTTTATAAAAGTATCAGTTAAAGAAACTTGGTATTGGTAAATATCAGATAAACTTTCTTCTTTCTTTTTAAGGATCGATTTTATATTAATGGACGGTAATTAGTTCAGTTTTGAGAATTCCAAGAGGAATTAAATAGTTGAAGCACTTGTTTGAAACATTAGCAACTAACCAGCTACTGACAGTATTTGTTACAAAGGTTGCCTATAAATAGTGTTTTGAAATATCAATTCCATTGCATTAATCTTTTTATTTAATAAAATTTATTTAAATAATTTCATTTAATACTGTTAAATGATTTCATTTAATAACAGTGTTAATTGGTTTCATTTAACAGTGTCTAATCCAATTCAATTCATCTAATAAGAATGTCAATTTTGCCTAATAAGATGGTTATTTCTTTTATTCTAAAACGTAAGAAAAGTGGAAAGAGAGAGGAAACTGTTATTGACACATATCCGAATTTGTGAACTCAATAATTATAATTATTTAAATCAAATCATTAAAAGGCTCTGTACTTTGCATGAAATAGAAAATCTTGTAATAAAAAGCCAATCTAAAGCATTTTGCTCTTATATTAATCGTCTTGGTAAAATCATGTATATTCAAAAATACCTAAATATCACCAAAAATATCGCTTTCAAATCATATTACATCCTTAATTTCATTCATTAAAGTTCCAAGGCATAATAACGAGCGTTCAAATAAAAACGTGGTCAAGTTGGTTCTGAAAATTTGGACGTAGGGCGTAGCGTATAGCAAATGAACTTAAACGTCATCTGTCAAAGCGCTATATCGCCGCTATCAATTTGAATATTTTCGTTTTAAAAAGCGTTTAAAATGGTGTTTTCTCAAGAACAAAAAGTGTTTATCATAGAGTCCTACTTTTGAAATGGACGCAAGATTGATGGAATATGGAAGTATTCTATTGAGGAATGTTTCATAGAATTTCAAAATCAATTTCCCGGCGTTGTTGAGTACAAAATTTTTCAAAGTGCAGTTCAGCGTTGTGTTAATGTTTTTCGTGAAACGGGCAGTGTAACAAGAAAAGAAGGAAGCGGCCGACCTAAAAAGCGGACTGAAGAATTAAAAGAAAATGTCCAACAAATAATGGAAAATGCGCCAAGAACTTCTGTACGTGTTTTATCACAAATGGTGGGAGTATCAGTCGGTACCTGCCACACAGTGTTAAAAAAAGATTTGCGTTTGTTCTCCTTTAATTGTTTGTTATTGTTATCACGATTATTCTTTAAAATAAAGTTATATAGTCATTAACGTTATTGAAACTGACAGCTGCTATACAGCTCGTTGAGAAATGAGGTTAAGTTGGTCGCTATAAGCTACTCCCTACGTCCAATGTGTCAGAGCCAACTTCGACCACGTTTTTATTTGAACGCTCGTTAGAACAAAACCTGCAAAAACTTGAAAGTTGTTATAATTATTATTAAATTCTTCCTGATGCAACAGGCTTCATGTTCGTTAATATGTACAAAATTAAAAGATATTTTACAATAGAAGTTTACAAACAAAAACACTAGGTGATAAAATAATAGTTCCAAAGTCAGTTTGAATAATATATTCCGATTACTATTCAAATACCAATAACAATATTGCCTTTCAACAAGAACAAAATATAAGTTCAAGATTTTGAACTGAACTATCTTACAATTAATACACAACATGCGTGCAATAATGACTAGTTTGCATATAGTTTATTTATTACAGACCACAAGAGCCTACTGAAATTCTGTGAGAAAGCATTCCGATTGGATTAAATGATACAACAGCTTGGATCTATATAATTCTAATGGGAGAGAGAGAGAGAGAGAAATCTACAAAATTTAAAATTGGATTCGAACTTTTCGCAAAAATCAAGACCATAAACTTCAAATTATGATTGTATCGGTCTTTGACCCGTGCACAGAGCAAATACAAAGTGTTCTGACCTGCTCCCACAGTCTTTAGTGCATCATTTCGTATACTTCGAGAAGAAGGTAACCCCACTCCAAAAAAGTCCATTCGTCCTACTGAAGTGAATGGACAAAATGAGGAAGATATAATAGATGCTGTCATTAACAACTCTTCAATTAATATAATATGATCCTCAGTGATTACAATTTTGTGGCTGGTTACTTTAACAAATGCACAAAATGATAAGATTAATTTCGTTTGTCATATTGTTTTCTGAAGCGTGTTTTACTAGGGAAGGCATAAGTAATAATCATAATGAACATAACTGGGCGTTACAAAATCTGCTTGCAATTAGATCAAGATGATTTCAGTAACGTTTCAGTGTCAACGTTTGGGGTAGCATTTTCAACAATAATTTACTGCCTGTACATGTTTTAAATAATCATTTAAATGCAGATCTGTGTAGAAATTTCTTGGAAAACAACCTTTTTGATTTCATTGTTGACGTAGGGCTTAATATGTTTGTATCAGCACGATGGTGCACCACCACATAGAGGGACACAAGTAACTGCTTAGTTAAATGGTCATTTCCCTAATAATTGGATAGGTCAACAAGGTTCAATAGCATGGCCACCGCGATCCCCAGATCTAAGTCCTTTGGACATTTATTTACGAGAAAATACGAAACCTTGTCTACCATGTTGAAATCACTACCCGCAAGCAGTTACTAGAATTCAGGATGTAGTTAACCAAATAAGAAATGATCCAAATCTCATCCGTCAAGTGACGGAATCTTTGGTTCGCCGATGTGAGACTTGCATTCGAGCCGAGAGTGGATAATTTGAACAATTTTTATAGTCTTAAGATTTGTTAATTTAGTTAATAGAGGTTAACTAATGTTTAAACTTTAAACACAAATAATAATTATTGTTATAGCAATATATATTTTATTTATCAGGCTACTTTGAAATATGAAATTATACTTTTTAAAATGCTTGTAACTTATAAACATATATATAAGCGCCAAATTAAATCTTGAATTTTGTTTTAGTGTGATATGTAATTTGATTTTAGTGTGATGTTGGTTGTATAACTTTTCCCTGCTAGCTTTAGACTCTTCTCAATAGTCGGTTCAATTCAAGATATTATTCATCAGAAAACCATACACAACTCACAACTCTAAACAACAGATGTTGTCAATAAATTAATTTATTAATATTTTATTTTGTATATCAATAAGTTTCAAATAAGAAATGTCACACAATAGCAAATATTTTGAAATCTTTCACAATATCTTGAACACTTTAAAAAAGAATTTATTTCGATATGGCTACTTTCGTGAAATTAATGTATTACTGGTTGCTTTCAATAAGCAATTTAAATTTTCTCGTATAACTTCTTGTTTAATATGTTATAACTTATCTCTAATATTAATATCTAGAAATTTAAATTACTTGGCCAATTTTGATGATGCTTTCTATATAGTTGAATTAAATTTGTTTAAAATTAAAAATTTTGAATCTGAAAATTTTTAAGCGAATTTTAATTTTAATTTGTGCACAAATTGTCAACGAAAATAAAGGTACCTTTTTATACGTCTTATTTGTTTAATTCCTTGTCCTTGTCTTTTCTGTCTCGATAGATTTCTGGAAACTGTCTGCTATACCGCTTTCTTACGGACTCTCTCTGCTTCTGCTGTTGGTATTCCGCTCTTGCCATATTTGCTTGGTTCACTTTTCCACAATTTTTTTTTCTGTTCTATATTTGGTTTCTCCTACTTTGTTACTTTAATACTCTCTCGATAACTGCTTCTATTTTCTCTGGTTTTTCAATCTATTTTTTACAACATCTAACTCTTTACAAATTTTCTTCGTAACTAATCAATAATTAATTTCTTTTTTCCCTTTCTACTATCTTGATTTTTTTTCACCCTTGTTAACGCCTTTCCACATATCTGATTTTGCTTTTTAAGCGCCGTTTTTCTTTTGCAACTCACATCACTTCACTTTATCCTTTGCACTTATATACACCCTATTCTAGTTTCTTTACAATCAAATTTAAATTATACTTCAAAATACTTCTTATTCTATAATCTTATTTGACTTTTCTATATACTACTTTATTCCTTGTGGATCCCACTTTAATTTTGACATTTCTATGACATATTCCTTTTATTGATATACAAATTTTTCTTTAAACCTTAATATCTTTTACTAATTATTATTTTACCTTATATTATAAGTATTTACAAAAACTCTGATTTTAGCTTTTGTTAGATATCTGTCTCTTATTAATTTTAATTAATTTCAATTATGTTTTTCTAATAACATCTTGGCATATGCTCTATCTGACCAAAATGATAATAATTTTTATACTTGAATTTTGAAATTTATCCTGTTCTAATAATCCGACTTAATAATCCTAATACTTATTCAATACTAACAAATTTTTTTTTAATCAAATATTTTTCTTAATTTATAATAACCATTTCAACCATTCTCTTTACCGCGTTGTATTTAAATAGAATTTTAATTTAATTTTTAATTTGCTCTCACACATCTGATTTCATGTCAATATATAAGAAAAAATGTGCTATCATCTGTCAAAGTTTCTCATAGGGCTTGTAGAGCAGCCTGTGTAGATATAAGCTAGGCGACTTACTTTCATGTTTCAGAGTCTCTTCTAGTAATGTCTAAAAGTCCAAACAGGGACGTGGTGACTTGCTCAGAAATACTTCAGCCGTTCACAGTTTAGATCCATGTCCAAGTCCACAAATCTATAGTACATTTTCTTCTGTTAGTATAAACAGTTGTTGACTAAATTGCAGACCCTGTATTTGCGTTTTGATGTGCAGGGTGGTTGATTTTCGATAGTTTTATAGGGTACAGCCAAAACGGTGATAGATACAAAAAATCTGATATCGATGTCCCGTCCTCTTTTTTTGAGTTTACTTCGCTGGTAACAAAAGGTCTTGGCTAACTTGATTGGTTTTAGATATACAGGGTTTTTTTGAAAAATGGCCCATTTACATTAACCTCTCTATCTCCGTTGTCATTCAATTTAGAAGAAAAAAGTGTGCACGTTATTTGTTCTATTTTTTATTAGGAAGCCATTGGCGTACTCAGATTTTTTTACAAATCGCACAGTTTCTCCGATATTGCATAAACATAGGTTTTTTTTAAATAGAACACCCTGTATTTGGCCATCCCGTTGAGTAGCATTTTTTTTACCTTTTCAGCCATATATAATAATAGATACTTTTTATTTGCCTAAATGAAGAAAAATGCAAAAATGTAGATATAGATATTTTTTCAGTTGGCCATGTTATTTATTTATTCGTCTTTTGTTGTTTAATATTGACAGTTAGTTTATTTTTGACTGATTGAAAGCTTGTTAAACGTCTATTACTTGGTTTTAATTTTGAAAAGAATAAAAATGGTGTACGAAAATCTTCACAAAGTTCAAATGTTAGAGTGTTACATTGAAAGTGAAAAAAATAGTGACACAGCTTTAAACTTATATTTGGAGAGATACCCAGAGCGTCATCAGCCAGAAAAGAGAATTTTTAGCCGACTCTATGATAACTTGTGTGAGTTTGGTTTTTTTCAAAAACCGAGAGCTAAATCTTATAATATACAGAATAGAGAAAATGATGAAATCAATACTTTAGCTTTTGTTGTCGCAAATCCCAATGTATCCAGCAGAGAAATTCAAAGAACGATAGGAATTGGTAAATTCAAAGCATTGAGAATTTTAAAAAAACACAAGTTTCGACCATATACTATAAGAAAAGTCCACCATTTGCATCCAGGAGATGAAGAGAGACGCGTCATTTTCTGCCAATGGTTTTTGCAGCAAACTTATGTATACCCCATTTTTTTTCTAAAATGTTATTTGGACCGACGAGGCTTTTATAAGCAGCGAAGGTATATTCAACCGGCATAATGCGCGTTATTGATCAGATGTGAATCTTCACCAAACGGGGGCCAGAATTCAACAAGGGCGGTTTGGTTTTCATGTATGGGTAGCTCTCTTCCACAATAGAGTGTTAGCTTACGAAATGTACGATGAAAACCTTAACGCTCAGAGATATGTGAGAATTTTACAAAAAAATATTATTGAACTGCTGGACGATATATCACTAGCTCAATGATATAATATGTTCTTTCAGCATGATGGTGCGCCTCCACATAATTCCCACATAGTTAGAGAATTATTAAATCATAATTTCGGTGACAATTGGATCGGTACGTACGGACCAAACAGGTGGCCGCCTAGGTCACCAGACCTAACCCCTATAGACTCTTATTTTTGGGGGATGTTAAAGACAAAATTTATAAGTATAGAGCTAATAATGTCGAGGAGCTAAGGGAACATTTTGAAAACTATATTCAGCGGGTGTCAAATATTCACATTTACAATGCGACCCGTTCCATTGCCAAACGTTGTCAGTTATGTATCAAAGAAAATGGCCGACAATTCGAGCACTTGTTGTGACTTTGTTATGTCATTTTTGTTTTATTGTTGTTTCTGTCATTTTATAGTTGTTATTTTTGTTTAGTTTATGTTTAGATAGTTATAAGTGTACCTATAATTAAACCTATTAAGTAAAGATATATGGATAATCTAATTTATTTTTTCTTTTAATTTTTTAGTCTAAGTTAGGTGCTTAATATAAAAATAATAATAGAAAACGAAGAAACCAATACTAAACAAATCTCATGGGCCACTGAAAAAATATCTATACATTTTTTATATTTTCTTCATTTAGGCAAATAAAAAGTATCTATTATTATATATGGCTGAAAAGTTAAAAAAAATGCTACTCAACGGGATGGCCAAATACAGGGTATTCTATTTAAAAAAACCTATGTTTATGCAATATCGGAGAAACTGTGCGATTTGTAAAAAATCTGAGTACGCCAATGGCTTCCTAATAAAAAATAGAACAAATAACGTGCACACTTTTTTCTTCTAAATTGAATGACAACGGAGATAGAGAGGTTAATGTAAATGGGCCATTTTTCGAAAAAACCCTGTATATCTAAAACTAATCAAGTTAGCCAAGACCTTTTGTTACCAGCGAAGTAAACTCAAAAAAAGAGGACGGGACATCGATATCAGATTTTTTGTATCTATCACCGTTTTGGCTGTACCCTATAAAACTATCGAAAATCAACCACCCTATACATTACTTTTCAAGATAGAGGTATCGGCGTAGACTGTCGTTAATCTTAAGACAATCTCAGCTGCACGGTGGTATGGCAATAAATAGTACACAACCGCATCCAGCTCAGGTATACGCGCCGGTATAAATCAGGGCAACCGTTTAAGGAGAATGCACGTACGCGAGATGTTCACGTTCGCGTTCAGGCAGCAGGATGTAATAAAGTGAGCGGCCAATTAGCATGTTAATGTTCAGATATGAGCAATTAGTGTAAGGAGACGAGCCACTTCCACCTCGGCGGAGCCGCGAGACAGCAGAGCTAAGCCCCGCACAAGCTTGGAATATTCAAACAGGCAAGAACAGACACTCGCATCACGTCTACACTGTTAAGATAAGGCCTGACATGCACTACCGTGAGATATATTCATTTGTTCTTACACTGTTAGTGGGATTCAGAAAGAAAGAATGTGATCTACATAGAAATAATAATAATAATAATAATAATAATAATAATAATAATAATAATAATTTTAACAATAACAATAATAATAATAATAATAATAATAATAATAATAATAATAATAACAATAATAATAATAATTATGGGTAACACCATGTAAAATAACAACAATAATAACAATAACATTAATAACAATAATAGAGTATAACAGTATATAAAAAAATCACTTAATGTATATGAATGATATATAGGATGTCTCGTGACTCGATGGCCATAGCTTAAGGTCGTATTCCTTAGACAATTTTAATTTTATACACTTTGTCCAAAACTCAATAGTTAAGGAGTTATGGACAATATTAAATTTAACAGTAAATAAATCTGGTAAAGAGCATGTTGAATAAAGTAATGTAATATGTTATTAATTACGAATTTTTTTATTGCTTTTATTGCTTTAATTAAAGGTTTGGTTGAAAATGTCCCCCGCTGCCTCACAACACATTATTGCTCTTCTAATAATTGAAGATGTAGGTAGCTCTCTGAAGAGTATTTGGGTCATCTTGTATCAATAATGTTTTGAATTAGCTCATCTCTGGCTTGTGGTTTATTTGAATACACTAGACTTTTCAGGTGTCCCTAAAGATAATAGTCAAGAGGCGTTAGGTCTGACGACCTTGGAGGCCAGAGAACTGGACCTCCTCTTGCAATCCACCGATTAGCAAAGTTGTTATTTCTCTCACATTTACACCAAAATGCGGTGGTGCTCCATCGGGCTGAACTCACATATTAACAACTCTATTCTGAAGTGGAACATTCTCCATTAATCCTGGCAACACATTTTGTAAAAAATTTAGATAATGCTTGGATGTTAAACGTTTTTGAAATACGAATAGCCCAATAAGAAGGTTATTAAGAACACCACACCAAATATTCACCAAAAAGCGATGTTGAAAATGCGTTTCCCTGATTTCCAAAGGGTTGTCAAGTGCCCACGAATTTGAATTACTGGTATTCGTAATTCCATCTCTTCAAGGTGGCTTCATCCGTAAACATAATTTGCCCATAAAAGCTATGGGTGTGCAATGAACCAACGACAAAGGTCAACTCATGTAGGTGATATGGGTACAAACCAAAATTGTGTAATGTTCTCCACACTTTCATTCGACTAGCTTGAACACGATTAGATGTTCTTCGTATACTAGTTAAGGGACTATTTTCGATCATGTTAAGAATAGTTTCTTCTTCGGCAAGTTTTTGATGCACGGGACGTTCTGCAGTAGCTTTAGGAAACATATATGTTTCTGTCAATTGACGATGCACATTTATCAATACTTACTTATTAGGTATTCTTCGATCAGGAAACCTCCGATGATATTCCCGCACTGACGCTCTCGCATTTCCGTTACAGTGTCCGTAAAGTGAATATCGGAATATTCTTGATTTGAAAACATAGCCATGTCAAATAATCTAATTACAACGTCAAAGAATAAACAATGTCACCAGATTTATTTAGTGTTAAATTTAATATTGTCCGTAACTCCTTAACTATTGAGTTTTGGACAAAGTGTATAAGGCACTTTCGACTTAAAATTGTCCAAGGAATACGACCTTAAGCTATGGTCATCTAGTCACTGGACACCCTGTACAAATATACATATCTAGACACAATTACAGGGACTCTTAAAAACAACAGAAATTATATCCAATGATACGAATGTAGGTCGTCAGAGTAAGTAAACATAAGACATTACATATAGAAAAAGGAAAATGGAAACAGGCAAACACTAAACAACGAAAAAGTGTCTCAAATAGAAAAACATGAATTACACTGTTATCTGGGGAATTAATCAAAACAACAAATTGGATCAAACTACAACAAAACAAGATCTTCAGCAGCAATACAAAAATCTTAAGTCAAAACCAAACTGGACAAACCTGTTTTAATCCTTTTGGGTCAATAAAATGGTCCAAAACCCACTTAGAAAATATTAATATATTAATCAGAACACAATTAACGAAAAATGGAAAATTATACCTCAACTCATGTAAAGAAAATAATTCTATTTCCATAATAAAGAACACCGATTACATAGGGCTATAGTACAAATAGGGTTGAGGGTTGCTTTCGGTGTGCAGCAAAATAAAACTTTATCAACGGTAAGAATCAAATTATTTTCATTGAAAACCAAGTTAGTGAAAAAGAGGTGTTGTCGGGGCAAGAGTCTTGGTGTGGAGTCGCTTGCAGGTATAAGTATCTGGTCCTTGGCGCCAATCTGCCGTGGACCTTTTCCTGGAATCCTGTTGCATCCCGCGTCTATTTTTTGTCCTTGCAGCTGTTAGACCGTCCCGGGCAGCGTCAGACTGGCACTCTTGACGTAATACTTAAAATGGATCACTTGTAGACATGTGTTCCCACATGTTTAATAAAGAATCTCTTGTAAATCAATTAGTCAAAGAATACTCATTGCATTGATAATTTTTAAAATTGTAAAAGAAATTTTCGAAATATCCGCGAAAACCTTATTGGGAAGAGGATAATAACTTTTGTCTGTTAAAAGTGAAAATAAAAATAATTTTCGAAGCATCAGAGAAGAACTGAAGCCTAGTAAAAAATTGACAATTGATTATTCCTTCTGAGGCAGAGTATATCACATTTAGTTCATTTGCTGTTAAAATGATATTTACATCCAACCCTTAAGTGTTGAGATCGAATTGTTAATTCACCACATATATGAGGGTTAAATGTCACAATCGGATATTTTACCACAATAAAAATATTTTTCCATATATCACTCTTACTTTGCATTAAAAATACACAGACTCCCCTTTTATATCTGGCGAATTTTACAGTGTACTGGTTATAAGTGAATCCTCAAAGTAAGAACGGCACTCGATCTGAGCGTGAGAGGGGGCAATTAAGCATCTCATCTTAATTAAAGCCAGAATGGCATTCTTAATGCGGAGTCCTCTCGGTATCACTTAATGTCGCCGATAGCATCGCCTCGCGGTATATATTTTAACACACTCCGCATTGAATTCCGAATTAAGAATGAAAATCTTAGGGGTACGTCAGATCCTTACCCCTTACCAACTTCTTTCGATTACGGAAGCCTACTGAAATTACATTTTATAGAATCCATTTCCGTAATAGGCGGTTTGTATTAATGAGCTCTGCCTTAGAACATTTTCATAATTTCAGTGAAACACTGTTTGCTCAAAATGATATTAGCTTTGTTGCCAACGTGTTTAATCGAAATAGTAGAAAAACATTTAATAGCTTTTAAAATAGTCAAATGCACTACTAAAATATGTATGCACATTTTTCTTTTGTTAATTTCTTACACATCTACACTATGAGGTCCGTTAGAATAGGAACTATTTTTTTTAGATATCAAAAAACTATTTTATTTGCTTTTGGAAGTGCGGTAGTGATGTTACAGCAAAATTTTAAGGAATGAAACAAACATATTTAAATGAAAAAATATGAAGAACAGTTTCCTAGTGCTTGAAAAACATATTTGAACAATTTTGAAGTAGTCATTGGTTGATTGAATATGGAAAGTTTAACTGGAACAAATTCTGTAACTTAATCAATAAAGATTTCTCGTAAAATTCCTGAAAGACGTCAATTTTTATTTTCAATGGGGCATATTACAAAGAGGTTTGTTAATTTTTTTAATTATGTTGCTTAATTTTTTATTTTAAAGCTTTTCCAATTGCAAATACAATTACTTATTCTTTGTTACTTTTTGTAAGCAATGTCTGACAAAAAAATAATATAAGGAAACATCTTTAATGTATACATTTTTTTCTTGCTTGATAAGCCATAAGTACACTGTTGGTGGATATGGTCAAAAAGTAAAAGAAACTTATCTTTCTTACCTATTCTCCCACACGGCCTGAGTGGCTTAGGGCTAACTTAGAGATTTTTAACCCTTAGTAGTGTAGTGTAGTTGGGGTAGAAATGGTAGATCACTCAGCTGGTGTAAGTTCTAGTATGTTTCCTAACAATTCTCTGAAACAGTATAGAGGCAGAAAAATATTCTAGGAAAAAAAAAGTAACGTTCGTCTGAGGGATAAAATTAGCTAACCAATTGGCCCCGAGTTAAAAAAAAACAAGAGATATAGGGTTGATTCGAAAGGATGATGGTTGAGTAAGAAATACGATTTCACAGCAAATTCTACAACATCTAAATCTAAATAAATTTTATTACAGGCATTCAATTAGCAAGAGCAATAAGATCTCTGGTAAAAATCATAGACACTAATACTTACAGCTTTTAAAAATTCTCTCGAAATATGTACGTTCTCTGGTATTAGACTTGTAGCAGCGTACAGAACCCAAAGAAGGGTAGCAGCGGAAAATACTCTGTTAATTTGTTCCTATTTATTTATACTCCGCAATTGGAAGTTCCCTGGATGTTTGTGAAAATAATTAGAGTACAATGAAAAAAAGGTATTTGGATCAAATGAGCAGATGGATTTATTTGCCGTAAATGTTATTTTATTCTATTCAAATGTATACATACTTTCGTCAAACTATGTGAAATATTTGCTGTAATATATAATTTTTCTTAGACTTTAGCTACAATATCTCTTATAGTTCATCATAAACTGCTAACATATTTGTTTCAAAACTAGCAGTTCCTTAAAATAACTTATTTAAAATTTAGTATTAATGTCGGAATTATTCAAGACAAATGTAGCATATTATAATCAAACTTATGTTCCCTTGAAAGAAAATTGTAGGTCACAGAATGACATAGGTGGGAAGTAGCACGATAGATGGAGCCAGCACTTGCTCTATGTATACACATCTCTTTGTGAGTAACGAAACTAAAGCAGCTGGATCCTTCTAACAACATAATTATGAGGACCAAATACACCAAATAGTGTCGTTTTAAATGGAAAGCTCTAATTTAGACTATACCCTCTGGATTAAATCTTATATTTAGTTACAGTTTAGGTACTTAATTATAGATGTTTGTAAAATAATATTAACATACGAGTACCTATTAAAGAATATCCAACTGAGTGCGTTCAAAACGAATGAGCACACAAAACGGACCAGAAATAAAGATATTAGTGAAAAGCAAACTTATGTATTCTCGTTTGATAAACATATTGAGCGAAAAGTTGTTTTTCTCTTCGGCCAATCATAATCAGTATTTAATGGACAGCGGTTGGGATGCAATCAATATTAGGAGAGTCTTCTAATAGATAGGGATAAGTCTAGACCAACATCGCAGTAAGTAATATGCTCAGAAAATACATTGGATGCCTGAATAGCAGCGGCTACCCTGGATGAATGGCGGTAAACAATCTTTAACTCTTTTCCACTAGTTTGTTCTTTTGTAATTAATGACATAACTTTACTAAAAGCTACCAAATAAAGAAATTCTCAGAAATACTAAGGTTGTAGTATAACAACCCTAGGTTCGACAAAAAATAAGTAAACGTAGTTGTGGCCAGAAATATGTGATCGTCATAAGGAATACCTACGTTGTGTGTATCTATCTTTGTTTAATTGACCGGAAGGCGCTGGCTACTAACTTTGTAGAGGGGATGTATGGTTTAATTATATAAAACAAAAGCAGAGTAAATACACCTAACCTTTATTTACATACAATTCAAATTAAACATGTGACAAATACAAAGAACAACAAAAACATTAACAACCATTAAACATAAAATGAGAGTGCCAGGCTCACCTAGAGCTCCTGTGGGGAAAGAGCATGGCAGAGAAACCCACGATCGTTGCTCTTACCACCCAAATATATTATACAAAAACGACCACTAACCAAAGGAATAAATGAAGATCCTTTGCTAATAATAAATAAGACCCGTTTCATTTAATGTGTCACTAAATGTCATCTGTTACCTCATATTAGTCATACACACTTCCAAGTAAAACTGAAGAGGTTTGGTGTTAGTTAGCCGGCAGAGCCGGAAGGTACTGGAGTCCCATACGGGAGGCAATCCAGCTATAGTTGAGATTTCGGAAGATCCTTCATAACACTGGAGTCCCATACGGGAGGCAATCGAGCTTAATCCAGATTCGTTCCGCACGGGCGAAAATGTTAGTAAACTCAACAAGGCTCGTATAGACGTATGACATAAAGTGGACACAAGAAATCAAAGAACAACCTGATCTTGTTTAAAACAAGTTAAATGTGAAATAAAGAAGTCGTTATTGTACTATCTGGGCGGTCTCGACAAAATACATATTTGAACATGTCATAAATAATGAACAATCTTAAATAATAATTGTAACAATTTTATATTAGAAAAATATACGCCCCTAAGCGTAAGACAATGAAGGTTAAACATATACAGAATTATTATCATGAGACATCTATATTTTACGAACAACGTCATCATTACAAAAACAAGTTAGCTGTAAAACAAAGGAGTCATTATTGTAAAGTCGGGGGCGCCCACGACGATATACATATTTTAACATGAAATAAATAATGAGCAATCGTTAATAATATATATAACAGTATAACAATTTTACCTTAGAAAAATATATGCCCTTGAGCATAAAGCAACGGAAGCTAAACATACAAAGAATTATTATCATGAAACATCTATAAACATTACAATCATAAGATTACACAGAACAATTAACAACAAAGTACTTAAAGAATATTATCTGCTAACTAATGACACTTTAACCAATTAACTTTTCACTATTTTGACACACTGCCCGCCGATCGTCTTACTGCCGATCTCTACACTGTTCGCACTTCAACTGACTATCTTCCACTAACTATTTAGGCTTCCTTCCAGAATTTCCTACCTAAGTGCTTGTTTTTTGTGCTTCCTTCTATCGACCGTTAATATTACTTTTTCATTGTTATACAACACCCATGTAGCAGGTGACGTTGAAGTTGATAAGATAAGTACGGTTTTGCACAAGGTTGACAAAAAAATGACGTATAAAATAACTCAAAAAAGGCCCACTATGATTTATTTATTTTAAAATACACTTTTTGACAAGTGAGAACATAACAGAAGGGTGTAGATGGAAATAAAATGTTGAAAGAAGCAATAAACCATAAAAACTAATATAACAGGAACTGATGTTTGAAATATAGTTACAATATTAAGGAAGCAACTACAAATGTCAATATCACGGCAGTATTTATTATGAATTCTGCACATAAATTGTCGTGGACAATTTTGTAACAAGTTCGCTCGCGCTTTCTTCGGGTGAAATGTTCGCTATTTGTAGAGAAACGTAGGAAAATGTGCAATAAAAAATTTATCAAGAAGACTACACTGATGATATTCCATGAGTTTTAAAACGAAGTGCTTTCAAATCCCTACTTGAACATATTCTAGCGTACCTACAAAAAGAACTGAACAAGTGACGTACATATGTTCTAATATGTATCTAACAAAAGCCTAGTAAATAATTTTCAGTGTTCTAATGTTCATCGATAGGCAAAGAAATAATTAGTTACGGATAGGGAATAAAATCGAGATCATGCAAAGTACGTCTGTTAAGGGGGCGATTTAGTATGTATATTTTTACCATGTAACAGAGCTTCAGATGAGGACACAAATCATCGAGGAAACTAACATAATTGAATATTATTATATATCAATGTATTCGCAATGGTTCCCGCTAGTGAGTGAAATAAATTTCAATGCTCATGAGAACAGAAGAATAATTTAAATAAATGCCAAAGTACCTCAATTTTAACCATACTGTTAGTCTGACAATATATTGCATTTACGACGGAACTAAGTCAGGCACAATAACCAAACTACTTCACTCACTAGAACGGACACTTAGGATCATTTGTATTTAATTTTCAGATTAATATTTATTAACAATTCTATAATTTGTGTCCTCAAGTAAGATGACAACATTTTACACACGACTCCATGTTTATTCTATACTTAAACCAGAATTTTAGCGGTTTCTATCTTCTACAAGAATTTGTAAATATAATTAGTTTGTATAATCTGTCACAGGTGTCGCTACCCTTGAAAATGAAAGCGAAAACACAGAGTTGGTTTATTGTAAATTGTATTGGCCGAGAAATAGTGAAATTTCTGGCGTTTTTAGGTACTGAAATCTTTAAAAGTAAAACGTGTAGAACAAAAGTAGGGGTAAGCACAAAAATAAAATCCTTGATGTTTTGTTTATTCATGGTTACCGTTTAAATTTACCCAAATAAAATAATAACTAAAAAAAAGCGTTTGCAAAACATGCGTTTGCTATTATCCTAACCCCACATTTTAACAATTATTTTCACGTACTTATAAAAAGTAAACAATTTTATATGTAGGACTAAGCAAGTAAATGTTATAAGAATATTTACATGTGGAATTATATATAAAAAAGATAGTATTTTCGTAGATTTCAGTACCTAAAACCTTAATGGTTTGATCGTTTTTTGCACCTGTTTATTCGTTTTACTGCGGCCGGCGTCTTTGAAAATACTCAGGTGGCATGACATAACATTCCTATTATTTGATAAGCTTTAGATTATTCAGTTATTAAATGTTTGAAATTATTTGTCTTTGCGGAAAACACTATTTACAGAATATGGGACCCATAATGGTCTGATATTATCTTTGATATATAAATATGGGTAATATTTTAAAAGTAGGTAGGTACCTAAGTAATAAGATTTTGTAAAGCTTAAGTAGTACGAAAATATAACGCATAAAAAACCAATAATATGTACTAATTTTTCTTTATTAAGAATAAAGATTAAATTTTACGTACAGGGTGTCCCACATAAAATCGTTATTTATATTGTAGCCTTGGTAGTTTCAAAATAAATTTACAGCTTAAAAATTGGTCTGGCTCAGGTAGATTTCTGTTTCAATCTACAAATCAGTAGCTACTTACCGATAAGAAGGAAACCACTAGTCTAGTCGAGAAGTGAGTTTTTTTTGCGAAAAATAGTTATTGTAATCCTAAAAATATGGTTGTTAGTACATTGGATTCGGAATTATATTCAGAGAAAGAAGTATTTTTAAATTTATCCGCAATTAAAAATAGCAATTGTTATAAACAAAAAACGAAGAGAAAAAAGGGAGTCTCCGTTTTTTAACTATAACTAAAAAAATATTGAAGATAGCTGAAATTTCAAAAAAGATCCTGAAAGAGGAGAAAATTTCAGCAAAATAAGTCAGGAATTGTAGCTCCATTATTTATAATTTTAATTTGACGTTGAAAATATAGCTCCGCGCGGCGGCGGCGGTTTCCGCGTCGTCGCGTCGCCGCCAAGCAAAGTGTGCAACACAAAATAATTTTTTTATAGTATTCAATATTAATTTAAAAATCTAAATAAATTATAGTGTCATCTAGACACTTGAAGGAACACAGCCCAGTTGGAAAATAATTTTTAACTTGACTTATGTTAAAGTTATTCAATTGTTAATGAACTAATTTTTCGTGGTCCTAATCTTTCATAAAACTTGTTGTAAAACTTTAAATAATGTATCTAAAATTTTTTTTCTTTCTGGGAGGTCTTTTTATATACATAATAAACAAGATTCCGTTGTAAAAGTTTATAAAAGTTTTTTCATTTGTTTATAATGATTTTTTAAAGTTAACAAAAAATGAAAAATCCGGGAAATGTTATAAATTTTTTTTTTACCAAATGTTTGATTTTAGTTGTTTTTCTATTAATATATTGCGTTTATTAGCTTAGCTAAAAACTTTTTAACGTTATTTGTTTATAAATTTGTTATAAACAAATGGACAAGTTTAATATTTTTGAAACATTTTTTTTGCCATTTTATTGTCTTGGTAATCTGTTTTTTAAAAACAAAAATTTTTCTTAAATAAATTTTTTAATTGTTTATAATCGTAATTTCCCTGGGAACACGATGGTGCAATTATTTTTTTGCTACTTGCCGTAGTTTACGAGATATTTGCGAAAAACCTTATTTTTTACGGGTTTTTTGACCTTTTGACCCCTTGCCTGATCACCTAGGTCAAAAATGTTTGCGGATTCGGATTCCTGAGGGTCGAAAACATATTTGCGCCCAGGTTTGATCGACAGAGGAAAAAATGGAGGTTCAGCCTTCATTTCAATGGACTAAATACATACAGTAATATTATATATATATTTTATGCCTATACATATTATTCTCCAAACGCAATTAGTAGCAAGATTCTATATATTTTAGTAATTAAGCAGTGTTTTTAAGTTAAAACGACTCGTCAAAGTAAAAAAATATTTCAGGTTAGGTATATATTTTTTTTACTGAAAATAGCAGTTAATTTACATTATCGGATTGTTAATGTGAAAATATAAACATTAGACTGTTGACTATTCCATGTTATACGTGTTTTAAGGTCACTTTTGAAGAAGAAACTACATGTAATTTTAAAAACCGTATTTCTGTTTTTATAATGAAGGAATAGTAATTATAAGATTGTTTAAGCTTATTAACTAAAAATTATTGCCTACTCAATAAAAAAATATTATTGTCCTCGATAATCTATTACTGATTAATAAAATATTTACTCTCTTTCCTTATAAGATTGTATGTACACAAATTGGAGCCGTTCCTGAAAAATCGGACGAATATCCGGTGCAGCGGAATTATTAGACTTGAAGCGTTGGCCGCTAGAACAGCACCTGCCGGGGTCCCGTTTCGTGACTCACGCTGGGCGATATTTTTTGTACAAAATCCCGTCCTTAAGTAAGAGAAGGAAATTTGCAAGTAAATGGCATAACGTTACACTTTTGAAGCATTGAGATGGTCTAAATCTACTGAAGTCGCTTACAATCTTTTAACAAGTTGACAATTCACAGCCGCACAAAAAGAGTTGTCTGTACTTTTCATGCGACATTTGTTGTCCGAAGTATTTTTGCCTCCTGATCACGAATCCGGTGTCAGAATTGAGCTATCACATCACTGGAATTTCCTAACCTCAAAAAACAGGTAAAAAATAACAAAAATTCACGAAAAAGTGCTAGGAAAAATACAAAAATTTTTATTTCTATATTCAAATGTTCATTTTTATACATAAAAAAAATTATTCTTTGCAATGACTATTTAAGAAAAACTATATAGATTTTAGTAGGTGTTAGGTTACATAATTTTTGTAACAAATTGTAATTACTTTTGTGTGTATACTAGAAACATAATTATTTCACTTATTGCTATTTAAAATGTATTACTGATTACAATTAACTTTCAAGTACAGGTAGTTAAAATACTGTATTGAGAATTTAAATTTGTTGCTTTTATCTTCATTGTAGAAATTGTTACTTTTTTTTTGAGGAAGAAGCTTTTTTTTTAGTTTTTACATATTTATTAAAACGTGAAAAAGTTATTAAATAAATCCTTGTGCCAATTATTTAAGCCTAATTTGTCACGCTGAAGAATTCAGACTAACAAAAAATAGAAAAGACATCACTAAATTATCAACTTTAACATTTCAAAAATCATTACGATTTATATTTAAAGCAATAGTTTTAATTTTTTTTTCGTAATTCCTAAATAAACAGAGAAAACTGTGCCGCAAATAAATAACTTTGACAGGACCAAACCTATTATTAATTTTAACATTTTTTTTAAGTATATTTAAGAATTGTAGTATGTATAAATCAATGAAAATTGATACGGCTATTTTTTTTACTTAGTTCTAAGTTCCCACTTTCTTTCGGGGCGACTACTAAAGTACTTCACAAAAACTTTGAGAATTTTCGTCCCTCGTATTCAAAACGAATCCGATTTACATTTTTATATATTTATTCCCGTTATGTCGAATTTAAAATCCCACATTTTCAATTTGTAAATGTAATTTAGCGTGGGCAATCGACGTAGACAGTAGCGCTGGTTCAACTTTATTCGAAATCAGTTCCGGAACGGCAATCACCGATGACAGATTTATGAAAATATTTGTTGGGAACGGCAGTTATTTTAAATATTCGCCGGCATCATTCGATTATGCAGATACTCGCATAAAAACAAGATCGTCGTCGGATTTGTTTTGAGGTTTTGTTTTCCCGGGCGGCAGATGAAGAAAATAAGGCTGGTAATAAAATAAAATAAGTTTGGTTTGGGGATATTATTCAAAAAAAAAACTTCTGAACGATACTCAAAAATACGCGTCTGGTGTGAAATGTTTAACGATTCATAAACAAAAATGTCGTCATATAAGTCGTATATTTTTAAATGTTGCTACTATATGTAAGTTCATTTATTTTTTATTTATCCCCGAAGTCACAGTTAAATACTAGACACGTTCAACAGAAAAAAAACAACAGAGAACAGTAAAAACATAATACAAAAATAAGCACATATTGTAATAGAATGAGTTGCGGCAAAGATTTTAAAATATCAAAGAGAAAGGCAAATTTGGGAAAATAAAATTGGTAAAATTGATTTTAAAGAAATGAATTAAATAAGTGTGACCAGGATTACAGTAGATGGTTGAAATTGAGAAAGAAAAGATAAAATACAGAAAAATTTGTATATGATCAATTAAAAATTTTAGTAAAAAATGAATTTCAAACAAAATTTAAAGACATATAATGTAATAAAATAAAGTATATTCAAAATTGAAAACGTGATTGGTAATAAAAATTTGGATTACTAGAATTAGAAAGTGATTAAAAAAACAGTGGGACATGAAAAGAAAAAGAGAACTAAAAAAGAATAATAATAAATTGGGAAGCTGACAGCTAAAGTTTTGAAGATAAAATTTTTAATTAAAAAGGAAGATAATTTGATTGCCAGAAAAAAACACATGCTTTCAATAAAGAAAAAACCATTTATAAGGAGTAGAAGAAAACAGTCTCAATAACTAAATTAATTGAAGATTATGGGCAATAGAAATTTAAGTAAGTCCAATAACAAAACAAAGTTAACTGTTATGGAGTTTCGAGTCAACACGGATCTAATACAAGTCACCGACAGGGAATAGTAATATAGAAATATCAGCAAGGAGACAAACATCAAGGAGTTATATGACAGATGACAGGTCAGGAACAGAAGTTGTGCTAACAGGCACAGGAAAGAAATAGAGGAGATAAAGGACCAAGAAGAAAAGAAATGATGAGTGTATTAGACAGTGGCCAATAGGTATAAATAGGGACTTGGGTTAAATTTAATATTTAAATCCAAATTTTGTATATTGTTATTTAGTTTAAGTTAGAGTAGAGAAAGTGAAGTAGGTTTAATTTAAGAATACTTCTATTGATAGAAGATTGAAAAGTTTTGGATAAATAGTCAAATAAATTAAGTGTTAGCCAATCACACAATTTTTATTTTAATTTGAATTATATTGGAGAGTAATTAAATGAATTAGAAATTATTTTTACGAGAAATAGAATAACTGTGGTTAGTTAAAATTCAAATATAATTTTTTTGTCTTTTCCTTCTCAAGAAGTATCTAAATTCATTAATCAGTATAATATTTTAAAATCAAAATACTAATCTTCTCAGAACCTTACCCTGAGGTAAGAATACTCATACTAGATAAAAATTTGCTTGAATCTTAAATTAATTTTTATTTCTCAAACAAAGACTCTCTATAAACATAACAAACAAAATTTGAATTAAATTACAACTATATGCTATATAAGCGAAGCAGAATAAGTAAATACAGGTAAGAAAATTACCATCTCACAAGAATTTATAAGATATACATAGAGCTCGTAAAGTTTGGAATAAATTAGAAAAATCGTTATTGAAGGGTTTTGACAGGAAATCCTCGGACACGTCAACTTTAGTTTATAAAATGTCACTTTTTTCGGCCATCGACTTTTTTTTTTTTTTGTTTGTTTTTGATGTATGACGTCATCGGCAATTTTTTTAAATGGCAGCCCATATTTTTTTCCACGGATTTCGATAGAGCACATTTTTCTGAGTACGAATATGTCAAAAACGTATGACCTTCAAGATGGAAGTTTTCGAGATATTCGGTTCCAAAGTTTCAAGAATACATTATACAAGCGATGACAAAATACTAATCATTTATCAAGGAAGCGCTGGAAAAATTACAGTTTTGATAGTTGAAGTTTGTCCTCGCAAGTTTGTGTTTTATTTTAAGTTGATTAATCATTATTCTATCAGAATTCATTTTATTTGAAAATGGTCCGTCGTTTGAGTGAAAGGGAAAGAATCGAAATTTTTATGATCAGTTACGGAGCATGAATATTATGTCAAAAACGTACGACCTTCAAGATGGAAGTTTTCGAGATAATAGACAGTTTAAAACACAAACTTGCGAGAACAAACTTCAACTATCAAAACTGTAATTTTTCCAGCGCTTCCTTGATAAATGATTAGTATTTTGTCATCGCTTGTATAATGCATTCTTGAAACTTTGGAACCGAATATCTCGAAAACTTCCATCTTGAAGGTCATGCGTTTTTGACATATTCGTACTCAGAAAAATGTGCTCTATCGAAATCCGTGGAAAAAAATATGGGTTGCCATTTAAAAAAATTGCCGATGACGTCATAGATCAAAAACAAACAAAACAAAAAAAAAGTCGATTGCTAAAAAAAGTGACATTTTATAAACTAAAGTTGACGTGTCCGAGCATTTCCTGTCAAAACCCTTCAGTAACGATTTTTCGAATTTATTCCAAACTTTACGAGCTCAGTGTATATACGCTGTTACCAGTAGGAAAGAAACAAAAATATAATTAAACATAATTACAATAGTTAATTTTAATTTTTTTTTAAACTTCATTATTAATTTTATAAAATATTGGTCCTTATGTCCTTCAAAGTACTCCCCTTTCCTATTGACACACTTTTCCCAGCGGTGTTTCTATTTCGCGAGGTAGTCATGTATAGATGCATTTGAAATGGTCTTTAAAGTCTGTGACTAATATGTTTTGATGTCACCAATAGTCTAAAAAAGCCGTAACTTCAGCACTGATTTTAATTTAGTAATTAAGAGCCAGGTCTGGCGAGTAAGGAGGGTGTGGGAGGACAGTAATCTGATTTTTGGCACAAAATTGACGAATTGACAAAGGTGAGTGTGGGGGCGCATTGTCATGGTACAAGAACTTTGATCTCTTTTGCAGATTTTTCACGTAACCGTCGTAAAACGCCTTGATAGTACACACGGTTCACTGTTTCACCTTGAGGCAAGAATTCAAAATGCACAATTCCATCAAAGTCGAAACAAAATAATGAGCAACACTTTGACATTGGATCCAGACTGACGTGCTTTCTTGGGACGTGCAGATCCATTGCCACGCCATTGTGATGATTGACCTAGCTTTCGTCTCCCGTTATGATCTTTTGAATGAATGTTTCATAGTCATTGGATTATTTAAATAGTTGCCGACAAACGTCCACGCGATTTTCTTTCTGTCGTTCGGTTGTCAAACGAGGAACAAATTTTGCTGCAACTCAATGCATGTTCAATTTTTCATTCAAAATTTCATGGAACGATCCAATGGAGTTGCTTAATCTCTTCTGCAATTTCTTTGACAGTCAGTTGGCGATTTTCATGCACCAGATCGTGAAAGCCGATTCGTAACGTTGCGAACGATCCAGAGTATCATCTGCGTAAGCTTCTTTCAAAAGTTGAAACATTTTCGTGAAAGTTTTCCCCAGAATTCTACATTGCATCGTTGTTCCAGAAAATCGCACATTCCAAAAACCATCACTAAAACTTAAACACGTTGCACAATGTCACCAAAACTAAATCAAATGTCAACATCCCAAGAACATGTGGTTACAAAGGTTATGTGCAATGCAATGCTTTCAATTGTATATCAGTAAATATTTCCATTAGCGCGTAAGTCAATAAAGTTCGGTTCTGAACACGTACTCAAGGCATAGGACATCAGTACGTCCAAACTGACAAAGAGCAGCCTGTTATTTCACAGGTACTATAAAAGAAACTCTTATTTTTTAACTGACGGTATTACTGGAAACAATTGCTCCGCGTAGTATCTAGAACCATGTGTCAGCAGAACCACCAGACATATACCTACCTACGTCGAACTTATATTGATTGTCATTATTCTTGCTTTCATATAAGTCGTAGACATTTTGCAGCAGATTCATAGATGAAATTTATTTTGATTTCCTGTTATTTTCTTCCATCTTTGATTTATTATCAGGCCAGTAATGGCAATTACGAGTATTAAATAAGACTTCAACAACCATAATAATTTTCGTCATTCCATAAAATTCTCATTTGAATATTCTCATTTTTGTGTAAAATGAATAATGGCTGAAAACAAATTAATCTTCTTTCTGAATCTTCCGAATAATGGGCAATGTGATATTTGCATGGTTCAAAATTATTTCTGACAGGATGAAAAGGATATGCCAATTTCTTGTGCAACATTCGTAACTGAAGTGTGAGGACCATGTTCCATATGTTGTTAAAGCTTCAGCTGTATGATGATTATTTGTAACTGATTTTGTCTGTTTTCATATAAAAACTTCCATTTTGCAAAAGACTCCTTTCAAGTTTTCAAAAGGTTTCAGTCTGGATGTCATCGGTTAGGGTAACGTATGCATACAATTTTACTGCAGCTCTAGCATTTTGCCTACACTCAGCATACATTACAGTCAACTTTTCTTCATTAGTTTATTGATCCATCATAAATGATCTTATTTTGTGACAACTCTTTTTTTGACAGTTTAGTATTCATTTTTATGAAAACAATTTTTTAAGTCTAATCGTAGTCAAACTAAGCTGCATTGCATATTCACTATTTTGTATAATAATAACGGGAATGAGGTCGTCCGGTATTGCAATCAACAAAAATGAGTGTTTTATATGAATTTTAAATTTCCACAAAATATGTTAATCTGTTTCATTCTTCGAAACAGTAATTCAATTCAATTTTGAGCATTTAAAACTATTATGACATTCTAGCAGGTATCTCCAAAATTATCTCTTTTATTTATACACGACTTGCTTCAAATTTGTAAGTGATGTGGAAAAATCGCTTGCTGTTTCTGCGAACCAAAATTTTCTTTTGACATCAGTGCCACCTACAATTTGCTTTGAAGAAATTCTGCTTGTGGCCACAATTGTCGCTATAAAGGAGTTCTGTCAACTACATATCACATATAGAAAAAATATCTTTCTATAACAATTTATCGCGCCAGGGGTTTTATATACTGAGTATTTTAGTGAATTTTTTTCACTCAAATTCACTCAGTTCTACTCAATTATGTCTCGCTTTCTGTCCACATCCTATTGAGTGGAATTTTCACTCTATTTCTGTTTCTATTTCTCATTTCTTTGGTGTGTTTTATGTTTTTATGTTTTATTAATATGAGTACAACTAAAATTTTATGTTTATAAAAATTATGAAACAAATATGTAACAGAAACATGATTGAAAATTTTAATTAATAAGTGAAACAGTAAAAAAATACCAAATAAAAATTTTATAAATATAAATAAATAATAAATTTATATTTATAATGTTGGCCAGTAATTTTCTGTGACAAATAAAATTAAAACATAATTCTGTGCCGTATTTACAAATATACAAAGTGGCCCAAATAAAGTAATTTTAGACGTCAAAGTAAATCCTGCCCAATGCAAAAAACAATAAAAATATTTACACGAAATAAAAGAAGGCACAAACAAAAAATGCATATACCTCTTGAGAACCAAAATTCTGTCGTCTTGAGATTCGTCTCGTCTGGTGTAGGAGGTAGAGGTCTATTGGGGGCACTGCCGGAACTAGAACCAGATCCCGCCGTAGCACCAGGACTCGATACACTCGCCGTGCCTTCAGGGACTACTCCCAGTCCGGCTTTATAAGAAAATCGGGACTAACAAAACAAAAAGGAAAACAAAAACAAATGGGCAACACAAAAAGAAAATTAAATGGGGAGAAATTAAGTGAATTGAAATTAGTGATGTAAAAAATAAAAGCAAGAATGAAGGAACATTTTATTAGTAGACAGTTTATTGCAATTCTATCTAAATCTGGTCGCTGTCGACGACGGTGTCAATGTTGTTACCTCCAATGTTGCTAGTTGTGTGATTAATAGCCAAGTAGATACATTATTGTTAGCTGCATACTGTGCCTGTTTACTATTCCTGTTGTTTCTAGGAGGTGCTTCGGGTTGGTTAATTTGCTGAACTCCGAGTTCGTTTAAGTGTGCTGCTAACGTGTCGAATTCCTATAACATAGGGACATTCATCCAAAAGATTGGTAAAATATGGTCATCATTATTCCGATGTTTGTTTGTCACAATGACGTTCTAATGCAGATTCTCGTATATTTCTTTACACGTTTTGCACTGCAAATTCAATTTCTTGTAGATCAAATTCATCCATTTGAAACTCGAAATACGGCCTTATGCAAATATATTTACCTTTCTGTAAATCAAATGTAAAGTTTTGCAAAGTAAGTATAGCAGTAAGTACAAAAACGAATTGTTGCTATCAAGTGATTGACTTTTGACTCTATTCTGAGAATGTAAAACCAATTAAGAGTTGACTTTTTTTTTAATGTGACATAAATTTAACTATTATTGAGTAATTTTGTACTATGGAAATTCCATTTCATTAATATCTGAAGTAGTCTTTATATATTCTCTTTAAATTTTAATCTAAATATCATTGTATTCTTATATATTAACATCATAAACTATTAAACTGCCACAGTTAACTATCTGTTTATTTAACCAAATATTAATCGAGACTCAATATATTATTGTTTTTAATTATTGTAATTACAAAAATAACCGAAATAACGGACACTTGTCCAGCACTACATGCCATACACCAGGCCACGAGATAACCTAATGGGGACGATGGGAATACACAAAGACAACACACGACAACCATAGAATGGGGTGGGGTCACTCCATAATGAGAACATTTACTCCGATTTAACTACAAGTGTACCAAATACGAGATTATCTGCAGAATTTATTTAACGGGTACCTATATTTGAGTGAAAGTACTCAGCTTTAGTTCAAATATTATAACAAACAAGTAAAATTATCAATATGCTCAATATTGACTGAAAAAGTACTCAATAATTTCACTCAGTGGATTCATTCATACCGATTTTTTACAGTATATGTTTTGTTGTTTCTTAAAACATAGATCTTTCGGCATGAACATTTTAATTGACTTTCCCTGGTTAAATTTTAATAATTTGGATATGACTTTGTAATCAGCAAGAGACTGACATTTTCTCTAGGTAACATCGATTTTATTTCCGAGACAAAAGCAGAGAAAATGGATTCATTCGGGAGCATCGAAAATGTATTTCGCCATTATAAATCGTTTAGCGATTTGGGGTTATGTGACGCGCTGTAATATAGCGTAAAGCAACCTCGGTGCAGCTCGGGGCTACCGGATAATGAACTGAAATAACTGTTCTGCCTGTTTCGCCAAACCGTCCATCCCCCTGTCTTTTTCTAGAACATCGGCGGGACCGTATGGCCCCCTCGACAACGTGCAGAGATTAGTATCAAGTTGCTGTGGATACTAAGATTGTTGCGAAACACTTGACAATCAATTCGACGGAACATCGTTCAGGTACACTCGAGGGGACAAGTATTTGTCAAATAGGATTCCGGTGGGTGCTTGCGAGCGAATCTGCTAATGATAATAACCAGTTATCGAGGATTAGTACCGTAAAATGGAAGGATTATTAACGTACAATATATCCATTCAACTAATACTTCTGTAGTTTGTTTTCACGAGTAGGTGCTTCCACTAATATTATTTTAGTTCTTCAAAGGGGTGTAGTTATTTAAAAATTAGGACAAATAAAAAAAATTACCAGGAACAGAAGAAAAAATTTTAAGCGGAAATATTTGTAATCGCACAATTAATAATTGTATCAACTAAATAATTAAGCTAAGTGTATCAGTGATCGTCAGATTAAAGAAAGTACCAACTTCGTTTGATTTGTTCTGCAAGATACATATTTTTATAATAGCTGTTTCGTCGATTATAATCTTTTATTGTATTTGCATTTTAGTGTATTTTGCAAAATTTTATAATTCTAGCTATATAAAATAGTAGAGAAATGTGTTATTAAAATAATGTATTTTGTACTAGGGACCGACATGATAAATATTTCTTGTATCAATGCTTCTTGTTACATTGAACAAAAATGCGATATCTAAACTGTTAAAAAAACACAGGGACACACACAAAGACAAACCGCCATTAAATAGATGTAGAAAATATGTAAAATTCTAATTTTCAAAGCTAGAGGGAGGTTACCTTCATCTCCCATCCTTTTTTTCTTATATCTATGGAATAGTAGATACAGCAATAATCACTAGGCACAGAAAGTAAGGCAAAAAGGAACAGATTTCCATCCAGGGTTAAAAACGTCATTCTTGAACTCTTAGTTCTTCCTTCAAATATTCTGCTTAAACTTCTCCGTGTCAAACTTGGTCTCACGAAACAGTTCTTTAAAGCTTTAGACAAAAATGGCGACTGTTTTGAATATTTAGGAGACAAGTTTCCGGAAATAAGTGACGCTAAACTGAAAGAAGGTATTTTCGATGGTCCACAAATTGGAACCGCGTTTAGAGATTAAAAATGTATCACATAAATTAGTGATATCGAAAGAGTAGCAAGGCTAAAGTTTAATGAAGTCCCTCAGAATTTCTTAGGGAATCAGAAGAGTGAGGACTACCAGAATTTAGTTGAGGAATTGTAGGAAAATTTCTGACTGTTGGGTTACATGATAAACTTGAAATTGAAACTTGAAATTGACGTTCATCTTGAGTACTTTCTGGAGAACCTCGAAGACGAGAATAACCGTTTCATCATGATGGAAGTAATATATGTAATATGTAGTTACCGAATAGGATATCCAGGTATACCTAGTAAAAAGCAATTTTAAAAACAAGCTATTCATTCATAACTAACAATATTTTAAAAACCAACTACTCTGCGAGTTAAAGCTCAAGCACAAAATTATTTGGAAATAGTAGGAAACGCATATATACTTTGATGGATGCGCATTTTTCATCGATAATTTTAAACTCAATACCTCCATTTTTTCATTGCTGTGTGTTTGGTTAATTATAATTTTTTATCTTGCTCTTTTTCCTTTTTCGCTTTTTTTCCTTCTATTTGTTGGAAACAATTTAACTCTTTTAATGTTGCCACGATAGTACCTACATACACATAGTACAACGGAAAATTATTGAAATACTGTCGTATTTTTTCAATAATTTTGAAGAACTTTATAGTGTAATACTGGGTATACCTAAATAAAAGATTGAATGCGGTCCTTGTAGCCTTCGTTGTTTAAATGCACAAAAAAAGATATTATAATAATAATAAT
>NW_019416239.1:1556248-1598678 GCF_000390285.2 Anoplophora glabripennis
AAATATTTCGAATATTCACAACCAAGAACGGCGGTGACAACATTTTTAACATTAAGGCGATGTTTCGCATCGTATTAGCTATGTCCTGTACAAATTTAGTTTCGTGCAACTCTCTCGGTTTCAAAAATACAATACCTATGTACGTTTTCAGCCACGAAATTTGAATAATTCCAAATATTTCGAATTTTCACCACCAAGAACGGCGTTGACAACATTTTTAACAGTAAAGCGATGTCCTGTCCGCCCCGTCTGTTGATTGTCGCGGATAACGCGCCTTACCATATTCGACGAATAGAAAAATTACCGATATCTGCATGAAGCAAAGGTGAAATCATGGAAATTTACACTTACCTACTTTCTGAAAACTCAAGACACACATTTGCCATGGTAAATAATACACACAACAGACGTGTACCGTCCATTTCTAGAATAAAATGAGTTTTTTTCTAAGAAGAGCGATCGGACAGCGCCATATCATTGCATATGTAAATTAACCATTAATATTAAATCCGGTTAGGTAGGTGAAAAGGGAGGTCCTGTGATTTTATAACGGTCTATTAATCCGATCACGATTCGAAAAAGGAACACTTCACCGATTCCTCCACTGAATCGTTGACCCTCATTAAACTGACAAAGGACTCTCCTTTTAGTTCCTTATTCAATCTACATAATTCGCATTTTGCTAGGTGAATTTTTCATTCGATCTGGTAATTGGGTTATTAAGGATGCAGACTGCTGGTTGTTTTTTTCGGTTGCACATAATTATCTGCTAAACGTCGGCACATTTTCAGCTTAGCTGTCACGCGATTTCGGCTCATTGGACATGTCGCATCTTGGAAGATAAGGTACATTTATAGGTTTAAGGGTTTATTTGTATTTAGCTAGGTTCTAATAGAACGTCCTAAATTGGTACAATAATATTTTAATCAAATCGTGATTAATGTGTATAGTAAATGTTAAATAATAAAATATCTCTGTAATATTCGTGATATTAATGTTCAATAGTTTTAACGTACGAATAACAATTTTTCTAGTTGTTTTAACAAGACTCCTACTTTGGTCAATTTCATAGTAATTTAAAACAATAATAATAATAATAATAATAATTTTCAGAATAAATGAAGATATTGAATCAAAATTATGTACGCTGTGTGGCACATGTAATGTGAAAACGTGATCTTTATGCTTCCTATCTATAAATCTAATTAGTTTTGTATTATAGTATAAAATATTTTTCGATGTACATTTTCTATGAAATATTTAACAGTCCCTGTCTCAAAAAATGAGAGCTTCAAAGATGTGCGTATATAAGAAATAGGTTTTAAATTTAGATGTGGAAAATGCTGTTTAATTATTATTATTGACGAATTTGTTTTACAACCTGTTTATTACCAGCGCATTCGCCATTTTCTCGAGTTTGAGATATTGATGTACCATTTTTAAAAATGCAAATAATATTGACTAAGTCTTTAAAAGTTAGATTGTTGTGCTTAATTCGACTTTAAAGGCTCAAGAAATATATATTAATGATATTTTATAAATAGTGCATAAACAACATAATAGGATTCTTTCACAAAAATATTCTTGTTTGGTTACATGGGTTTGGAAATTCTTTTTTTAAATTTCTTTATCTAATAGTACATGTTAAGAATATTTTCCCAAAGTTTCAAATCAATCGGACAGAAAGCTTTTGAAATAAATTCCTCTCATTAGGCTCGGCCGATCGAGAGCGTCTCAGGAATATCGAGGCTAAGCAGTTTGCTTAGCTATTATTTGTCTGTTTTTCTCACTCACTTCTCTCGAGTTCTGAGGGCTACGTTTATTAAATATTTTAGTTTTATGAAGCTGGAATCGACGATTCTATGTAAGTTAAAGAAAATTTTGTCTCCGTTTTATTCCTAACTTTAATCGCTTTTTTCTGAAAACTACGATTTCTCAAAAAACTAATGAACACTTCTTCTAGATAGGATTGACTAGTGATCGAACGAGGTTTTTTTTCTTTGATCACAACTGATTTTTACAAGGCAATACGTGTTGTAAATTTCACCGATAATTGTACTTTTTTGCCTACAACTGCCAAAAATTCAAATTTCATTTTTTTTATCCTTCCTTAAATCACAAGCTATACTCACATACTAATAGAAAGTATTTGAATTTTTGATTTCGGATGAAGCTATCATGAGTTATTCTGACCACCACCAGGACACTTTTTTCTAAGTGTCCCACAGTTGAATTTTCAAAATTTGTAAATAATTTTTTTTTATATGTTGCTCTTTTATATGCTTAAAAGTTGGAATAAAATATTTCATTTAATATATAATGCAAAATTATGCTTTTTAACCTTCGAAATCTTAATATTTTCCCATAGTTTCAAGTAACTTTTACAGGAAAATATCCTCTTCGTAGATTGTACGGCACCGACCCACCGTTCAATATGTAATATTTGGGGGCGGCAACCCAATTCTTACAGCTCCATATTTTTCTGAAAGCTATTTTCTGGCCACACATATTGGCTTCTGACCAAGTAGCCGTCCGTCGCTATATTCAAAAAGCTTTCCCATTTACATGCATGTTTCCACTACTCCCTTGGGACCTTTTAGCTTTATCTGGTCAGATTGATTTATTTTGTTTGAATATTTCAGATTTATTTTGCTTCGGGCTAGTCATATTTCATGCAAAATTTTTAACAAGAGGGTTTATTCATACACTCATACATATTTTTTTCTTACTTTAGCAATCATGTTATCTAAAATGCAGAATTCTTAATGTCGTTTTTTTTGTGCTTCGTGTAGTTACAGTTTTGAATATCGGAAATGAAATGATATATAAGAAATTTTTTAACTAATGACATGAGAAACTACTACCCTACAGATTAGCAGGTCACTTTGTGTCAGTCGACATAAAGTAATAATGCAATTTAAAGATATAGTATGGGAAATCTTTTTTTTACAATTTTTGCATGTCAGTATATCCTTGATACACAATAATAAATACGAGAAGTTTATATTTCATCACATTTCGTAATTTACTAATTTTTTTCTGTTGTTTCAAATCTTAAAATATGTGAATAAAGTAAATTATTTTCTTGTAACATTAAATTTTTCGATATTTCACGGACGAAACAATCTCTAAAATGCAGTATTGCTTCTGATAGGTTATGATGAGCTAAATCTTCGTCCATATCGTAATCCCGGAGGGATTTTTATCTCCTCAATGCAATTTTTCAATGCCACTTTGGCGGCGAATTAGGTGGAAGTGTAAAGAATAAGTACAGTTAGTATTGCTAAAGACCCCTAGTGTTTCTGTGGTAGCGCACTTCTCGTATTAAGGGATGTTTTGGAACGGGCATGGGGTGCATACATTAGGGCTTGCATACATATGTATATCTTCAAATTGATTTGTCACAGCCGAACAAAGTCGCGGTTGTAATGTTTTTTAGCGATAAGTATCGCTTGAAGCAGCAGTCCCCAACAGAGTATTCACCAGCTGACTAAGGAAACACATCTATTGATGAACATCCGTATAAAATACTCGTAGGTATATTTAGAGGTTGAAAACAAGGCGTTAATTGCTTAGAGACAGTGTATTTGTTGTGTAAGTAAGGACAATGCTCGTCATCAGCGACGTAGATGTTTTAGAAATATATCTACTGATCACAATCCGTACAAAATACTCGTACCTAGGTATATTTAGAAGTTGAAGAAAATATTTGCGATGTTCTCTCAGAACATAGCTTAACTTTTGTTTATTTATATGTATGTGTGCGCTCTGCTTCAAAAATTTGAATTAAATGCTTTGTCTCGATCTGTCTACAAATTTCCTATCAACAATTTTTTTTTGTAAAAAGTTTACATTTTTTCTATTTATTTTATTATTTCAGTTATTACTTTTTTCAGAAAAAACTACTGCACAATGCATTTTAAAAATTTGGTTCAAACTTTTGAGTTTTAAATGTAACACAATTAACTTCACTTGTATATTCCGATTTCATTGACCGTTCATAGTTGTATTCTATAAGTATGGATGCTTCCTTATCTTCTGTATAAATGATTGCAGTGCGAAATAACAGTTATTTTTTAATAAATGCATCTCTACGTATTATTTAATTCACTTAGAAAAAGTGTATTTGTTGTGCACGTAGAACAATACTCGTTATGAGCGACGGTGCTGTTTTAGAAATATAGTTCAGAAACAAATCTACAATTAAAAAATCTGTTTTTATAATTCTAATTAAGTATGATACTGGATAGATGCGTATAAGGGTTCTCATGTAATATATAAAATGAAACAGGTTTATAATTTTACGTAGGTACAATTACTTTTACATAAATTTAGAACATTTGGAAAATGTGATGAAGATGTGGGTTCATTATCTTTTATGTATTATAGAAACAGAATGGGACCCAAAATGGATCCTTGAGGATTACTCATACTTACATCTAAGTACTTTGATGTTATACATTTCTCACTACATGTTGATAGAATTGCTGCAAATTCATATACCGTTGTCTACCTTCAATGAATATGACCCAGCTTAAAGTTGTCATTCCAATAAAATAATCGATTAATTTAGATAATAATAACTTGTGATCGACGTAGTCGAATGCCCTGCTAAGATGGGCAGAATATTCTAACATGACACTCTTCTGCATTTATGCAGTTTAATATTTTCTTAGGTGGGAGTGTACAGGCTGGTCCATTTTCGATCTAACACGACGTTCTCGAACTCGATTTTCATGTCAAACTCGACTGTCAAATAAGAAATTTGCTATCTTTATTTGTTTCTGAGTTACAGGGCGTTTCTTGTTATTGTCACATTTTTGAACATGCCTGTATCTCAGCTGTTAAATAAGTTAGAGTTAAAGTGAAGACTGCTCAAGACTAATTCTTTGGCGTAGAATTGAATGCCAGTATTAGATTTTTAGTAGATCTTAAGATTTCGGAGTTATGATCCAAAGTTATTTTTTTAAATGGAAATCGTAGCTGACCATGTCCTAACAAAATAGAGATTTTTTTTTTTTAGAAATATATCACATACTATAGTGATGTTTACAAACACAGGAGATACGGGGTGTTTTATATATAAATTATATATTTTTGCTTTTTAATATGAAAAATGAAAATGAAAATGGCTATGAAAATATATATAACTATAGTTCCAACTTTTAGAAAACTTATATCTCTTGTAAAAATATGACGTATATTTTAAATGCACAACATATACTCGTATAATAATATAATACTAACGAAATTTTAGGGGATAGGTAGATAGGAACAAACGGACCGATCAGATGGCCATCTAGGTTACGTGATTTGAGTCCGTTGGACTTTTTCCTTTTGGGTTTTCTAAAAGACATTATATTTAAAATTCCTTTTTACTCTATCGAGGAACTTCGACGAAATGTTGAAAATTCTTTTAATAATATTTCTAATATACATTTAATGAATGCTACCCGAAGCGTTACCAGAAGATGCGCGAAATGTATGACAGTTGAGGGACGGCAATTTCAACATTTAGATGATGATGTAGGTACTTACTATTGTTTAATTTACGTTTAATATTGCAACTTGAGTTGAAGTAGATTAAAAATTTGAAAACTCTTTCTTTTCTTATCTGTAGTATATATTTTAAATAAACTTCATATTTTTACAACAGATATGAGTTTTGTAAAAATAAGAATTATAGTTTTGTATGTATTTTCATAGTCAGCCATATTAAAATATAAAAAAGGATAGAATTTATATATAAAACACTCTCGTATCTTTTGTATTTGTAAAAATAAATATAGCATGTGATATATTGCTGAAAAGCAAAAAAAAATCTCTATTTTGTTAGGTCATGACCGGCTACGATTTCCATTTAAAAAATATAACTTTGGGTCATAACTCTGGAATCTTAAAACATTCTAAAACTCTAATACCTGCATTCAATTCTACGCCAAAGAATTAGTCTTGAGCAGTTTTCTCTTTAACTCTACCTTATTTAACAGCTGAAATACAGACATATTTAAAGTGTCACAATAACGAGAAAGGCCCTGTAACTCAGAAACAAATGAAACACAAACAGAATTGTAATACTGATTTCCGAAAATTTATAATTTGTTTTATTAAACTGTATTGATCAAGTATATTTCTAATTTTGACTATGTTATAATAAAAAATATCACATATCTATCTACACATGTAGACTTATCTGAAATCCAATTATTTACTGACTGTTTGTAGATATGTCATATACGAGAAAACATTTTCTACTACTGACTAGAGTTATGTCAAAATAATTACTCTTTATAACGGGGACTGCAGAATAAGTTTATTTATTGCATTTCGAAACAGCCAAAAGTTGCATCTAATAATCCTCACATATCTGTGTTTCAAACAACTATATTCAAACATCTACAACTCGCATATTATTTACTTTTGAAGAAAACTTTTGAGAACCGCTTGTGTCCCGAACCGTCCCTTTAAATATTGACGACTGTATTTAGTAATAGAAAGTTATCTTGGCGAAACATTCAACTAATAAATTTGCGATAAAATCGTATTTAACTTTTTATTTTACTATTTTGATATTTCAGCTATCTGTTTCGCTTTGCGGGGGCAATAATTTTTAACGGCGGCACAAAAACCCTCGCAGTGGGCCAGGGACTGATGTTCAGCTGTTTGTTCGTGTATATTTTCGATAAATTTGTCAGGTGCTATAAATTCTCTGTAGCGACGAGGTGTTAAAAGATTGATTGTTTGAAATATTGCTGTTTTTAATTGATAAATGAATCGTGGACGTGAAAATCCAGGACTCGTGACAGTTGAAATGCAGTTTTATAATTTGTTTTGCTCTTTTCGCGCAGACTGGAACGGATATGATTTTTAAATTAATGGAACCTATTATTTTTTTTAAATTTGGAGAATAGTTGAAGTGCTGAGTAAATACTGATTGATTGCAATTATACAATATACCTTATATAACTTTTATGACCTTGACAGTGTTAAGGTAAGTAGACCCAAATAAATCTCGGCTTCGAATAAGCCAATACTTTGACAATAAAAACGGTTTCCGAGTGTAAAGCGCAAATATACAGGGTGTATCTTAAGTGATGACTTTAATTTCAAGGGGTGATTCCTTGTCATATTTTAAGCAAAAAAAGTGCATATGAACATCGGTCCGCAAGTGCTTCGTTACCGAGATACAGGGTGTCAAAGTTGGGAAAATAAATCGCATTTTCTTAAATATCTTTCGACTGATTCGAAATAATTTAATGAAATTTCATACACGGGGGTTTTTTGGAATGACAAATTCAAAGCTGTGGTCAATTTAGGTGTATTTTTTTGAGGGCGCCAATAATGAAGTAGCTAGGAGCAACCGTTTCCATGAAAAACGCATTTAAACTTACTTGAGCTGGAAATATCATAAAAATTGAATTAAATCAAATGCTCAAAATGAGAACCGCCACTGTCAATACAAGCATGTAATCTTCTGCTCATCGACTGTCGCACACGTTCCAAAATTCCTGGAGTGTTGCGTATGACATTACAAGAATTTACAATTCTGTTTCTTAAATCATTTTCATCTACAACTGGCGTTGCATAAACAAGCGACTTCAGATGTCCCCAAAAGAAATAGTCCAGAGGATTTAGGTCTGGAGATCGTGCTGGCCACGGCTGAGGTCCTCCCCGACCTATCCATCGCTGAGCAAAAGTGTCATTAAGATGTTGGCGAGCAGCAAGACTGAAATGAGCAGGTGCCCCGTCGTGCATAAACCACATGTCATTTCTGGTTGCTAGTAGTACATCTTCTAACAGACCAGGCAATGTTTCAGCTAGAAACTGTCTGTAAGTCTCACCATTCAGTCGAGGAGGAAGAAAATGCGGTCCGATGACATGATCACCAATAACTCCGGCCCACACATTCACCGAAAACTGCTGCTGAAATCCACGTTCTCCAATAACATGGGGATTTTCATAGTTCCAAAAATGATTATTGTGGAAGTTTATGATGGCATCCCGTGAAAAAGTTGCCTCATCTGTGAACAGAATTTTAGACGTAAAGTTGGGATTCTGCGCAGTTTTTTGGAGAAACCATCGACAATAATCTAACCGTGCAGGAAAATCTCTTGGCAACAGTGGTTGCACGCGTTGAATGTGGTACGGATAAAGTAAATTTGTGTGCAAAACCCTCCAAACACTTTGATGACTTATGTTAAACTGTTCAGATAATCTTCGCGTACTACTTGACGGATTAGCTTCCACTTCTTGTAGGATTGCTTCTTCTAGTTGTGGTGTCATTATTGTTCTCGGTCTACCAATACGTTCAGCGTGAGCATTTAAAGATCCAGTTTCGCACAGTCTAGCATGGAGCCTTATGAAAGTTCTTTCTGATGGAAGTGGTCTATTGGGAAATCGTTCCTGGTAAATTCGACGGGCTTGTGCAGCATTTCCATCTGCTAGCCCATAAATGAAATGTATTTGAGCTTGTTCAACGTTATTCATAGTTAACTGCACACTAAAAGATAGTCAACTGACAGTATCTTGTCACTTTTAATGCCAAATATCATCGGAATTTTGTTATCACAGGAATTTTTGTATTCAACAAAAAAACATTTCTTTAAAATCTTTTTTAAGCAGATAAGGTAGGAGAATCGATTATTCTAGTCCAAAATGGCATACAGGGTAGCAGAAAAAAGTTGCGATGGATTAAAGAGGCCGAAATCGTTGCCGGTGGCGCCCTCAAAAAAATACACCTAAATTGACCACAGCTTTGAATTTGTCATTCCAAAAAACCCCCGTGTATGAAATTTCATTAAATTATTTCGAATCAGTCGAAAGATATTTAAGAAAATGCGATGTTCATATGCACTTTTTTACTTAAAATATGACAAGGAATCACACCTTGAAATTAAAGTCATCACTTAAGATACACCCTGTATATTGTTGCAAGCACACAAAAGAAAAAAATCTTAATTACAAACCTCGCGCAGCATTTGGTAATGAGGAAGGACATTGCTTTAATCAAACAACCATTACAAAAAAATTTTTTAGGTACTTAGTTTATACCAATTTTCCTTTTATCATTACTCAGCCATGTTACGTGGAGTTGAGACAAATACAAACATCTTTTTCGCGATGTTTCAGGTCAAGTTTTTGCTAACTAGGTTTTATTAGTTTTTCAATGGGTAGCATAATTTACATTTAATTTTTCAAATATGATTTATTGTCACCATTAAGTGAAACTATCCAGTAGACACATATACGTTTTTAAAACCTATTTTCAACGTGCCATTAATCATTATTAGTATTATTATATGAATATAATAATCTTAATCACGTGTTATGTGTGTTAATGTATGTACTTCTGTAAATATTGAATTTTATTTTGCTTAATGCGAATGTTTGAATGTTGTTTTTTTTTTAACTGTATGTTATTACATGCTAAATTACTAATGAAATTCAAATTTATTGAAGTCTTGCCACACCTTCTTACGTCTTTAAAGAACATACGATGACAAAATTGACAATAGATGTGATTTTTGTATGTGCATGTTTCAAACCACTTATTAAATTAAAATCTGAATAACTTGGTAACTAATTAAATCATTACGAACATTTCCAATGATCCAGTGATGCCTTCTGAGAAGACTCTTTGCGACCTCTAATGTTATTCTGTAATATATAATCATATACCTTTTATTATTCGACTAGCGAAATTTAAATTTCTGGTAAACAAAATAGTATTATAAAAACATTTTCAGGATATTGTTGATTTTAACTGTATTTTAACCGCCAAACTGAAGAACATTAATATTAAAAGTGATCGTTTTACATTTACTAACATTAAACGTTAACCTCTGAATATTTTCCGAAATTTATACAGATCCAACACAATTTGCCTAGTAACTGAAATTTTTTAAGGTGATTGAAAGAAACGATTGTCGACGTAATTTTTGTAACTTTATATAAAACATACCACATTATTGTTGATATTTTTTAAAATACTTTTGTAAATATTGACTTTGCTAAAAATTGTTCTGATGGGGTACCGAAAAAAATATACAGGCTGTCTACTGTAAGAGGGCCCCTTCTATGTATCTCGCTCAAAAATCTTTATATGTTTTTTGTTGCATTTTTTGAGGCCTTTATGCTCGTAAAAACAAATTTGAGATACATGGCCAACTTTGTGAGAGTTTATAAAAAAAACGGAAAAGTGCCGAAAGTTTAGGGTCGTCTAACTTTTTTATTTTAAGAGATAGAGAAAACTTATTTTAATAAAATTTTATGGCAAAATTGATATTTTTCACCTGGTACAAACAGATTTTGGGACTATCGTATGTAAATTGCTGCGCCCCCTACACGGGCGCAAAAAAAAAATTGTCATCGAAGTAGACTATGGCCACAAAATAATTGCTTGTTTTTTCCTCTTTCATGCGATATACTACATGTCGCCTTTATCTTTTATATTTATTACATTTTTTATAACTTTGATATAAAAAAATATTAAAATTTTCGTGTTACTTATGTTAATGTAGAAATTGTTTTAAGCACGCCAAATATAAAAAAATAATGAATATATCTACTTATAGAATTAGAGCTTTCCTTTTCCTCAAGTGACATACACTTTTTTTATTTTATAACACCTTCAAAATGATAGTTTTTCAAATAACAATGATTTCTAACAGTTTTTAAGCCAACAGTTACGTACGATCTATGACAATAAACAGTTTGCCAAATGATGACATTACTTGGGTCAAAGGGGTAACACATTTGTTTTTACAGCTTGCGAGATTTAGCTTAAGCTACTTTCTCTGTGAAAGAACAATGTTGAAGGCTTAATTCTCTCTAATGCAAAAACCAATACTATAATAAAGTAATAAGAAAATCTGTATTTTGCTTAAAAGAAGTGCATTATATTTATTAATTCTTTTGTAGTGATTATGTTTAAAATTAATGTTTACGTTAACATAAGCAACACAAAATTTTTTATATTTTTTTATATCAAAAGTATAAAAAATGTAATAAATATAAAAGATAAAGGCGACATGTAGTATATAGCTTGAAAGAGGAAAGAACAAGCAATTATTTTGTGGAAATAGCCTATATCGATAACATTTTTTTTTGCCCGCGTAGAGAGCGCTGCAATTTACAGTTTCAAAATCTGTTTACATCAGGTGAAAGATATCAATTTTGCCATAAAATTTTATTAAAATAAGTTTTCTCTATCTCTTAAAATAAAAAAGTTATGCGACCCTAAAATTTCGGTACTTTTCCGGTTTTTTATGATTACTGACAAAGTTGGCCATGGATCTCAAATTTGTTTTTACGAGCATAAAGGCCTCAAAAAATGTAACAAAAAATATATAAAGATTTTTGACGTGTGTCGTATATTAAGCGAGATAAATAGAAGGGGCCCTCTTATAGTAGACATCCTGTATACTACAAATTATTACACATAAATAGTATTTAAACAATGATTACATTAATCAAAGTTGAAAAAGTAACACACATAAGTGTAGGAACATAATAGTTCAATTTTTAAATAAAATACAAGTGTAGTCAATAAACGAATTTGAAGAACATTTCTTACTTATTTACGTATCATTAATATTTTACAGTTAACAGGTGCCAATAAATAAAACATCCATTTAGTGTAATTTATTTTGTCATTCTACCCCCCTTAGCTTTCTATTTAGGAAAATATTGTAGAGTGAGTTATAGGATAGAGTTTTTTTACTTTTCATTAATAAGCATTTTTGTGATTTCAGAGTTTAAGCATTTACAAAAAATGAATTTTATCAAGATAGAAATAATCTATGTATAAAAATCTTTCTCCTCACCAATCCGTAAAATTATAAATTTCAAATAATGCAAAGTTTGACATGCGATAGTTAATAATATAGTAAAATAATTACTTCAAATACTACTGCTATTGTTGCTAGAATACTAATTTAGTATTACTAAAAGTGTCCTGTTTTAAAAGATACAAATCTTATGAAACATTTCTGGGTAACGTCTACAATTTTAAGTCTAAGTAATAGCGTTATTTATTTGATAGTTTTTATATGTGATTTATCGATAAAAAACGCTTGTCAGATTGTCAGATTTGTCACCCGGAAACAAACATATTTTTAGTTTTATTTTCAATAAGGCAATTGCGAAATGCGCCATATATCAGGGACGACGGCGATATATTATTTAGTTTCTCGTCACAAACAGTTTGATTGATATTTGGCAATTGAATTTTATTTTACTTTTCCTCTTTTGATGTAGCTGATATATTTTGAAAGTATTAAAACTTCCATCGCTTCGTGTCAACGTTGACAGGGAGGAAATATTAGATTATGATCGAAATTACCATTGTCTTATATTTAGCGTTCGAGTTTAGATACAGACATTATTGAAAAAGCATAAAAATTAAATTACTAATAAAAATCAATATGTTCTTTTCAAAATGAATTTATCGGTAGTATTTTATAATAAATTTAATAGATGACAGATTTATATTTTAGGTTTAAACTTTTACAATCGATTTTATTAATCAAAATATCCGAAGGACTTCAAAGCAACGTGCTGATTTTACAGAAAATATGTAGCAAATTTATAACTAATTACGAAATTAATAGCAATGATTTTTATATAGAATTGAAAAGTAAATAAGAAGTTGTATCTGTTTCTTCAAAAAATTAAATTTTGGGCAATTGTTTTCGATTTTTTTTTAAAACTTTTATCCTAAAATCAAATTATTTCCCACTTGTTCCAGATTGTCGAATTAGAATTGGATGATTATGGGTGAATCTAGCTTCAAAATTGAATTCTATTTTGTCAAAGAATTTTCTTTAATGCAAGAAAAAGTAGTTAAAGCCATAGAATTATTAAACACTACTTAACTGGTCGACCGTATCTCAGGCTTTCCGATAAACAAAAAATTGTCATAACGCGCGTGGTGCTCACTGATGTACTTACGTGTTTTTAAAAAAAAACAGTTATTTCTCTAAGTTGTTTAGTAGTATACTTTGTTTAGTTAATGCAATGCATAATAATATACTGTAGTTTAGTATTTTTTATGTATTTAGTATTGAATTTTCCGTTTTCTGGATCATTATTTTAAATTATTTAGTAGCTTATTTTATAATTGCTGTATAATTGTTTAGTGGTTTTTAAAATGGCAGATGAATGAATTTGGAAATATTGATAAATAGAACAGGCATGTGTTTTTAAATATTATAAACATAAATTTCCATTTAAACACAAAAATTGCAGCAGTATTAATTTCTGTAGGCACTCTTTGTAAAATAGGTATGTGTTAAAATTATAAAAGAAATTTTCAGCATTTCGTTAAACTTTTTGTAGTGACGTTTAATTCAGAAAATAAAAAATTGCCATAAAACTATACTTTATAGATTTTTGGGGAAATCGTCATTCTCGTTTTGGTGTCGCACTATCACCCGCTAGATTTTTGCCAGACTTCAGTCGACTAGTTTTCCATAGTAAGCGAGTGGTGAATATTAAAAAAATATATATATTTTTGCATAATACATTTGTTCTTGGAACAGCTTTTGATATACAATCTGTTAAAGTTTACAAAACGATTTTTATACCATTTTTTATCTTAATAACAACTTACTTCTATCATTAATTTAACTGAAAATTTTGTTATACTTCAATGAATTAAAATATATATATATTTAATTTAATCATTAAAACGTGAATTTCGTGGAATACATTGATGAACTAAACGGATATTGAAAGTATGTACTTGTAGTTAGCAATAAAAACATTTTTTTTCTCGACTTCACGATTACGTAAGCTATAAATTATTATTAACTTTACGCTTCTATATCTCGAATCTACATGCTGTCATATTTGGCTAAAAAGCAACGGGTTACGGGAGATAGTTTTTATATGTGCAAGATTTTGTCGATTACATAGAAAATTCCCTGGGCAATAAATAATTAATTATAGAGTAAAATGTTGAAAAATTTAAAAAAAAAATCTAAATTGTGTGCCCTTTCTAAACCTTTAATTTAAACCCACAGTACACGATAAATTTTTTTAAATTTTCTTAAATTAACAATTCTGTCAATCGAAAACCACACTATCGATCGTTGCAAAATTTTTAGGGTAGAATTGACATATGTTTTACTATTTGTTCACAAAGTTTCGTCAATATTTATAAATATTTACTTATTTTAAAAATTGCTTCAAATATACACAAGATTTTTTACAATTTTTCGCCCATTGTTAATGCAAAATTCAACTTTTTTTGATTCGCAGTTGTTGTAACTTTATAGAAAATCGTCAAATAAACAAAAAATAAAGAATGACTTTTTTCATTTACGACTTACTTTCAATGTTACAGGGAAAAATATGTCGAAAACGAGTAATTTTCGTTCTTTTTGTATGTTTGTTGTTCACCTGAATTTAGCAGTTGTTTTTTGGAATAGGCAAACTGCTAAATAATATTTGGGGTTCTTCCGTACAACAAATAGATGACTTCAAACAAAACCGCCAAAGCCTACTTTTACTGCTGTACCACCCGGACTGTGACGATATTGAATCGGTAGACTGGAAGACGCCTGTGTAATAGAATGGCCAGCCCGCTCACTAGACTTAATGCTCCTCGATTCTTTTTTGTGTGGTCTTTAAAACTCAGGGTTTATTAGTAGTCGGTATTATCTCAGTCAAAACTGAGATAAGGCAAATATACAAGGTGATTCAGAACTTATCAAAAAAAAAATTCTGGATGTACAGGGGACCCTTACAAATACAATTTTGTAAAGAAAAAATCAAAAAGGGCAGTTCGAAAATGATTTAAAAATACACTTCTGCACGGCACTGGAAACTGGTCCACTGTAAAACCTGACCGCGCACAATGCGACATGGCGGTGTGATAAACATGGACAAAAACTTTCGCAAGGAAAGAAATATGTAAATAGAATTTTATCGCACCAATTGTATATCGGCAAATTCAATTGCTTTTGCCTTTATTAATTAATACAATTAATTTGTGTTTTTAAATAATACAATCATTTGACATACTCGATGTTACAACAACAATTGTTCAAAATTTTATCCATCAACGTGTAAACACATTTGGATCCGTCTTACTCAGTTTCTAAATCGAACTAACACTAATGTTGTCTTGCTTCACTATATCACAAATGCTTCACCATAAATTAAAACGATATCCATCAACTCAGAGTTGCTATACACGTAAACCATTTTTGACACTAACTACCCATTTTTTACACTAACTACTAAAAAAACTATTGTAAACACCACAGATAACAGGTAAATACTATTGCAACGACGATTGCAAAATCCGATTTCAGTATTCGGAGTCGCTAAGGCCACGTGGCTCTCCACGCGCATTGCGAATGACGCTAGAGACTACAGTTGTCCAGCTATGTAGTCGTTGAATGTACTATAAATTCAATAATTTTTTTTTCGGAAAGTATTTTACAGAAAAATAATTTTTAGGATATTGACTCCATTTCTCATGCCGCATCTATTCCCAATTTTGTTTGGATAAGTTCTGAGTCACCCTGTATATTCCTGAATGATCAGCAATGTATATAATTAATTTGTTCAACGATTAGGGTACTGCTAAGGAGGAAGTAATTTTCAATTTAAACGTTTCTTGCAGTTACTATTGTCAATTTTTGTTATATTTAACATTACCTCCAATTAAAATTACGTTTTATTCTGATATTACGATCTAGACTTTGTTCTGTGTCTATAAAGATCTCCTTAACTTTTTGACAAAGTTAAAAAGCAGTAATAGTATTAACAAAATATTTATTTTGATAGCAAAAAGAAGCCGCATCCAGTTTACGAAAATAATGTTTATTTTAAAGTGCTAGGATTGAGCTAATGGTTCCGGATATTTTGTTGTTGAAAAATAATATCTGTTGTGGTTTCGAAAAAATTGAAATTTTCAGACACTTTCATTTCGCGAAAAAATATATATTTATTTAGTGCGCTAGATTATGCGAGTTCTTATGGACATTCTCCCGTTGAGAGAAACTTCATGATTGTAGCAGTTTCCTAGAAATTCCTTCCTAAACTTTTCGTCCTCTACTTTGCGAGAAATGTATATTTTTTTAGTGTGTTAGATGTTCTGAACATTATGTTGTTAAGAAAAACTTTATATCCGTCGCAGTTTCCACATTATGCCGTTGAAATAGGTTAGTATCTATCAATTTCCCGGAAAATGGGCAAAAACTGAAAGTGAAATTAGTTCCTCCCGTTTTGAAAAAATTAAAAAAATAATTTTAGTTTGTACCAAGCTAAAACAATTTCATGTCTGTGCTGAAAAAAACGGGTGCGAAGTTAGTCCTCAACTTCCTCAAGCTATTTCATTATCCAAAACTCCCAACCTACCAAGCCGATATGAAATATACTCCATTAGTTGATAAATTTATAAAATAGCAATCGACACTTAGAGTCGGGGCTTAGCACTCGTCAACCCCTCACAGTATGTTGCACTAAAATCTCTCCTCAAATTCCTGCCCATGTATTGCATGAAGAACTGCAACTTTCGTTTTAATCAATCTAATAGACCGTCCTAAACGGTGCCAATAACTCAACACTCCACCAACCACCAAAACCGCCCTTATACACGGCGAATTTACGGACCAATATTCCCCATAATATATCGCGAAATATGGCCGGGTCGTATATTATCATAAAACGTCATTTAGTAGATTTATTAAATCATCTCCTCGAACCGAATCTGGTTATGTGAGGTAATCATTGTTAAAAGATACTTATGGCTATTTGTAGTTTTTATAATTCGATTGGTTTCGTCCAAACGGACGTAATAATAGTAAATCATGGATGGATATGGAACAAATTGAATATTTTGATATATGTATACGTTTATTGCGCACAAAAAGGCACTAAATATGCTGTATCATAATTAACAGCATTTACTTGCTTTTAGATATAATTTGTTTCCTGAAACGATTGAAATTTAAGTCAGAAAGCGTTTTTGCTTACTACCAAGTCACTATCGCCAACACTTTTATATTACTGCATCTGTATCTATTTTTAATTGGTTTAACTGTCAGGTGGTGTAACTGAAATAAATAAATAAATAAATAAATAAAGCAAATCATACACTTATTAGAAATATACTCATGTACTTAATGGATTAGCAAATTATTAAACATAAACGAAATTATCATAAAATTGTGTGAATTGAGCAAATACTAAAAGGGGCATGTTTGTAACAGAATCTACTAAATATGTTATATGACTTTTTCAGTTGAATATACATAGAATAAGAAAAATAAATTTAAAACTGAGGTAATTGCAGGAAACAATTAGGTACTTTGTGTAACGTTATTGAAATTATAATGAAATAATATTTTGATAGGTTTCTTGAGACATGACATTACATCATGGTTAGTAGTTCTTTGTTGAACATAATATATGTTATTAACTTAAATTCTCTGTAGCGAGTTAACTTCAGTAAAAATCTTTAGATCGTGTGGATATAACAGGTCATTTATATATTTAATATTACGATTAACAAATAGTATAAATAATATGGGGTCTAGTATAGAGCCCTGAGATACTCTAGATGTTTGACTTAAACTCTCTAAATAAGTATAGCTAATGGTATCGAGTAAGTTATTTAGTGAATCTGGAAAACCTTAAGTATTCATTTTTAGTAATAGGATGTTATGAAAAGTTTTACTTACGTTTTTTTTTTTTGAGAAGTCCTAGGTCTACATCTACACAGACTGTACTGTGCAGATTTATTTTATGGTGAAAGGAAAATACATGGTGTTTCTGAAATAGCGTTCTTTGAACAGGGTGATTTAGGACACGAAAATGAGCAATTTTTATTAAGCAACTGATGGTTTTGATTTCGAGAAAATTAATTAAGATAATTAACCATAAATGTAAGCCGACTCTGTGCATCTTGCGTACGTGCGTTGTGTCTGTATGATCGCCTCTTCTTTCAATCGATTGGCTAACATGTCTTGGCATCCCTCGAATCAAGTTATCAATAAAATAATCAGGTATATTATCCCACTCTCCTTTAACAACTGCAGTCAATTCTTGGAGGGTTGCAGGAGGATTTTTGCGATTGGATATTGTTCTGCCGAGATAATTCCACACATGTTAAATAGTATTCATATCCGGTGAGTTTGCTGGCCAGTCCATTCTTTGGATATTGAATTGTTCAGCATGTCCTGTACTCTGCGCGTGCGATGTGGTCTGACAGTATTATCTAGAAAAATGAAATTTTCTCCAAATTTGTTGCGCAAAGGCTGAACGATTGGTTCAATAATGATTTCAGCGTATATGGTACCTGTCATTGTTTACTCAATAACAATAAGTGGAGTACGGCGACGATACATAATAGCCCTCCAATACTGATCCGCCTTGATAAGGAACAACTTCTCTAGCAAAAGTGAGTCGTTCCTGTCTGCCAGGACCTCTCCAGTCCATTTCCCACCGACTATCACTGTGTAGACCAAATCGTGACTCGTCCGAAAAAAGGAAGTCATTGTTGCAAAATCCGATCCCTGGGGTCTTGAGCCTATTGTCGACGTGCAACTCTGGGTCGGGGTTAAAGTCTAGACATTGGTAAAGGTTTTCGTGCCCTTAGATTTTCGAAATGTAATCTCCTTCTGAGAGTACTTGTCGAAACTAATCTGTGATATGTGCGCAAAAAATGATTTCGAAGAACTGTTATCGTTCATTTCCTTCTGGTGAAATTAGCCATATAATGGTCTTCTCTCTCTGCTGTTACTTTGGATCGGCTAGGGACCGATCTTCGCAGGGCCACTATACACCTCACCGACGTCCGTGGCATATTCAGACGACGAACAATCCGGTAATTTATATATACACGGTGTTTTTGAATGGAGTAGCATAAATGATATCAGTGAATCTACATTTCAAATACTCTTTACAGTAGTTGCACAAATAACTGTTTGAATGTCGCAGAAACTTTTATTAAATAGAAGTACAATGAAAACGAAACTAAGAAATAATTTATTATCAAAAAGAGAAAAAACAAAAAACTTGGTTAAAGGATATTTTCAAAATAATTGCCATTTCTTTCTAAACACAACCTAACACGTTTATCAATGTTGTTACGGACTCGAGCAAAATTTATGGGATTGTTGCGAATCTCATCAGCCGCCGCGAATATTCTTTCCTGTAGCTCTTCAACACTGTCAACTGGGGTCGCATAAACAATACTTTTTATATGTCCCCTAAAGAAAAAATCTATGGGCGTTAGATCCGGAGAACGTGCAGGCCAAGAGATAGGTGTCTCATTGCCGCAACCTATCCAACGATTCAGGTAATTTAAATTAAGCCACCGCCGAACTACTACAGTGCTGTGAGCAGGAGCCCCGTCATGCATGTACCACATGGCCTGACGTACATTTAATGGTACTTTCTCCAGAAGTGGTGGTAGATGCTCATTTAAGAACTGCAAATATTCAACAGCACCAAGTCGATGAGGTAAAACAGAAGGGCCGACAAGCACATTTTCTACAATTCCTGGCCAAATGTTTAAATTGAAATGTTGTCGTAGATACTTCGTGAGGATTTTCATGAGCCCAGGAATGAAGATTGTGCATATTGGTTAAACCATGTCTTTGAAAAGTTGCTTCATCTGTGAAAAGTATCTTTGAGGCAAAATTCAAATTATTTCTTAGAATATTAAGATACGATTCGCAAAAAACAACTCGCTTATGCATGTCTGGTTCAAGTAGAGCTTGAACTGGCCGGTGGTGAAAAGGATATAATAAATTATCATGGACAATATTCCAAACAACACTATGGGACACATTTAAGTGCATTGCTGTTTTTCTCGTACTAGTCTGACGATTTTCGTCAAACTCTTCAAGTACTGCATCCTCAAGATAAATAGTACGAACAGTAGGTCTTCGGCCGGTACCCTCAATATGCGGCTGTATTTTTCCAGTTTCCCGAAGTCTTCGTTCTACCGCCGAAAAAGTTTGTCTGTGGGGAACTTGACGATTTGGATATCTCTCATTATACGCTCTTGTTGCCGCAGCACAGTTTTTGCGACATTCAAAATACACTTGTAGCATGTCCACATATTCATCATTAGTAAAATTTGGCATAATTCTTGTTAATTTACACCCAAAAAGTATTTAGCTGATAACAGTGACAACTTACAGAAGAGTTAATTGTGACAACTGGCATGACAGCAGCACACTTAGTTTTTCTTTGATTGATTGCAATCATATACGGTGTGAGGTGAATGGTAATACATTTTATTTTTTTATTAATAAACGAAAAGTTTTAAAGGAAAATTGCTAGAGAGGTAAAAGTTTCTAAAAGAACCAGTTTATCTAATGCGTATTTTTGGATATCGAGTTTTTACGAAATATAAAAGTTATGGCAAAAAATGGCTTGAGGGGTGGTTATTTCAACCCCTTTCGAGGGGTTAAAATTTTCGAAAAATAGTTGAAAACTCGCATCTGTATTAGTAAACAACCTGTAAAAAATTTGTTATTTGTACCTCGTTCGGTTTTCAAATTACAGCCAATTTTCATAATTTTTTTGGAAACTTTGATGGCCCATATCTCTTCAGGGGTGAACATTTTACTAAGGCGATTTTTTGCAGATCGTGTTCCTTTGGAATGTAGATTCACTGGTATCATTTATGATACTCCATTCAAAAACACCCTGTATAATCCCTCTTGATGTAAGGCCACTATTCTTGCCCAGTCAAACTGAGAAATCGGATTACCTGGCGTTTTGTACAAACTTTAATTGATAATTTATTACTCGATGTTGGTCTCACACTCATTTCTTCTTAAAAATTAGCATATTTAAGAACAAAAACAATGTTTTGCTACGGTTAAGACACTAAAGAATTTATACACAAGAAATGTCCAAGATTTTTGGAGATGTTTAATTACAACTACCATTGTTTTGATATAGCAAACGCAAAAGCAACTTCTACAATTTTAATATATTGCTTTATGTTGATGATCACGTATGTCAGGCTTTACACTTTATTTCGATGTTGTGAAAACATGTTTTCCTTTATGTGAAGGACTGATTTGTTTGGATATATTATGGAGAAAATAGTCCTGAAATTATAATAAACGGAGAGTGGCCAGCATAAGCTCCCAGAAGTCCCCAAATCTCATTCCATCAATTCAATATGTTAATGTTTCTGTTGATGCAGGATTGAGGTTATGAATATGGTGACGTATGCCCGGAGCAATATGGCCGGCCCCCGTGTACGTACGGTGGCGGTTACAGAGAAATGCGGTCTGAATCCATTTGTGAGATTAAATTTGTGATTCATTGTAGCGGAATGGAGAGTTGTCACATATGTCGGCTCGGTCCCTGGCTAAGTGGATAGTTACGTTATGTAGAAAATATTTTAAAGCAAAAAGCGCGGCGCTGCTCTCCGCCGCCTTGATTTACGTACGGCGCGACAAAACCAAAACTAACACCAACAATCTAGGACAACGCCCACAAAAAGTGCCACTTTGTTACTTTACGACTGGTATGCACAATCTGTCTGCAGAGCTAGCTACACGGCTTACTGCAGTTTCGGGGATTTGTATTTGCGTGTAGAGAAATTTGCGAGTGAGAGATGTTCAGGATGTTCATATTTCACGAGTCGGAACGTGGATCGAATATGAGAAAAATTTCGTTTCCTTTTCCAAACTGAAATAAATATAACTTAACTACCTACGAGCTATTTGATTTACAAGATAGAAATTAAAAAAAAAGTAGCGGTAGTAGTTAAAACATTATATTAATTGGTAATTAACTGATGATATTACGGGGAGACAACTACTCTGCGGACTAATGCCTCGACCAGCACTGATTTACATAGTTGCAAAAAGGATGCAGTGTAATATTTATTGGTACATTTTCAATGAAAAAGAAATATTGAAATTTTGTAATAATTTTATTTTTTTACCTACTTACATTTGAGGTATCTCAACAGAATATCATCAGATATTCCAATTACAGGGTTATACTTCGGATATTATAACATGTGTGAATAAATAAAAATAAAATGTATTCATTTAGATCCTGAAAAAAATATACCTAATGAATAAACAAAGAAAAAATATACGACTGTCTAAACAAAACCAAAAATTAAGTGAAATTGTTAACGTGTGTATCCTAAACTGACCACTATACATTTTCTGAGTTAGACAAAGTGCTGAATTTATTAATATATCTAATTTATTGAGTCGAAATTTAAGTAAAATTAATTTGTTGAAGGTGTATGTTATTGTTTGATATTAATGATTATTATTGATTATTGATTAGAAAAAGTATAGACGTAGGTATATGTGACGAGAGCATATACAGGGTGTCCCGCATAAGAATCGCCACAGGGCAAGTGCATGTGGGGGTGTCCAAAATATTGTAATTTAACCAAACTTACCTATACAGGGTGATTCAGAACATCAAAAAAAATAAAAATTCTGGATGTACAGGGGACCCTTACAAATACAATTTTGTAAAGAAAAAATCAAAAAGGTCAGTTCAAAATTGATTTAAAAATACACTTCTGCATGGCACTGGACACTGGTCCACTGTAAAACCTGACCTCGCACAATGCGACTGTTATGACGGCGTGATATAAACGGACAAAAACTTTCGCAAGGAAAGAAATATGTAAATAGAATTTTATCGCACCTATTTTATATCGGCAAATTCAAATGCTTTTGCCTTTATTAATTATTAATAAAATTAATTTGTGTTTTTAAATAATAAAATCATTTGACATACCCGATGCTGCAACAGCAATTGTTCAAAATTGTATCCACTCACGTGTAAACACATTTGGGTCCGTCTTACTCACTTTCTACGAACTAACACAAATGATGTCTTGTTCCACCATAACACAAACTACCCATTTTTGACACCAACTACTAAAAACATATTATAAAAACCACAGATAACAGGTAAATACGCAACGACGATTGCAAAATCCGAATTCAGTATTCGGAGTCGATGAGGCGACTAGAGACTACAGTTGTCCAGCTGTGTAGTGGTTTAATGTGCTATAACTTCAATAATTTTTTTTCAGAAACTATAAGGATTTTACAAAAATTTTTTTTACAATATTGACTCCATTTCTCATGCCGCATCTATTCCCAAATTTTTTTGGATAAGTTGTGAATCACCCTGTATATAAAGTTGCACCCTTGAGGAGTTATTAGTTGTATTATTGGTACATGATTTAGGTTTATCACTGGTATTCTTTGACTATGATTTAAAGTTAATTGAAGTACTACAAGGTGTTCATTGGGGATGACTCACCCATAATAATTAATACGGTTTTTCTTGAACACCATAAGTTTTTTAAAATTTAACAAGAGTAAAAAAAATTAAAATTAAATTCTGCTGTGAATTAATATTAATTTTCGGCCAATGAAAAAAAGTTCGGTACAATTTTCATCCCCAATGAACACCTTGCAGTGCTCAATTAATTTTAAATCATAGTCAAAGATAACTAGATAAACCTAAATCATGTACCAAATTTGGTTCTTCTACGGTAAAGTGTTGCATAGATATTTTTTTCAGAATTTAGGGCCCCACTTTAGGGGCTAATAACTCTTCAGGGGTGCAAATTTGTATTTACGTAAATTTGGTTATATTAGAATATTTTGGACACCCCTACAAGCATCTGCCCTATGTCGGTTCTTACGTGAGACACCCTGTATTTAGAAAATTTAGCATATTACAAAATTATGTTGAATTTTCTCTAATGAGTTCAACATATTTGTCGTAAGCAGGATTCCATACTACTCTAGCAAATTCAAGATGACTTCAAATAAGTGAATTGTATATAGCTGACGTAAAACTAGTAAATCTTCTATAATTAAGTTAAATATTAATTTACAATCCAGTGTAACACCTAAATCTTCTATTTGAATAACACTCCAGTTTTGCGTTATGGAATTAGAAAATGCAAAATTTGAGAATAATCGGAGAATGTACGTAATACAATGGTATTTATTTATATTTAAAAAAAGTATTTTCATTAGGTAGGTACATAATAGTCATGTAAATCAAATAAGTCACTTTGAATGTTAATGAAATTAGTAGCATTTTTTCTAAACCTTATTGGAAAATGTACCTACTAGTATAATTAATAAGTAGTGTTCCCATAACAAGTTATAAGAATTAAAAACAATTAAAATTGCTAAGGAAAATGCTTCAGAACTCATTTCTTAGTACAACACATTTGTTTGTGAATAATTACCTAAAAAAACAAATAAAACTTTTCCTCCGTACAATCTGCAAAACGCTTAGAACAATGCAAGTGGTATTTAGGAAACATGATACTGCAATCTTTCACTAGATACCAACACATGTAGTACAGTAGCTTCCTTTCCATTATAATAAGATTATCTATTTTACTTCATTAACAATTCTATATTATAATATAGTCTAGTAACATATCAAGCCAGTTCCAACACATTAATTCTATATTTATTTGTCTCCTAATCTTCAAGTTCACATGAGTAGTAGCTTCATGTCATATGGGAATCAGCCGATATTGGTGTCGGTCATGAAACCGAAGACCATGTGTGTCATTGAAAGTTCCATTTGTTATTATAGTTCAATAAATAATACCAAACAGTACACTAGGTAGGTAAGACTAGTAAGACATACATGTATCAATTGTCAATGCGTTTCAAAACCCTATGGTTTCATATGCCCTACAACGGTAAGGAGCATAATATGACAGGTGCTAATGAGAGCACAACTTATCTCCAAATAGGTGAAACTATTTGATATATGTATTTTGTGTTTAATTTTCTAAATTTTTGAACATATTAATATTTCTCAGTGGGGACTTTCATCACGGTCATTTTGCTTTGTCTATATCCCTTTAGAGGAATATATTAGAGATATAAGTATTACGATGCTTTTGCACATGTCTACTTCAAATTTGTTTTTATGTACATATTTTCGACTATTATGAACTAGCATTCATTTCATTTTCATAAGCTAATTTTACGTTCGAGTTCAAATTTGTAACAGAATGCGGTTTGGTTTTATTTAATTGTAGGTTGAAGCAATGTGAAATAAATAATTATCAAATAGTCTGTGATGCAGTTTTAATCAGAAGTGATTATTAAACATACACACACCTTTCAAATATTCTAGAAAATCGAGTTTAAGGACCAGAGAACTAGCAGACCATGGAATTGTATGTGCGATTTTCCTGTATCACGACAGTTTTGTGTATATTCAGCAGCTGTTTTATAAACACTACCATTTGTTATCTCATATTGGAGCATATTTATTTTAACAAGGTCAGATAGTTACACAGGCACAGACACACAAAAAAAAATGGCCCACTCCACTGATGACTCTCTGTAATTTTACTACCAGACACATAATTTGCTATGGGAATACTCAATAATCCTTTAAAGGTGTCAACGTATCATATTCGTGCGGTTCATTGTATAGATATTATGGGTATTCAAATACTCAATACCCTTACCACCTATCAGAACTCCAAAAATACCAGAAACTATGATTGAAATCCAAAGATCATCTGAAATTCCACATTTGGTAAATGTCAATCAATACTTAAGACACGTAATTTTCGAGAGAATATCAGAAATCTACTTCTAAAACCTAAAAATCAACTAAAATTGGCGGATTCAAATAACAAACTCAAACCATACATTTACATGGGTACATCATATACGATTTACATCAGACAAGTGAGTGCGTGAGTCGCGCCTATTTCATAGACTTTGGATTTGTAACCCATAGAAACTGCACACAGAACAATCCACTCATTAAATTCTGGACATACGGAAACAAAAGCAGTTCTGTTAGTCCAGGCAAATTAGACCAAAATCACCCAGAATACGGAAATTTTTTTCTGATGATCCGATCGAGTTGCGGTTTTCGGCATTGTCTTCGGAAATATATCAGGAAAAAAGTCTATATATTACACTTTGGGGCTGGATCGAAACTGCATTGCGGGTGCATAAAGTGCATCTTGGAGTGCATCAATTTTTCCGAATTTTCTAAAAATGGTAAAAATTGACTAAAAGTTGTAGAAATTTGTGTGCACGAGTTTTCGGAGTCGGAGATTCCGAATCTGACCCTGAAAAATATGCCCAACGGCCCTGGAGCGGGGGGCCTTCTGTGAAACATCGAATAGCTGAGTAATTGCCTTCAAAATCCCCACTCGGGGGTTTTTGGGGTCGAGGATTTCGATTCTGACACAGAAACTTATGTCCGACGCCCCTGCCCCCCCCCAGGGGGGCAAGGGGGGCCTTCTGTAAAACATCGAATAGCTGAGTAATTGCCTTCTCAATTTCTACTAAGGGGTTTTCGGGGTCGGGGATTCCAAATCTGACACTGGAAAATATTCCTTAATCTTAGCTTGTCTATCACTGAGAAAAATTGTCTTAGAATTGGAGAACTCGTGGACAATCCGTTCCCAAGAGACACATTTCGTTAAATCAAAGAAATATTCCTTAAAACCGTAGAATATTTCATGGATCATGGATTTTCAAAAGAATCTCTTTGGCCCGTGCGACTGCGGATAATGTATAACAATTATGCGACAAAATCCGATTATCGACAATGCAGATCTTGTGGGTGCAGGAAGCATGGAATTACATGCACAATTGCATGTACAAATTGTTATGGAACCAACTGTTCCAATCCTTAAATAGTCGAAAATGTAATAGATGATAGTGATGGAGACAGTGATGGCAGTACTGATGATGAAAATTGTGATTGATAGTGAAAGTGTTAGATAAACATATGATAGTAGTTGTCTCACTAATTGCCTTGCAAATAAAAATTGGTTCTCAGAATAAAGTGGATTCTTTTCGACTCATTAATTTCCTGTTAGTTTTTCTTACCCTTCTTGTCCAATCTCTGTAAATTTACGTGTGTTACAATGTAAAGATAAGCCTACAAGATCATGGTTGGTAAGCGAGTTTTATTGCAAAAATCTGATGTGAGTTTCGATGTTTTCCAGAAAGCCCACCCCACGGGCGTCTGGCATACTTTTTAGTGTCAGAATTGGAATCCCCGACCCCAAAAACCCCCGAGTGGAAATTTAGAAGGCAATTACTCAGCTATTCGATGTTTTACAGAAGGCCCCCCTTGCCCCCCCTGGGGGGTCCCAGGGGCGTCGGACATACGTTTCACTGTCAGAATCTAAATCCCCAACCACAAAAACCCCCGAGTGAGTATTTAGAAGGCAATTACTCAGCTATTCGATGTTTTACAGAAGGCTCCCGCTTGCCCCCCTGGGGGGCCCCAAGGCCGTCGGGCATATTTTTCAGGGTCAGATTCGGAATCTCCGAAATTTATTTATGCACTCCAAGATGCACTTTATGCACCCGCAATGCAGTTTCGATCCAGCCCCAAAGTGTAATATATAGACTTTTTTCCTGATATTTTTCCGAAGACAATGTCGAAAACCGCAACTCGATCGGTTCATCAGAAAAAAATTGCTGATTTATTGTCTAACTTGCCTGGTCTATGTAATATATATTCAATCAAGGTAATAAAAAGGGGAAATCAATGAATTTGTAAGCAAATTCGTTGTGGATTCCAGTGGAGAACACCTCACTGGTTATCATAATGATTATTACTTTTAAATTTTATTCAAATTTCTATAGACTTATATAGGTACAATACATAACCAAGGGTGTGATTTATCCACTTGAAATTAGGGACTTGGTAGTAGAAATACGAAGAACTAGAAGAAGTAGGCAACAATAGAGAGACCGGCAGATAAAACTGCACTTAATAATAAAACTTAGAGGATAATAAGAGAAAGTCAAAAGGAGAAGAATTAATAATCTACAGATGAAGTAACTGAACAATCCCAATGGAAAACGACGAAAGGGATAAACCAAAACTTATAATTTTTGTCCCTTCTGTAAGAAGTGAATCATGGGCTAGAGGTAATAAGTGAAAAAACAGACTTGTTTGCCGATTATCACACCTAATCAGGGACAAATAATATTGACAATCCTCTTATTTCAGGAGTAATAGTTGAGGAGGTGAAGATAAACGTGAACCCAAAGGAAGCATGCCAGGAAGGGTATAGTCATGCTAATTTACCTTCTCAATGCAGCCTGCAATATCAAATCCCATAGACCGTTGTCTTTTCTTCCAATAATTTCAAAATTCTTTGAGAAATTACTGGTCCTGATTTTCAATTTGAATTCAAGCAAAAGCACTCAACAATGGATCAGGTCTATAAAATGGACATTCAGACACATAAGAGATCAAATAGGTGTGCCTCAATGTAGTGTATTTGGAACTATATTATATTTACTGTACGTCAACGACTGTTATTACATTTACTGATGTTACTGCCATCTTTGCAGTATTTCACGATAAAAAAACCTTTGCTAGAAAAATACAGACAAGAAGCAGTGTAGTATCTATGTCACATCTATTCAAATAAATTTTACCAGTAAGAGCCTAAAATATTAAGCCCCTTGTTATTAACAGGACAATTGTACTATATTCGATGGATACCTTGGCATGACTCTTGACATCAACTTAATTGGAAAAAGTATGTTAAAAAGAAAAGAACCGAATTAAGTTTAAAATGTAGACAGTACTATTAGCTGATCGGAAGGAATTCTAAACAATCAATATTTAACAAGATGTTGATCTATCATCACATATTTATTAAAATCGATATCTCTATGGCGTTCGGCTGTAGAGCTATGCTAGTGATCCCAATATCAAATTTGAAACATAGTTAATGCCCCTTGTTATGTTCAAAATTCTGATATTCATAGAGATCTCCGGACACCAATCGTAAAGGAAGAGATCCAAAGAACCACCAGCAAACTTGAAGCCAGGCTTCATTTACATGTAAATGCTCATGCTCTTCAGCTGCAGGACTATCAACATCAAGCCCGAAGATTGAAGAGATTCAATCCAATCGAATTCGTGTAAAGTACTTTGTATAAAGCAGTGTTATCGGTGAAGCGTAAGTAATTCAGGAAAATCAGGAGGGCATCATTGGATCGACTTGAGGGTTGCTTTCGGTGTGCAGCAAAATAAAACTCTCAACGGTAAAATAAAAGTATTTTTTATTGAAAACCAAGTTTAGTGAGAAAAAATATTGTCGGAGTGAGCGTTCGTTGAGGAGTCCTGGTGTGGAGTCGCTCGCGAGTATATGTATTCACTGGTGCCAATCTGTTGTGGACCTTTTCCTGGAACTTTAGTGGTCCCGCGTCTGTTCTTTGTCCTTGCAACTGTTAGACAGGCGCTCTTGACGTAATACTTATAATGGGTCACTTGCAGAAATGTCTACCCACACACCCCCCTGCCAGTCTGGATGCCATCATGGAACCTGCAGCCGGTCAGGAAAACGGACTCTTCTACCGGACCTAGTGATAATTTCCTTGGGTGTGGTTGGCATTGATTTTAATGAGCCAGTTGATGGAAGGCTATTTATCCTCGTCCCTGGTACCTGTCGCGTCATTCAAACAATACGCAGGTTTGATTCTGTCTATGAACACTTTAACTTCGCGACCACGCACTAGCACCGTGAATCTTTTGTCGTCGGGTTTGATCGCTGTAAACGGACCATCATATGGATTCTGTAGTTGAGGTTTAACGCCGTCCGCACGCACAAAAACATGTGTCGCTGTTGACAAGTCTTTAAAAACGAATGGGCGTAAGCTCTCCCTATGACGTCTGAGGTCCTTAACAAAATCCGCTTCAGTGCTGAGCTCTTCGTCTGTCCTGTGGGAATGAAGAAATTCTCCGGGTAGGCGTAGATGTTGTCCGTACACCATCTCGGCCGCGGTAGCTTGAATGTCTTATTTCCATGCTGCACGTATTCCCAATAGCACAGTGGGAAGAACGCTGGTCCATCGATCGTTTTGGTGGCATTTTATCGCTGACCCAAAATTAAATTATTCAATTAATAGTTACTCCTTAAGATAAGCTTTGGTAAAAACAAAGGAGAGAAAAAAATTATAAAAATATACAAAAAATTGTAATTTATCTATAAAACTATTAAAGTGAATAAATACGCTCAACCACCGGTACTAGAGGGTGGCAGTCCGGGGGTGGCGCTCCGGTTGGGTCTCGTTGGGGCGGCGGGCCGGTGGCGTTCGAAACGGGACAACGAGCGACGAATTTCCGGGAGCGGTTGGCGCGGAAGCGCTCCCATTGTGCGCGACGTCGTAATTAACAAACTAAACTTAACATGTGCTTTCCTGCCGCCATTGTTCTCTTCCGAATTAATGGGCCGGTTTCCTTTCGATACCACTCGTATATCAAGTGACCCGTGCCCGCGTCGACGCGGTTTCATTTACATATTTACTTACGGATCTCGACGGACACTTCGGACGCCGTTGTCTGAATGGGGGCGTGATTGATGGTCGCAGAATAGTACGCTAGGATATTCTATATGTATACATAGATCATATGATTGTAAAACTCAGGACTGAATTTATTTTTCTACATTCATACAAGTTTTATGTAAAATTACCATCAGATCATTGCTTATTTTGACGCCATATTAGATAATTGACATTCTAGGCTTGCTAATATTAATTAATTAAATTTTCACACAATTTTCCACTTTACTAACTAGTTCATTTAATGTTGATAATTTTTCTTTAGATATACCTTACAACTAAAAAAAGATTGGGCTCAATTTCTATCACCTATTGATCTTATAAATTTTTGTATATGAGTCTAGTTAGGTTATGATATTTTTTTATGATTTTCCGTTTAATTAAGGCTTCGTTCAATTTCTTTTCAATAATTGTAATGTATTTTTGTCAAAATAAAAGTTCTCCCACGGAACATAATTCTGCGCATTATGCATAAAAAAACTGAAACTACTCAGGAACTATTATAGTTATAAAAGAAAAATAGGGATCAAATGTTTCAAATAAATCAAGGTACTTAAAAGAGGCTATTAAATGACCATATTAACAAAATTGTATAGGGTTACATAATTACCTCTTACAAACGAAATGGAAAGTCGATAAATCTTTCAAGAAATGCCTTTTCAATGGTAGGGAAGGTGTACGTAATTTTATTTTTATAAGTTTATAAGAAAAACATGCAAAAACTAATTATGTCTCCCTTTGATAGACCATAAACCTACGAGGAGGGTGCGGGGAGATTTTTTCTATATATAGGAATAAATTTGCGAATTTTATGCACGAAACATCGAGGGCATATAGATTTATTTAAAATAATATGTGTGTTTGCCTTATAAACATAGGTCTAGAACGGCCCTGTTTTAGAGATACAAGGTGTTGAAGTTGTTAAAAGAAATTGAATTTTTGTTTATATCTCAGGAATCTATTAATCGATCTCAATAAAATTTGGTACAGATAATCTATGATAGCCTTGCATTCCCTAAAATATGAGCTCGAAAGGTACAACCAGTGGTGTACATCTGGCAGGGATCATCTCTTTTTTTATGCATTTTTTACAAGTTATTGTAATGGATTTATATTCTAATGTACAAAATACGTAAAATAGGTAACTTGATTTTTTTTTCCCTAAAAATCACTGTTCTCAAGTTATTCATACCAATATAATCCCCTTGTGACAGATATTTCTAACCATAATATTACAATAGTACCTATTTATGTTAATGCTTAAAAGTAGGTGCAATTTGTAAGCACTTCAATAAAATTCTTTACACTCGTTGCTTTCATCCTTTTGGATGAAACGTCTCGGCAACTTGGGGTGAGTAAATCGAAAATTTGAAAAGTTCTACATAAGGATGGTAGAAATCCGTACCCTTTAAAACCTGTGCAAAATTTACTTCCGGAAGATGCAGAGAGACGCCTGAATTTTTGTCAATGGTTGTTAAAGTCACAACATAATCCAGAATTCTTACTAGAAAATACGTAACGTTAATTTCGTTTCTTGTTTAGTTGTTGTTCCATGGTAAATGTATTTTTATAATTTTTTTTTATTTAAAAGATAGTGGATTAAGCCTCCAGGGGAAATTAAAACACACTAGGAACACTACCTCACAGGTCACGTGGAAATAATTTTGTTGATCTGCTTACAAACTGCACTTACTTTTAAGCATAAACATAAATATTCTTGTAATATTATGGTTTGAAGTGTCTGCCATAAGGGGATTGTATTAGTATGAATAACTTACAAACGGAAAATCTTAGGGAAAAAATTTAAGTAACCTTTTTTACGTATTTAGTGCATTAAAATATAAATCCGTTACAATAACTTGTACAAAATACAGTGGCGTAGGTTTTTTTTATAAAAAGAGGGCGACCCCTGTCCAGTTGTACACCACTGGTTGAACCTTTAGAGCTATTAGAGAATGCAAGGCCTACTGTCATACATTATCTGTACCAAATTTTATTGAGATCGGTTAATAGATGCCGGAGATATAAAAAAAATCAATTATTTTTAACAACTCTGTATCTTTAAAACGAGGCCGTTCCAGACCTATGTTTATAAGGCAAACACCTATTATTTTAAAGAGATCTATCTGCNCCACCCTGTATATCCTTATTATAGAGATATCCTTATTATTAAAAATAAAGTTTAGAGACGATAATTTATATGTATAGCATTCTTATAGGTGCGAAACAAAACACGCTACATCTATAGTTCATTACCTTACATTCGTTTCCAACTAAAATAATATAATATTGTATCTGATTTTCAGTAGTATCGTGGCGATTTGTGAACAATATCAAACTGTAGATTGTGTATTCTAACATAGAAGGTGTCCCGAAATTCATGCAACTAAATTTGGTCACAGATTCTTAAGACAAATTTAGGGGACCCGTATTTTTTTATTTTTGCGAAGTGGCCTCCTCTTTCGGTGTTACAGCCCCCTGAAGTCCGCCCCTAAGAATAATCTTTTTTTTATATTTCAGCACCTTGTTGTACGAGAATCACTGAATTTGGTACACAGGGGTTTTATGACATGTGGAATTTGACGGTGCTACGTTTTTTGGCGGGGAGCCCCCTTAAGACAATTTTTCGTGGACCCCCTCGTCTTTGGAGCCAAAAAAATTTTGTCGCACATTTAAATTTCTTAAAAATTATCAGCACTAGAAAGCCATTAAATTTAGAAACTATTTGTCTCTTTATACCTTTTTCGTAAAACGCAAAGTTTTCGAGAAAAATGTCAAAATGTGATCGAATGCATATCGTGATTCGCCATTTTCCTCAAAAACATTGTGTTTTACGAAACAAATATCAAGAGACAAAAAAGTTTCTAAATTCAATGGCTTTCTAGCTAACTAATAATTAAAAAAAAATCAAATTTGCAACCAAATTTTTCTGGTTCCAAGGACAAGGGGGCCCACGAAAAAGTGTCTTCAAGGAGTTTCTCGACAGAAAGCGTAGCACTGTGAGATTCCACTTGTCATAAAACCCCTGTGTACCAAATTTAGTGATTCTCATACAGCATGGTTTTGAGATATAAAAAAGTCTTCTTAGGGGCATATTTAAGGGGCTGTAACTACGAAAGAGGGGGCCAGTTGGCAAAAAGAAAAAATACGGGTTTCCTAAATTTGTCTTAAGGATCTATGACCAAATTTTGTTGCATGAAATTCGGGACACCCTGTATAACAGGACGAGCAAATCTAGCAAAGAGTATTGCTTAATTTATATCAGAAACGTTGTATAGGGCACTGGAGGAGTTGGATACATTGATTTTTCTAAGGCGTATTGCTATCTGTGTTAGATTGATGTCAGACTGCACAAACTGGTTTTATATTATACTAGCTTTTACCCGCGGCTTCGCTTGCATTGAAGCCATTAAATAATAATATCAGACATCAACGGTAAGGGTATAATAGAAATGAATCAATATGATAACTATATTTTATATTTATTGCTTGGCTGAGATTACCAATTTTTAAAAATTACTACTTACAATGAAGTTTCAAAAACTTAAAATATGCTTATGAAATACAACAAAAAATGTTAAAATATATGTACTGTAACAAAAATAAATAATTTGGAATATTAAAATGATATCCTGATTCACCAAGCATCATAAAATCTATGAGTATCGGCTACACGCTTTAGCGTATTATCATGTGCCCATAACACCATGTCTCGTGAAGAGCTCGGGTCACCAGTAACCAAAACAGCAACTTCATTGACCATCGCGCAAATGCCTCTCATATTCGCCACATGGAGTTCGATCAGCATGAATGACAACTTTGTAATTATCTGAAGGCCAGTTGTCTATTGCACTTTTAAAGATCTTCACTAAAACATTGTGACTGTGTAACATTCGTTAAATTTTCAATAATGTTTCTCTTTCTACTCCTTTAATATACTGGCAACGACGATTTACTTCATTTTGTTCATCACCTATAAAATACACCTGTAAAAATTTATGCTGATCCTTATCTTCTGGAAATAGTGATCCAATTTGATGATATATCTGCCCTTGTACATTAAAAGTTGGTGAAAATCCGGGCATTCTTATCACTTTATCAACTCCAAAGGATGTCATTTGAAAGCAAGAGTTATACTTTCTTATTTTGCTTAGAAATTGCTTTGACTCATCTGTAACACTTAACAATAAAGTTTTTAAAGGCTCTTCTGGTTCACCAAGTAATGGAAGTGAATCTTTACCACTGGAACAGCACAATCCAGCAGTTTCATCTTTCCATTTGAAAGCATTTTTTATTCATTGAGCCAATAACAATTAAAGGATAGTTATGATATTCAATTGAAGGATCATATTGAAACCCAGTACTATTAAATATAGACCAATCATTACGCATGAAATTTCGACGGCGCGTGGTCTGCATTTCTGCATTATGAATTCTTCTCGCCTGCGATTGTTCTGGCGTTTCTATCGCTCTTCTAGCTGCCTGCAGCGCAGCTTGTCTTTCTGAACGAACTCGTGCCTGAAGAGGTGTTTCAGCTGCTCTCAAAATACTTTGTCGCTCTGCTAGCTGTTGTCTTCTCAGCTCTGCGTAAACCGAAGATTCTTGATTTCGTGCAACGTTGGCGGCACGGGCCCGCGACGAATTTTTGGATAGACCAGATTTCAGCTTCCGAGGCATTTTTAAAGAAGAACAGAGTAAGAATTAAAATCACGAATTAACCACAAAAATGACACCTAACCTGAAACAATAAATATAGAAAATCTTTCGTAAAAAATATTTTTTTTAATAAAAAGTATCCTATGTTACTTCTAATACCTCCAAGAATATGTGTACAAAGTTTCATGATGATCGGTTAAGTAGTTTTCGCGTGAAAGCGTAACAAACAAACTTACATTCACATTTATAATATTAGTAGGGATTATATTAGACAATTCTGGTTTGGTCTTATAAGGACTGGTTTGATGCCAGTAGAAAAGCCATGAAGGTCTATAATAATAGTATTTTCATTATTGCATTATTTTCAAATGCAAAAGATAGTTGTACAGAAAACAGGTCAGATACAATGTAAAAACAAAAATCAATAAAGCACAATATACATACTGCAACTGCATGAAAAAACAAAATCAAAGAAAAGACACATGAAGAGACATAGTCATAAAATTTAGACAATTGTTCTTAAAATCGTGACAGGAATAAATTATGTACAAATTCGACCATTACATTGTGATGATTTTTAAAATCTCTATATTCTAAACTTGCAAGAATACGAACAGCATATTTTGTATATCCTATTAGTATATATGTATAACCACCAATGAATAGTGTCATGCATAATGTAAATAAAAGGGAAAAGAATTTAAGGCCATATGAAATCAGTTTCTCACACAGACAATTAATTTGTGGAGACCAATCAGGTTTATCCTAGGAGTTCTTTTAATTGAGAAAATTAAGTATACATAATTTACCATTATCATTTTGGATACATCAAAAAGAAATTTGCGTAAGTAAGTACTTAACTATTTTCGAACAACAGTAGGAACAGTATTGATAGATTTTAGGAAATAAGGCTTTTTCTGTAATTTCTGTATTTAAAAGGATCAATTTAACATCTTATCTGGGATATTTTTTTCTGCAAAAGTCCCTTAGTGAAGTATGAAATTTATAACGTTTATTAAAATTTAACTTTTTACCGAATTTTGAAGACAAAATATCTTCCAAAATTAAATCCTTAAAAATTAATAAATAAAATTAACATTTAGGTAGGTACTCTAAAAACAGCTCTTATACAGATTAGAGCATTGTCCGAAAACAATTGCTACTCTCATGGCAATGGATTAGGCCCAAAAAGTTTCCATTAAAATTCAACAATTATCGTCGCCGATGGGATTTGCAGCGCCGGGTAAATCGAAATAAGAGGGCCGCGGTGTTGGCGCGCTGGAATTTTGACTAATTGTTTGAGATTTCCATATGAATGAGATTATGAAATATGGTAACATTAATATGGATATATGCTCGAAAGCGAATTGTAAGCAGTCCGCGGTGACCTACGTTTCGTCCGCCTCTCCTAACCATGCTGAAGCATAGAGTCCAATTTCCACGGAGCGCCAATCTCTATGTATGAGATTTTCTCTAATTTGCATAAAATGTGTCTCAGTGATTCATATATCTTATTGTATTTGATATACGATTCCTGCTGCGTTATGTTTGTATTTTAACCCTGCGCCGAAATATGGTGCCTACAATCGTGGATTTAAAAACGACGGCCGTCGGTGTTAGGAATAATTTGTTTAATATAGGACAGCAAATATACGAAAAGTCGAAAGTAACATACCTCGCGACGTCTTCAAATATGATATTTGTAATTTGTTGTAAAATTAGACGGATGTGCTATACTGAGTGTTCGGAAATAGTGGTACTTCACTTTGAGGGTAGATTTGTCGACGCAAAATAAGACAAAAATTTCATATAAACATGGGTGCACAATCCATCTTACAAGAGGTAGACCCGTTTGAAGATGACTTTAAATAAATGGGTTTTTGCCAATAACTTTTAACTGCTTTGGAGAAGAAGGATAAGTTTTGGGTGATAAGTTACTACTAAAGTGCAAAGAATTATTTGGTAGTACAGTTAACGCCACCCAAATGGTGAACGCATTTTGGAAGTTATGGAAATTTCATCTGGATTTTATCGTAATAAATCAGACTTTTTTTAGTGGCGTAACACAGAGAGGGTATTCTTATGGATAAATTCGACCAAGGCATTGTCTTCAGCGTCACTGGAAATCTTCCCGGCACCTTGCCTGATAGATCTTTATAATTATTGTTCTCGCCAGCGTTGTTTAATATAAAATATACAACTCTTACTGACATTTAAATCAGCAGCCACTTCACTCAAAGACCAATTATCTTCTAATTTAGCTATAGCTCTTGCTCTACGCGCTTCAGTTAAATGCTCCGGCATATTTCACGTTACTTGTTTACATTTAATTACGTTTGCTCTAAATGACATATATATGTATATTATTTGACAACTATTGAATTTTACGACTATGACTTGAAGTTTACATTACATGGTACAATATTGCCGTTCACATTTGGGTGGCGCCGACTGTACAAAAATATCCAGAAATTAACTGAACAATTTTTTTTTATATAAAAATGTGCTCATACCCCCCCGGTTTGTACGCCATGGATCAACCAGAATCAACTAATTAGAGATGTCGAAAAAGTATCAATTCGTTACATGAGTACTCGTTACTCGATTGGATCCGAAGTAACGATTACTCGTTTGAAAAAGTATTCGTTACTTTTGCTTATTTGATTACTTCTGGGATATAGACAATATAGAGTACCTTATCTAATGGAATATGGATACTTACTTATGCAATGCTCACTTGACACTTATTCATATTATATCGACACGAAACGAGTACTTGTATTGTTACGTTGCATTCAATTTTATTTGTTTTGTATACTATATTTTTATACCTACTTATATTAGAAAAAAATCTTTCCTATAAAAGACTGAAAACATCCATAAGACTGTGTATACAGGGTGTCCCAAAAGTGACGCCCGTCCTTCTGGGATTTGAATAAGGAGACAAAAAGGAATTGAAAATCAAAAGTGGAAAATTTTCCGATAGTTTTTCTTTCTTGAGTTACTGAAAAAATTATTCAAAAAACTAAAAAAATTAAAATCCATTTTTTTTATCTCAAAGAGAAGTAATTTATAACTAATAGTAGGCAAGTATAGTTTCCGATTGTCGGTTGTACCTGGGTGTAAGGAATTATTTTAACCTGAAAAGGATAGAGAAAAACATTTTAATAATAAAACAGTTTTATAAAATGGAGAGGAAAAAACTTATAAACTAAAACCATAATGTGCTTAAATAATAGAAATTGTTTTTACAAAAGCTGTTCAAATAAGCTGCTTTCTACTTNTTTAATATGACGTATTAAATTGGCAGTTGAACCACCTTTAGTTGAAAAAAAAGTTGCACAAAAATTACATTTTGCCTTTATAGGCGAAATTTTTTCGAAGTGGTTCCAAATAAAACTTCTGGTTTTATTCATAATGTGTTATTCTCACCTGTAATATTTAATATATTTTAATTAAAGACTCTACAATTTTAAAAACCATTTAAATATAACCTCAGAACTCAGAATCTCACAATCCAAGAAAATAGCAAACGGTACCGGTACGAAATACGAAATGAATGGCTAGCAGCGCAGCCCACCGCAGTGGTGCTGATACGAAACGTACGAATCTCATGGTACGAGTCTTTCCTTGGTACGGATTCGTTTGGTCCGAATCACTAAAAAGATTCGAATCGCCCAACTCTACTACTAAAGAGGTAGTACAAAAACGTCCAGAAATTAACTGAACAATTTTTTTTTATTTGATAAAAATGTGTTTGCACGCCATGGGTTATCAACTAATACCCTCAAGTAATCATGTTTCTTAGTAGTAACTTATCGTCCAAAACTTATCCCTCCTTCACAGCAGTTAAAAGTTATTGACATAAACCTATTTATTTAAAGTCATCTTCAAACGCGTCTACCTCCCGTAGGGTGGATTTGCGGACCCATGTTTATATGAAATTTTTGTCTTAATTTGAGTCGACAAATCTACCCTCAAAGTAAAGTACCACTATTTCTGAACACCCTGTATATTCTTTTAGCCTTAGTTTTAAACATACACATACAATGTATTCTATTACTTTTGGCAGTGGATTGTAGAATTATTGATAACAAAGATAACAGAAAAGTCATGGAAGATCAGATGTACATTAATGTTTTCAGAAAAACTTGCTATGAAAAAGCCTATAAAATGTTTGAAAACTTGTGTGAGCAGAAGGGTGAAAATGTGTTGTTGGCATACTTTGTTCGTTAGAATGAAGCATTAGAATCGCCTAGATAGAATATTCAATGTTAAGAAGTACAATTTTCCTTAGAGATGCTATGATATTTTAAAATTTTCTACCTTGGTTGCTTACCTGAAAAAGAAAAATGTTGGACACAGATTAGAATAGGTAATGTATTTACCAAAGAACATTAAAACATATTAACTGAAGAATGATGATGAATTTCTAATATATAAGGTATTATTTTTGGATTATATAATATGACATAAAATTTAAATACATTTGTATTTTAGGGTAGGACTGATCCAAGGAATAACTTGGACATGCAGAAGGGACGAACGGATATTTTCTTATTGACTAAAAAAGTAACTCGAAGATTTGGGGACCTTTTTATAAAAAAAATGTCTACTCTACTGTATTTAGTATAGCTTAAAACAGAAGCACACACGTTTTGAATCTTCAGTCCAAGACACATAACAATAATGTCAAAAACTGAATACAAGATCTGTCAAGAAGTTTTTTAATTACATGCTAATGGAGATATTTGGTGATACGCGATTGGCAGCATTGAGTTGCGCATAACCTCTTCTATAACCACATGTTCTTGGATTGTTGATATTTCATTTTCGGGAATTGTTATTTGAGTGCAACGTGTTTAATAGTCCGGGAGCCAAATGCAGAATTCGTTGAGTTATTTTCTAGATAAAAAATTTGAGTTTACATGACAGTTTTTACCCCAACTAAGGTCCGGCAGTGATATGAAACTCCTAGAGCGGTAATGGTGGGTACCACCCTACCCTCCAACGCGTATGGATATTAAAAAAATTTTGTAACCTTTAAATGGACCAAACTCAAGTATAAGGCATTTGATGCTGTGTTTAGTCGATTAAAGCTAGTCAGCTGGCTCATTGATGGTAATTAGTACGTCAGCTGACCGTCGGAACAGGTGAGATGAAAAAATAATTGAAAATTATTTTTTATGTACTGAAATTGAAATATATTGCAACTTATAGTGCATATAGGGCCATAAAAATAGTCAGCTGGCCAATCGTTGGTAATAAGATCGTCAGCTGAGGCAATCAAACCCCTTGCGGCAGCGCGCTCGTGAGAACATCGAATGATATGTTTTTCGCATTAACTGACTACTCTTTTACCCATGAACCGCCAGCTGGCTATGTTTTTTGCTTTGTATACACAATAAACTATCGTTTGAACCCATATTTTATCTAGAACGGTTTTGCAGCTGGCTCCCGGACTATAAGTGACAGTGAGGAATTTTGAAATCTAGAACAACCAAATTTTGCCTGAAATTGGGGAAAGCTTTCACGGAAACGTCTCAATATTTGAAACAAGTTTACGGTGATGATGCTCTGGGTCGTACGCAATATTACGAATGGTTTTCGCGATTTAAAAGTGGTCGTCAGTCAATTGAGGATGATCTTCGACCAGAAAGGCCTTCGACTTTAACTGATAATGTTGAAATGCTACATTTACTTATAAGTTACTTAGTATTAATGTATATAATTATGTATACCTAACAACTAACAATGTTACTTTAATTTAGTTTTTCTTTTTCATATATGCTTCTGTTTTATCGACATCGAGTTTGCCTGGTTGCTGCTATTAACAATATCATCTTAAGTATTCGATACTATAGACAACCAACACACAACTTCTAGGTCTCCTCAAAAAATAACATCTGGCTAGTAGAGACGAAGGGGTTTTGGTTTGAAGTGAAAAGTTATAGGTGGATCGTGTTTAATTTTACGGTTATCCATTTTCTTGGGATCTGAAAGACCACCTTTTAGTGCTTATGCTGTCGATGTGTCTCTATATCCAGAAGACTCACTAAAAGTATTCCGAGACGCTTTTCTGTCAATTTTTTTTGTACATTGGTAAGTTCTTCCAGGATATATTTCCTTTTGTTTTGACCCAACATTTGCTTTACATTCGAAGGTAATTTTATTACCCCAATTTAAACCCTTCTACAGGTGAGTTGCAACTAAAAGTCAATTCTTAGTTCATAGTACTTAGGTAAATGTTCTATTTTAGGGTTTTTGATATAATTTTGTTACATAAGCTTCGGTATTTCGAATAAGTTCAGCTTTCGTGAAGTATCCACTAGTTGGCTCCCTGTTGTTATTTAATTTTGTGGGCCTTGAAGCTACGTCCATCATCAGCTACCACAATTTTCCAGCAGCAACTAATATACACTGTTCAACAAAAACGGAATAGATGCTATTTTGTTTACGAGTCCCTCGTTGCCACTTAAGTAGCAACATCTTATTTCACTCTCCGGATAACCAGATAAAGTATCACATATTCTCTATTATTATTATTTTTCTTTGTTTATATATAAATATTTTTTAATTATTCAAACTTACTAAACGATATCTTGAAAACCCATGTTAGCCCATGTTTATATATTTTTACATTAATTTATTTCTAGCAGTACAACCTGTCAAAATTGTTGTATTAAAACCATTTAATTTTTGTATTATATCACTAAACTTTATATATTTTTTTTTATACTCAATTCATTTACAACCAGATATGTGCATATTTCGAGAGTTGAAATAAATAGTTTTACATTTTATCTACTTCTATTTTTTTTGGTCTCATTCACTCTACGATTACTTTGTTTTTTTATCATATCTTTGTTTCATGATTTTGAATTTCGTAACTTGGCAGAATCGAGACTACTCAACACATTTCATGTTATGTTATTACAATTCGCGACCCTAATGCTCTCTGACGAAAGCTGCCGTGCGTTAGTATCGGGCCCCAGACGATAACTTTTTTTTGAGTCTAAAGGGACCCTGCACATCGCCATTGATTGTCAGAGTAATTGTAGAAAAGGTTAGCATCTCAATTGTGTCATGCTATCAAATTTTGAGCGAAACACTGAACATGTATCGAGTTGTAGCAAAATTTGTTCCTCGTTTGATGATCGAACAGCAGAAGAAAACTTGTGTAGACGTTGTCGGTAACTTCTTGAACATTCCAATGATGATGAAACATTCATTAAAAGAATTGTAACGGGAGACAAGAGCTGGATTTACGGCTACGATATTGAATCTAAAGTTCAATCATCACAATGGATTAGCAAAGGATCTCCATGCTCCAAGGGAGCACGTCAGTCTCGATCAAAGTGATGCTCATTATTATTTTGACATTAACGGAATTCGCACCCCAAGGTGAAACA
>NW_019416240.1:0-15711 GCF_000390285.2 Anoplophora glabripennis
GAAAGGGATTCTTTCCAGGTAGCCTTAATAAAGGCAGGTAGATTTTGCTCGTTGCAATCACTTTACCTCACAAACAAGCACGTCCGCTCAGCTCGGTTGTTCGCACTGAACTGTAAGCACGTTGAAACTGCACAGATCGATCTGTATTGTTCGTCTATTATATTGCGGGTTAAATCCTTATCGTTCGAATTTATCAAATGAAAATATCCAAAATCTGTAGAAGTAGTACTAAGTAGTTCTCAGCTCTAGAAATTCTACAAAACGAAAGCAGCTTGATCTGTTTTAAACTAACCATTGAACAGCAGAATTTATCCTATCCTATTCTTAACATCTTTGTTATGCATAAGTAATTAATTAGGTTATAGTGTTATTGTATTGTATTTTTTTCGGATTTATGTGTCGACCAGTTTAAGTGTATACACAAAAATCAAAATTTTGAAAAGTAAAAATGTTCTTCCATTTCCAGTCATGTCTAATAAAGATAAAAAAAATTACCAAGTCAGAAAAAAATTTATGAAATTAAGTCTAGACTATGTCAATTTAGGTTTATGTACTGAAGATTTGGAAAAGAATTGTTTTGGAATTAAAGATACTTACAACACAATAATCATATTTTTATTTGTCATCTTGATATTAATTTATATTTTGTATCAATCAAATGTGCTTCACATATTACTGGATTATTTTTTGGGGATAAGATGTATTATCCGCAACAATTATTTTGTGTGGGAGGCTGTTCGACCATCAGCCAATTGTAGTTTTTGTATCAATGTATCCGCACCGATAGTGTTATTGAACGCTACAAAATCTGAATTTTCCTCGCATGCTTTTACTTCTAAGCCAGTGTTAATAAAACAAGCATTTTTGCATTGGCCAGCTCGACATACATTTTCTTTAAAATATTTTGAAGAATTGTACAACAGCGTAGAGGACGCTTTTAAAAGTGTGGATGATGAATGCCAGTTTTTACATTTCAAATCCAATTTTATTTCTCTCCGAGATGTTTTTTCTATGACAAAGGAACGAATGGAAAATAATCCTAAAGAAAAATCTTGGTATGTTGGATGGTAAGTACCTACTTATAACATTCTTCTTTTAATACTAGATGTTTCTCCAAAACTTATTAAGGAAGTCAAATTATATTTATGTAACTGAAAACAAATTATTTTGACGCGTAGAATCCATTTCTGGAGTTTGATGCGATTCTCTCGACTCACTTTCTATAAAATAATCTGTTATTTTCGTTTATTTAAAAATTCGTTTTATTTTTATGACATCTGAATAATTTCCTAATTCAGCTATATTGCTGAGAACACTTTAATCAATGTAGGAATCCATACCTATATATCCCCTATATATCCATTTTGATTAATTTCTGTAACAGAATTAACACGACCTGAGACACAACCATTGCTTTTACTCCAATGTATGATTTTTTTGGCCAAATTCATTGTAAGCAAATATATTATCAAATTTAATTAGTAACTGGTTCATTTTATGGAAAGGTTTGTAATGTACTAATTCAATAAACATGTATTTTCTCCATTGACTTTAGAGGGAATTTCGATTTAAAATTTGCTCATTTTGACATAAGTTTCACTGCAGTGGTTATATTGTAACCGAGGTTGACTGTAGACGACTTGCATAAATTTTACTTTAGTGTCCAAAATGACTAGGGTGTAATTATCTATTTTTAGGGGAAATTGTCATCCACTTATACTACAAGAAATGAGAAAACACTATCCAAAGCCACATTTTTTGCCAGATGATAGTGAAATTCCTTCAAAAGAGTATGTCTTCATGGGATATGATGATGGTGCAACTATGCATGTAAGTTTTTTAGCATTAATTACGTTACCACTTTAATATCTACTTACCTGTTTATAAAAAAGTCACAGTAATAAAATTGGGTTTTCAGTTACACAAATCAGTGTTTCCCAACTGGCTGTTATCAGTCCGTCATAAATTCTTATTAATCCGAAAAGAGAAGTTTTTTCAAAATTTTACAGAAATAATTTTTTTAATTAATGCTATCCTGGAGAGTAGGATTAAACAATGTTTAGCTGCAAGAAAGTTATCAAAATCGTTAATGAAATTTGCTCCCGGCCTTTAAATTCTTGACTTTTCACAATATTTTATGATAAATAGTACATAATCTTGACACAGCTGTTAAAAGGTGAGATTCTCTTCTGCTTCTCTGAAGTATAAGAACAAAAACAATTTCTTGATCTTGATTTTATCTAGATCTCACAATGCATCTTTGCAAAAAGATACTTTGTCATTTGATGATCTACAAATAAAAAAGGTTGGGAACTGCTGATATAGACGGTGCCACATGACTTTTTTTTATTTACAATGATTTCTTTTGGTGGCAAATGAGTTTTAAAACTTTCGTTGATACCTTGTTATTTAAACGATATGCTAGTAAATTTATAAAATGTATTTATGTAATTATGTTTCAGCTAGACTTTATTAACCGTTTAATGTGGCAGGCACAGCTGAAGGGATCTAAAATATGGCATTTGCATCCTCCTCCAGAATGTCACCATGTGTGCAAACCATTATCTTTTTTAGCAGAACCAGGAGACGCAGGTTTGTTGGAATTTATTTAATTAAATAAACTTAATAAAATTAAACAAACCACTTGCGCATGGATGTACCAAAATGAATAGACCATATTTTAAGGACAACTTTCTTGGATAAAACTAAACCAATTTAGATAGTTATTTAAGCATGATTTGGCTTCCTTAAAAAGTTGCAGGCAATACTACAATTAAAAAAGATTCATAGAGTAATTTATTATAAGCCTAACATTAAAATTGTTAGGATGAAATCTTTCAAAGGAAAATCCTGGGTTCTTGTTCTAACATCACCATTAACAAAGACCAATACATAGAAATAGCTTTGATAGAAAGATCTTACTATTTCTGCATTTTATTTAGAATTGCATTTTGAAATGGTTTTGCGAATGAAATTAACAAATATTAATAGGACATAGGACATCTGTCTGCATTTCATTCATTTTGTGCGATCCTTGTCCCTTTATTAATAACTTTTCTTTGTGAAATGCAATTACTGTTACTTATTCCTATTTTTTTTATCTATAATATAAAGTGTTTAGTTTTAGTGGACACTCGAGTATGGTATCACGGAACAACAATTACTCCTGGACAATTTAGTCTTTCAATTCAATCCGAATATGGATAAACACAACAGTTTCGCATTGCGTATTATTTTTAACTCAATTATTAACATTTATTTTATTTGAAAAATTATCAATTCATCGTTTTTAATAGTTATCAATTGATTATATTTGGTAGACGGAAATTTAACAAATTATTAACTTTTCGGTGACTGAATTTTTGATTTGTTTATACTGTGACAAGTTTTATTAAATTATTGCTTACTAAAAATGTATTAACAGTATTAACTGTCATAATATAATTTTGATATCGAAAGTACATTTCGATTTTTAATTTAACCAAAGTCAGAATAACTACCTTATTTTTTATTTTATATACTATATATACTTTTAAAAACATTCGTACCTACTCTAAATTAGGTTGTTTATATAAAAAGATTTTGAGATAGTTTATTAATTTTGCCAAAAAGTAATGCCATTTTTAAACAATTTATTAGTATTAAGAAGTTTTGTTCATCTCATAACTAAGTATTGTGTGAAAAAAATGAAATTACTTCCTTTTCTAGTCTATTCATACAAAATATTATTATGTGTACAAAAAGTATATTAAACTTATAAAAGGAAATTTATACAAAATAAATCATATTATAACATTTTCTCTTTGTTTGATATGCTTTTTTCTTTATATTTTATATTACTTACGTTACCATATTCTAGTTGTGCAATTTTGTGCCATTTATAATGAAATATTTATTTTGTCTCATTAAGTAGTCAATAAAATAATTTTAAGAAAGGGTATTATTTTTTTATGGTCCTACATCTATCAGAGATCAGATTTACAAAATTAGTTTTAGAAAATTTAATCAATTGCCTATGTACTTTAAAAAGGTTAAAACATGATTGGGTACTCGGGTTATAAAGTAAACAAAAATATTACAAAATGAATTTCGCAATTCTGACCTCGAATTCGTAATCAGCGACCTCGAAAACTCGCGTATCCCAAATTTGACGCGTACGTGTTATTTTTTGAAAATTTGGTGGGCCATCTTGGATCCGTGATTTTGAATTTTGCAGAATTGATTCGCGATCAGTGACCCCGAAATCCCCCGTGTACCAAATTTGGCGCGAATCTGTTATTTCTTGAAAATTCGTGATGTCTGACCTTAATTGACCCATTTTTTTTGAGATTAAGAAATGAACCATCAATTCTGACTGTGAATTAATGTTCATATAAATGAAGATTTGAATATAGAAAAAAACATTTTTTGTATTTTTCTTTGCACTTTTTCGTGAATTTTTGTTATTTTTGACATTTTTTTGAGGTTAGGAAATTCCTTTGATGTGATGGCTCAATTCTGACACGGGATTCGTGATCAGGAGGCAAAAATACTACGGATAACATATGTCGCATGAAAAGTACAGACAACTTTTTTTTTGTGTGGCTGTGTTACTTTCCAATTTTTTTTCTACCATCACTATTTTGATAAATAATACGCTAAAACGCATAGAACTTGTGGGAAAAAAATATAACACTTTTGAAAGCCTGAAACTATAGTTGCTTTTTTATATTCTAATCATTTTATTCTATATTTACGACAAAGTTCAATTTTTTATTAAAAAAAATTATTTTTAGTTTTATGTATTTGTAAAAAACTACTTTTATCAATTTTTCAGCCAATAAATTGATCAAGAAACTAAATTTTATAATGGTGCATGTAACAAAAATTGAATCTTAATAGCTTCATAAGAAATTAAAAACAGAACCGGTTTCAATTTGTTGGCCAATTTTGGTGATTTTTAGTGACTTAATTTTTACATATATACAAATCTTTCATAAATTATTATTAGTCACGTGACCGCTGAGCTTAGGCAATCAACATTGCACGTTGGCACTGTCAACTAAATATTCCTAAGTTTTAGCGTCTTCAATATTAATCGAGATAATGCGATCGCCGATTGGATGAATAAAATATGAACATGTGAAAAAAATAGTGGAAGTTTGCTAAATATTAAAAGACTACTTTGTAAATTTTCAAAATGACAGAATCTATTTTACAATATAGGTAATTATTTTATATGGTCCATATCAATGCGTGTTCATAAACTTTACATATATACATAAAAGATGACCTAACACTGAACCTTGGGGAACCCCATACATTTGAGGAAAAGTGTTTGACGATCAGTGAGATAGCATTGAACAATCTGAGTCTTAACACTTTAGCACAGCTTGAAACTGTTAAGTTTTAAGTAACAGGTCACCAGGTGGAATGAATTGAAAAAATATGTTGCATCTTTATAAATCTATATATTCATTAATGTAGATATATAGATACATTAAAAGTGTACAAAAAATAATAATAATATATGTATTTATTTGTCTGTACTGCAGGTTAAAGCAGTTTAGTAGCTACTTCATTTTGTAACATATTTTAGTGCAATTTTAAAATTTATTTATAGCAAATAAATCAACAATTTTATATACACAGTGCTAACAAATATATTCTTAACAGCATTGTATGTAAATGTGTACATTTTGTTTGCAATATAAATATTATTTTTAACAATTGAGTTGCTTTTTATTATGTGTAAACTAAATGTGTAGATTTATTCATGTAACATTGTACCTCGTTATATTTTTGCACTTGTACTGACTACTGAAAAAAAAATGGCAAAGTCTTCACGTCAGGTTTTAGATATATCCTAACTTAATAGTGTAAAAAACTCGGTTTTTCGTTATATTTCGGATAATGTAACATGAGATTTTTCTCCACAAAATTCATTATGGATTCTGACAGTATTGTTCCTATTTAAAATCCATTCTTAACTGTTTGAAAATATTCCTTCCTCTCCGAGAAGTCGTCTATTGGGCATATTATCGATATTTGGAAATTGAATAGTCAAGAGAATAAATACTCAAAAAGATCAGGAATCAAATTACATTCATCAAATTATCACTAGTTCTCCAAGACTTCGAGGTGGTAACATTATTTAAAAAGAATAATGGATAAATATTTATATATTTTTCCTTTTATTGTATTACACGATTAGCGATGCCTAAATAAGTCTCAAAATACCATCAATAGTTGTACCTACTTCTGATCCGACCGCAAAAACAACCAAGTTTGTTTTTCTTTTCAATGGCATAGGTACAAATTTGAGGAGTGTACCTCTAATAGTAAGGGAGATGAACGAAAATATTCTATAAGCATAGATAATGTGATAGAAGAAATAAAATGTTTTTAGTTGGCAGACAACTAAAGCTTTGCCCAACACAGTTTGTGCCACAATTTGCTTCAATATATTTCCCACACTGCTGGAGAGTCATTTCAACATTTAGAATTTAGATCATTGTAGTTCGATGAAAACGTTTTTCTATTCTATTCTAAAGACTTCTATTTATAAAAAACGCAAATAAATACGATACTCTGTTTCTTCTTATTTGTTGTTTTCTCTAAGTATAAAGCAAAATATATAAAGTGGGTAAAATGCTACATGAATATCTACATACATATCCTTTAAAAGTAATATACAGGGTGATTCACAACTGATTCAAAAAAATTTGGGAATAGATGCGTCTTGCAAAATGGAGTCAATATCGTAAAATAAAAATTTGCAAAATCCTTATAGTTTACCCACGTAAAAAAATTATTTAGTATACAGGGTCGGAAAGTCCCCATGGTTCATCGGCCGTTACGTGAGAGCGATAAAGTAAGTCATAGAAATCCGTGCGATAGAGAAAGATGGCTATAATGAAAGCGTCTAATAGTCACCGCCCATTTCGCCCTTCCACAAATAAGAAGTGGATCTTATTTGTGGGCGAAATGGGCGGTAACTTTCCGACCTTGTATAGTATTTACAACCCTTACATAGCTGAACTACTGCAATCTCTAGCGTCATTCGCGTTGTGCGCTGTACGCAATGCGCTCTCTCCACGTGGCACCAGGTGATTCCGAATAGTGTTTACATTAGTTTTTCAAGTGTCAAAACTGGCTTACGTTTACAGCAACTCGGGAGTTGATGTAGATCGTTTTAATTTACGGTGAAGCAATACAACATTTATGCTATGGTGAAGCAAGACAGCATTTGTGTTAGTTCGTAGAAACTGGGTATAATGGGCCCAAATGTGTTTACACGTTGGTAAACCAAATTTTGAACAGTTGTTGTAACATATCGCAGGTATGTCAAATTATTTTATTAATTGAAACTACAAGTAAATGTTATTAATTATTGATAACAAAATTATATTTGTAAGAGCCCTCTGTACATTCAAATTTTTTTTCGCATAAGTTCTGAATCACCCTGTATATACAAGATAAATGTGTCCTTTATTGTAATATGTAAATATTATTTTATATCTATAGGAAGGCCAGGTAATAAGTAAATACGTTAAATACACCTTTATACAGTTAAAAGATAATCTAAAATTTAAGATTCAGTTGACACAAATTGGGAATTTGTTTCATAAAATAAATATAGACGGCGAGAAAGACTAAATTAGAAATACAATAAATACAATTATTTTGGAAACGTAATTTTTCCAACAATATTACTGAAATACCTCCTTATTTTCTGACCCCCTGTAAATAGTTGGACACGAATTTATAATAATTTTATTTATTTTATAATAACTATGAATCACCATATATTAAAAACAAAATTTGCATAATGTTATAATTTAATGTTACAGGAAAATTTCATTCTTGTGATATGCAATTTTTTGTTTTGTATCTACGCCTATTTTTGATAAATTGACAGAACTTACCTAAGTTAGATATAGGTGTATCACTTCTTATAGCTGAGAACTAATTTAAAAAAAATACATTTTTTAAAATTTAAAATTTTTATTTTAAAGGCATTAGGCTAATTCAAACAAATTCAAAAATGTTTTACATAAAATTTCAAGTGAATTCAAACAGTTGTTTGACTTCATTTTATAAGATGCCTTTAAAATAGAGTTAAAATACGAGAGGCACCTATTATTATTAGAATAGGTACATGTTTAAAATTTAGTAAAAAGGGTAAATACTGTCAGGTAAAAAAAGCAATTCATATTAATCTAGTCATATTCAACGCCTTTAGGTATATATACATAGGGACCTGTGGTTTCATTGAAGAACCACTCGATCGAAAGATTTTCCCTATAAAATATGTTAATTTTAATATTAAATAAATCATAAACATATTAACTAAATCATAAATAATTCAGACAAAATTTTGGCTAGCCTTTCTAAATCGGCACCAGAAATTAATTTTTTTAAATGAAATTGTTAAACATTTTTAATTTTACAAGTTTCGCACGACAGACATATTTGCAATGGGTCTATACACTGTAAAAATAACACTTTGGTCAAATTTCTTTTTGTGATTTCAACTCTCCACAAATGGAGAATTTTTTCTTTCGTTGATGTGTTTGTTAGGAACTACTAGAAAACAAATACAAAACGAAAAATAATTATAAGTTTGTTTACTTCTGTCAATTTTCATCTCAAAATTGAAAAAAAAAAAAACGTTTTCAATTTATAGTCCAGTCAATGACCATTTTCCCGTATAATTTTGCTAAACAGCACCGATTTTCATAAAAATTGGGATTTAGGTTCTACTTACCCTCTACTTCAAAGTTGACCTTGTACCGGGGGTTGCTTTTACCCTGGGGGTGGATGCCACCATTGCCACCCCTTCTCGGGGGTGAAAAATGTTTCATTGAAATAATTGGGGGAATGAATATATTGACTAATTCTAAGCAACTTTTGTTCTATAAAGTTTTTTCTGAAAGTTAATACTTTTCGACTTATTCGCGAGTGGGAGTGTACATTTTTAACAAAAAAAAAAAAACACTTTCAAACGGTTTTTCGCGAATAGTTCAAAAAGTAAGTATTTTATATAAAAAAATCATTGTGATAAAAAATTTAGCCTATAAAAAACAAAAAGAATAGTGTATTTATGGTATCTGTAGAGCCATTACAAGCGGATTAATAGCTTGTTGAAGGATGGTTCTTATTCGTCAAACGCCAAAATTGAAAGTTTGAACGTGAAATAACCAAAAACCAATGCATTTTTCAGGAAATACTCATAGAACCTTTTTTAAAGTGCTTGAAAAAAACCTTTATTTTTATAAAAGTGCCTAGCATCAAACCTAAGCGAGTTATGACGTAAATAAGGTTGGTCCGTATTTTTTTCGGCGACAAAAAACGTGTAAATCACCCCCTAATTACCAGCCCAATTGAAAATAATCGTTACCACTTTACAATTTACTTTATTTATGTACTTGTAATATGCTCTAGAAGTTTGACCGGTTTAAAGTGCTTAGTTTTGAAAAAAGTTGAGCTTGAAGTGAAAAGAGAATTTTTGTTAATTTTGGAAAAGATTGTGTTTTCTTCAAAATAACTCAAAAACTATTAATGATACGTAAATTTTTGTAGAGTACAAAATTGTAGGTTTTGCTCTTTTGAAAATTTTGTTTTTTTTTCTGTAGGATAAAAATTAAGTAAGATATGGCCGATTAAAGTTTGCTTATGTTCGTAAATAGCATCTTGTTCAAGCCCTTTCAGTTCAAACCCTTACAAAAATAAGGGCTGAAAGAAAATTTAACTTATTTGATCTTATAGCCCTTAAAAAAACCTACAAAATGGTTTTTTGAAGGGCTTGATAGCATAAAAACTAAGCGAGTTATGGGTAAAAAACCAATCACATTCCAGAACACGTATATCGAAGCATTACACATTATAGCTATATTTTAGGAATAGAAATAGGAATTTTAGGAATAGAATAGAAAAGGAAGACGAAAGTGAAGAGGATTTTTGATTATTTGTGTTATTTGCAATAAAAAAAAATTTTGTTAAAAAAATCCATATGAAAATAAAATTCTTATTTTCCCTGTTTTTGATTGCTAATTTTAATCAGTAGGGTTTTTTTAAGGTTTGAAAATAAATAAATACATTACATTTTAAATAATAAAAAAGATTGTATTATATTTTGAACTAAAACTAACTGATTGTTCGATTTTTTTGCAAGGGGTGGTTTTTATAAGGGTTGAAACTTATAAATAAATGGGTAATAAAAAATTAAAACAGTAAAGAAATCTTAATTTAATATCACTATGATTAAATTATTCTAAGTTGCAGAATAATATTTTTCAACATTATTTTTTAATGGGGGTGGTTTTTAGGGATTGACAATTTTCAATTCATCATAATTACTTATTTAAAGATGATTTCAACCTATTACTCGCTCGAGTCTACAAATCTATAATTATTATCGAATAGGGGTAGTTTTCACCTCTAAAAAATAAAAAGCAACTTTGAAGTACAGGGTAAGTAGAACCTAAATCCAAATGTTGGTGCAAATCGGTGCTGTTTGGGAAAATTATATAGTAACGCCGTATTTTACCTTCAATGACTGGACTATTAATTTAAGAAAGGGTTTAGAATGTTTAGATTAATAAAGATATTTATTTAACTGTAACACGACTCCAATCTATCCATTTGATTTAATATGACTTATTATTCATTCTCACAATTCAACGTTGGTTTATATCACAGTCTACAGAAATGTGTACTTAATAATCAAATTATCAATGCTTAGGTTTTAAGTCAATTAAAATTATTCATTATGCAAATTTTCTTTTTTTGTACAAGTAAGGCAATTGTTACAAGTAAAACAAGTAATTATATATTTGCATCCTTCCGTTTTGTTGTACCTACTCGATTACGATTACGCAGCAAAATATATAATAACTTATAGTTACGATATGTGCATTAAAATTCATTAAAATACAGTGGGCCAATTGAAAAGGGACCTCAATAATTTATAGAAAAATATTTTCGAGATGCAGCGTTGATTTAAAAAAAAATACCCTTAACAAACACAACCTTACTATCTTTAAATGCATTCAAACACAATTATTTATTAAATATATATTTATTCATTTATTATTTTATTATTTATCTCTCTTATTTCTCTACTTTGCGCTTTTAATTTTATTCTGAATAATGATAGTTTTTTCTGGAAAAATTTACGAAATCTTTTTTCTTAGATATACTACGATAAATTAAAAAGGTTCTTTATGCCGTGGCGGCTCAATTTTGTTTATTTTTTAAATTTTAGGTAAGTAGTTTTAAATAGGAACTATATACTACATCCGAGAATAAGTGAAAACCGAACAAGAACAACATTCACATCAAAAGATGCTTCCTTCCAAAAATAAACCATTTACCTGAGTTATTGAGGCTTCCTCATCTTTGGGATCCCACTGCTTTAAAGGAATTAATTTTTCCACTAGTAATTTATATCACAAAAAATAGTTATCACGGATGAGTGTAAAAGTGTGTTAAAGTAGGTAAAATTGCGTTAGTGATGAATGATAAAAAAATATTGTTTCCAAAATAGTTCACAAATTTCAACAGTTCAACTTATAGTCGACAAGTTGTAGACATAAAACCTAAATTAAAATCCACTTCTACAACCGTTTTCAAGTGAATTGAAAGTATTATTATGATGATTGGAGGTCAAACAACAAGACTTTTTGTTTTATTTAATTTTTTTCTATTGAAATCTTTGGATCTATTTTAGAAACTATATTTTATACTATCACAAACTAGGGTAATATTTATAAGATAATTGATTAAGTAATATAAGAGTACAAATGTGTTGCATTATTTGTTTTGCTGGGCATAACAGTTGTTTCATTTTTGCCCTTGTACTTCATTAATAATAAATTTCTATAGTAGGTACATAAGTATTGCTTGATTATATACTTTACATTGCGAAAGATAAACTGAAACATGTTATTCTAAACACGGTTATTCTAGCAAGCAGAGCCGGATTTAGCTGGGGTGGTCTCTAACAGTAGAATTTGGCAGGAAAATTTTAGAGGATTCAGTTAGTATTAGTAAATCGTAAATGTAAATACCTATTTTAAAAAACCTTTTACTTTATCTTTGTTTTAAATCTAAGTAAATTTCTCCTAAATATGTATTTTTCGTAGCTCAAAATTCATTGGAAATTAACCTCGGAAATAACTATATTCGGCACTGTGATTATACATTTCCATCATCATGTATATTCATAATTTCCGTTATTATTGTCCACTATTTTTCATTTCCAATGGTTGTGTGTATTAAAGCAGAGGTACACTGTTGAAACGTCATATGCCATCTGCACCATGTAATCACGCATTTAGGAAAGTTAAAACAAGTACTATTAAAAAATTAAAATTCTAAACAAAATTCGGTATATTTTTATTCTTTTTTCTTACTCAGCCACTTAACTAACAGAATAGGTGCTTCGCGTGTTTGGCACGGACCTTCAACCTGTTTCGACCAATAGTTTCGCAGCAGCACATTCTTGATCATTGATTACATGATTAGCATATCTGAAGTTGACTTTACACCTGATATATGTCAGCAGGGTGGTACACAGCCAAATACAAATAGCAAAACGGCGTAACGAGAATGTTATATTTTTCCCACGAGTACTAAAATAAACAGTGGAACAGCTTTCACGTGACGTGGCAACAATGTGTTTCTACCTTTAGTGTCAACATTTCATAATAAATATTATTTAGCCCTTTTATAAAATTAAGTAAGTAATTAGTTCATTAAATAATAGAAATATATATACAGGGTGATTCATTAACAATGGGAAAGTCGAAAGCTACTACATGAGAAATGGTGACCATTGGCGCAAACATGCCTTATCCGAAAGTTGATAGTTTCGGAAATACAGGGTGTTGAAAGTTAAAATTTTAAATCGTTTTTTTGCGATTATTCTGAAAATATGTAGGTTAGGAACTTGAAAATTTGTGAAACTATATTTTTTTAGGCGACGAATAAGATGCGTGTTGTAATTTCAGCATTGCTCATAGAGGGCGCCACTTACGACCAATTTTACCCTGTATATATAACATGAAACTTCATTTGTTTTATTGTTAATTGTTATAATAACACGAAGAAACACTTGGTTTGTTTCGCTTTTAATTTCTCATATTATCAAAACATAGTGTTCGTTAAATCGATTTTTCTCGAAAACGGATCGAGATACCGAAATGAAACAAGAATACACAATTAATGGAAAAATGATTGCTCTTTCAGGTTTTGAATCAAGTTTCATGTTAGACATACAGGGTAAAAAGTTATTAACTAAATTTTCGGTAAAATTGGTCGTAAGTGGCGCCCTTTATGAGCAATGCGAAAATACAACACACATCTTATTCGTCGCCTAAAAAAATATAGTTTCACAAATATTTTCAGAATAATCGTAAAAAACTATTCAAAATTTTAACTTTCAACACCCTGTATTTCCGAAACTATCGACTTTCGGATAAGGCATGTTTGCGCCAATGGTCACCATTTCACGTGTAGTATCTTCAGATTTCGATTTTCCCATTGTTAATGAATCACCCTGTATATGTAGAAATAGGTATAATAACTATTTCTAGATAACTTTTACTTTAAGAGAAGCAGAATTTTATGGAACGGTTTACTTTTTTGTTACTACACTCCTTCTAAATAGTACAGAGGTACTATTAATATAGATACATGATTTCCTAACTACTAACATTAACTTTGGTAAAAAAAACTTTAACTGTATCGAAACCGAAACTGCGCCGGTTTCTTGTATATTTCAACAATATTGCTCTAGTTATTATTTACATTAAGGATGGATTGCTTAAGCAGTGCTATAATTAATTAACCGATATCACGTTATATTGAACATATCACAACCAATAATATCTTCACCAACAAGTAAGACCGTCTTGGACACTGGACAATTCGCTCGCCAAAAAATAATTTTACATTTAAAATGGAGGGTAGGTCTTATCAGGTCAGTGAACGTAAATTTCAAATATGCAACTAATTGAGCTTTACGATTTTGATTGCTTATGGAATATTAAAAACCAGCTACATAGTTGCAACTGTAACACCGTATAAAAATAGGGTGATTTGTGGTGAGGGCTATGAATCAAAGTCGTCCTCTTTTAGAGCGAGGGGAACGGATACCCTGCCAGAAGTGGTTGCTCTTCGCACCGGCGACACGGGCGGGCTTCCTTGGGGGGTGGATGGTGCCGTTAGATTTCCAGATGATGCCAGTGACGAAATGTCGACACGCGAACCTGAGCGGGAAGGCGGAGCTGAACCTAATTAACAAAAAAAAACGTAGAGTCAGTATGTTGGATGGCCACAATATTACCACCGGAATATTTGGATTTCTAGTGCTATAATAACCAAAGATTTAGGGTATTTATTGTGATATCAACGCAATACCTAAATAATGCGCTCATTCAGTAATACGTGGGTTGTCGGTAACATAAGGTCTCTAATTTTTTTCACAACGAAAAACAGATTTAGTTGCAATTGTCCTGAACATAGCTCCACAAAAAAATTAATTAATTATTTTGAAGGAGACATTGTCGAAAAAAAATCTGATTTTTTGTACTGAATACACTGATTTCTGATTATGAATTAAAAAAATGGTAAATGAGTCCATTGCAATAATTGTATCTAAACTAGTTTTCAATATATATTTTCTATTGCTGTATGGGCCAGTTTTCTAGGAGATTATTTAATTGGGTCAATTATTATTAACAGAACACTGACAGAAGAAAATTGTGTAGACTTTTTACTTGTCAATTCTTTCGGAAGATGTTCCACTAATATTGGACATGTATTGGAACCCTTGAACATATTTTTCAAGGTCCAATAGTAAATATGAATTCTTTAGGTTTTCATTTGTAGGTGTCATATGAAAAAGTAAGTATATACCACTGAAACTGAATACAAGAGTTATTTTCTCAGAGAACTTTTTCTGGTACTCAGTTATAAGGAAGACGCTGGGACGTTTTTGTTTAGAATGTGGTGGTGGTATTACTGGTATTTTGAACAGTTATTATATATAGCTGAAAAATATGATCGGTAAAAGGTAAAAGTAACATTTTCTTTCTATGGACCATTTAATGCAAACTGTTTTTATGAACAAAATTTTTTTTATATTTGTTTTATGGTTTCTGGTATACATAAATCATACGGTATTTAAAATCGCGAATGCCCTGTATATTTAAGGTTAGCCTAAATCTATATCCTCTCTTTATCAAGACAGAATTTATTCTGTAGAAGTGTGCTTTCTTCACCGGTTCTCATCTTTTTTTTTTGCTTTACATTCGTTAAAGCAAGGAAATAACATAATTTGCTGGAAGTAACAATATGCAAATAACCACCGAATGTGGTATGCCTACCTGTGCAACTCCTAAGCCTGGCAGGCCCTGACCGAGGTCTTACGCTATTGCTACTACTAGTACTATTACTGCTAGAGCTACTGGGACTTCTTCTCATTTCTGATTGAGATCTATTTGTTCGACGTCTGGTCCTTTTTTGTGTAGTGGACGATCTGCATACACCTGTTGGACACTGTTCTCCTAAGGCACATTTTCCTTCACATATAGTACGACTCTGCAGTAATTCTTCGTAATTATTGAGCATCAATGCGCATTGTTCTTGATCTTTGTATACCAAGGCAAGGCTTGGATATCGTTCTTTAAGTCGTCGCCTTTCCTGGAAATATATATATATATA
>NW_019416240.1:15756-125747 GCF_000390285.2 Anoplophora glabripennis
TATATATTATCAGGGAATAATACTGCGTGCGAGTTTTGTCTAAAACATTTTTTTTTAAATAATCATAAATCATATCAGATTTTGACAGGTAGCTGAATCTTGTGAACTATTGTAATAAACTAACTAATAAACTCACCTCTAATAAACGTGTACACTCGAATTCTTCTAACTGTTTCTGGAATCCTAAATTCGGATTAGCAACCGCTCTGCCAGCTCGTACGACTTTAAGGGCTTCTTTCCAAGTAAGGGTTGTGACGGACATGATATAAGCCACAGCTACTGTTACACTACGAGACATTCCTGCCAAACTGGAAAGAAATCTATTGTAATTTTATGTACACAGAATACTCCTTAACAGCGTATTTCGGAATGAGATTTGTTCGTACATTTCCTAAACGGATAAGTATCTTTAGTTTTCGGAATAAATGATCACAATCAATTTTTTATTGCGATTTGTCTTTCTGCTTCTTCGATATTATAATATTTGAGTAGAGTAAATAGTATACTCAGTAAAATTCCCTGTAAAAGTAAAATACACAACCAGAAAAACAAATATGGTTACTTTAGAAAGTTTTTCATACAGGATGTTTAAAAATATGTGTGCAATAATCTTAGGAGTAATAAATTTTTTTAAAATAAGACTATTTTTTCTTATGACCAGAGGTCTACTATCTTTTGTTTTTAAGAGAGGATCAAAGTTATTTCTTTTATAAATTATTCCAATAACTCCAAAGCTAATAAATACAGGGTGTTAGAAGTTTGACTGCCTTAATTTTAACAGACGATAGAATACATTAAAATAAACAAAAAAACTTTATATGATATGGGTCCTAAACTCAACCATATCTGAGAAAAAAAATTATCAAAATTTCCAACTTGACAAAAGTTAAGGCTAAGCTAAGGAGTATTGAACTGCGTGCATAGAATACCATAAAATACAATATTTATCAATTTTCTGAACTTCTTTATGATTAATTCTAAAAAATAATTAGCGTTGTAATAAATTTAAAATTCGATAAAATTCATATCGGCAATGTGACAACGGAGCGGCGGTTTATTAACACGAGGTACTAAGGTGTCCAGCAACCACCTATACGGAATTCAGTTCGTATCTGGATTCAACCGTGTCGGAGTGTTTTTTGCGTACCACTATTTCCTTTTCTTGAGGTGTTTTCCAACGCGAAAATTGGATTCGAAGGTGTTGTGCGTGCATCGAAAATGGTGGTGGACATTTTGAGCATATGTTGTAGTTTGTTTTGTACTTGTGCGTTTAAAAATTACTGAATTTTGTTTTTTGGTAAGTACCTAAATTATCTTTAATACGTATGATTATTTGGATGACGTGAATCTTTGGGTACTTTAATTATATACTTTTCAAATTCATAATTTGATGAAAAAATCAAGTTCCTGTTTTAAGAGATTCATAATTACTAAAATTCGAGCTAAAATTTAAGCACAACACTATCTTCGTACTACAAAATCGATACATTTTATTTAATTTATTTAAAAACAATTGTCTTGAAATTTACTAAATGTTTTACAATAATAGTTGTTTACATTTTTTCCGTAGGACAAGTCTGTCGCGTGTACACGTGGTGTGCATCAGCAGGTTAAGCGCTGTTGTCACGTTGTGATGAAAGTCCCCAATATTAATACTCTCTGTATTTTGAAAACTTTTAATATTACGCCCGTGTAATATGCAACTTTCTTTGTTCATTTATGATTACTCTACTTCATGATGAAGTAATGACAGTCAAACTTCTTACACCCTGTATATCTTTATCAGGTTGTATACAGGCTATTACAAATTCGCTTCTCACTACAGGAATCTCGAAAACGGTAAGAGATACAAACTAGCTTAATTGGGGGCAATCAGGGGACCAACATTATGCCTCTAAAAAATCAAGGCTAACATGAGTTTTCGAAATATTTGAAAAAAAACGAAATTTTGGAAATCCGTTTTTGTTTCATTTCAGCCTTGTTTGAGGTGATATTGAAAAAAGAAAAACACTTTATCATGGCCACTTTTTGCCTTCTATCGAATGGCATAATCAATTTTTATATGTAACGTTTCGTCTCTCCAAGACCATCATCAACTTCATTTTTTTAAATACGACTCTAGAAATTTTATTACATTTTTTGCAGGTGCCTCAACCCGAACAAGATTCAGAGGTTTTGTGTCGAAAAATTCATCTTCAGTGTATTCGTTCCAAATTTATCTAATTTTTTTTAGATTTCTATGATTATTGAATTATTGTACACTGTAAGTGTGAAAAACTGTGCCAGTATTTAGTATTTCTGCAATCATTATAGTACCAATCCTTTATTATATTATGGAAAGTTAGTAAATAAACCAAAATATTGTGCAACCTGTCATATGACATGTATATATAAATGTAATTAGAAAAATTAATGGATTCTAAAAAATATACAGGGTGTTCCATTAGGAAAAAAAAAACGTTTGGTTTATATCTCCAGATTGGGTAATTATTTTTCCATATACTTACTATATTTCTTTGAAATCGCAAGAAAGACAAAAAATAATTATGTGAATAATCCTGTACATACAAAGTTTGAGGTCCATATCTTCATTATAAACTACGTTTCACATTTCATTTTCAAGGACAATAAAGCCTTTATGTGAATAGTTTCAAGGAAAAAATGTTTATTTGTTTGTATATACCGTTATTTGAGCTAAATTTGAAGCCATAGAAATATGTACCTTTATTTTATTTCCTTACGTTTTTTGGCTCATGGTGTGTAATTTATCGAATTTAATTACCAGGAATTTTTGCCGTAGGTATATTAAAATCCATTATTTTATTACTGTAAGTGTTATTATTCTCTAATGGTGTGCCATTCTAGATATGAGTAATCTGCTCATTGCATGACCTACGACTTTTTTTATGTTAGATTTACCTAGATTTTTAATGCTTGTCGTTTCTATCTCTAGATCAATATGGAACGGACTGAAACGTAGGTAATTCGTTTTTTTTTTTGGAGCACAAGAAATATGAACCGTTGTATTTCCCTCTTCTTTCAATATGACAACATAAGGAAGCTAAAATCATGTATTTTTTTAGTAAAAGTTTAAGAATAGTCATAATTATTGAGAGCAATTTTATTACCATCAAGTTAATTATATTAGCATTCCCATTCTCATTAATATTGAGATTATTGTAACAAAATCAATCAATTTCACTGTTATTACATATTTGCCATTATAGATGATTTTACCCTGTTTCATTAATTTCAAGATCCATTGTACCTATCTTATAGATTTCTTCACAGTATTAGTTTATTAAATGAAGATAGGTGGGGTACATATATTTTTCATAAACATATCTCATTATATTTAATTAATAAAACTGGCACACAAAGTAAAAAAATGGGCTGACATGGAGGTCTCACTAGGTGTTATATAGATATATCTTTACGTGCTAAATCCGAATGGAAACAAATACGCCTGTATTTCCATTGTACGCTCAACTTATGTAAACAAGAGATACGTTCTACAAAAAATTGAATATGGAGAGGATTTGGATAAAAGCGAGAATTATTTACAATACTTAACCAGTCAATTTCCGAATTTAAGTAATGCAAAACTGAAGAAAGCATCTTCGATGGACCTCCTCAACTCCGAAATATGTACACTCTAAAAAAATTTCACTCAATTTTACTCCATAATGTATCAATTTCTGTCCACACTTGATTGAGTGAAATTTCACTCTGTTAGTATGAATACAACTGAGTGAAACTATTGCAACAGTGTGAGTGAGTTTTACTCAAATCCGAGTTACTGCTAACTATCAATTGAGTGACTTTTGACTCTATTCTGAGTATACAGGTTCGGAAAGTCCTTATGGTACATCGGCCGTTACGTGAGAGCGATAAAGTGAGTCATAAAAATCCGTGCGATAGTGAAAGATGGCTATAATGAAGGCGTCTAAGTCACCGCCCGTTTCGCCCTTCCACAAATAAGATCCACTTCCACTTGTAATTCAGCGACCGGTGGTCATCTTTGTTTTCGTCGTTTGCCTTTTCTTTAATAGATGTCACTACTTTCTACATTTTCGACTCCGGTATTCCGATATGTTAATACAATCCGTTAACAGAGGGCAAAGTATACTTAAATAACAACTAAATGAACTTTAAATGCAGCTGAGCTCTATACTCCATTTGAATAACTTCTCAGTAGGGGAAACAAGGTCACTAGATTTACAAACAAAGGTATCTACTAGCTACTGTAAAAAGTTTTCTTTGTTACGCGTTGTGCTGCCCTCTGTTAACGGATTGTATTAACATATCGGAATACCGGAGTCGGAATTGTATAAGTAGTTACATATATTAAAGAAAAAGCAAACAACGAAAACAAAGATCGCTGAATTACAAATGGAAGTGGATCTTATTTGTGAAAGGCCGAAACGGGCGGTGACAATGAGACGCCTTCATTATAGCCATACTTCTCTATCGCACGGATTTCTATGACTTACTTTATCGCTCTCACGTAACGGCCGATGTACCATGGGAACTTTCCGAACCTGTATAAAACCAATTTAGAGTTGACTTTTTCTCGAATATGATTTAAATTTAACTATTAATGAGTCATTTTTTATTTAGACTTGGTTCTTAATTAACTAAATATTGAGTGTAAAAATAAATCACCCGTGAATGATTAGTTAGGATATACAGTTTCAAATTAGGAGAAATATTGCCAAAATAATGTCTCAAATTTACATTTCCTTTTGATAGCATATTGAAATGAATGGAAACTATACAAGTATAAAACAGAAATTTAGCATGTGAAGGGATATTAAAAAAAATAGAGAGATAGAGAAACTTTTAAAATAGATAGTGAATTATGAAAATAAAGGATTTTACAATTTTTGTTATTTAATTATAAGTAAATAAGGTACAAAATTAAGTGCAGTGGAACAATCTATTTACCCGCGTGCGGTATCGGGGAAACGAAAAAAAGAAAAAAAAAAGAGGAGATTGTTTTGTAATTTGAAGGGTCAAAAAGTCTGAGACAGAAAGAAAGTTAAATTAGAAGAAATAAAAGAAATTGTGGAAGACAAGAATTTAGATAAAGTATATTCCAAAGGTTTGCTGCGAGAGAAGACCATAGAAGAAATAATAATATTCATAAGGAGACAAGAACCGGCCATGGGCGTGGTAATATTTCGTTTTAGGTAATTATCGGTTAACACTAATGCTAACAGGTAAAAATGTCATTCGCAGAAAAGTACACTCATTTTATTTTAAAAAAGAAATACCATACCAACGCTAAGCAAAATTTTAAGTGAACTTTCAGAGGACAACGATTTGCCAAAAATCAGTAGAAGCAAATTATGGGCCGTCTTACGAGAGTTGAATTTTTGCTGGGAAAAGCAGAACAGTCAGTTCTTATCGATAAAGATGAAATTATTTGTTGGCGAAGATCCTACTTAAGATCAATTAGAAAATTCCGTGACGAAGGGAGGAATATTTATTATCTAGACGAAACTTGGGTCAACGAGGGATATACTGTAACAAAAGTATGGCAAGATAAAAATGTAAAAAGTTTTCGACAAGCATTTTTGGATGGACTTTCAACAGGGTTCAAGGCACCTTCAGGTAAAGGGCGAATATTAATAGTGACACATATAGGTAGTGCCAGTGGTTTTGTAGATGGCGGTTTACTTTTATTTGAATCTAAAAATACAGGTGACTATCACGAAGACATGAACGCAGATTTTTTCGAAGAGTATTTTACACAGATGTTGGATCTTATTCCTCCGGGGTCTGTAATTGTCATGGATAATGCCAGTTACCATTCACGGCAGACCGAGCGGACGCCTACGACTGCTTGGAGGAAAGCCGATATAATTCAATAGTTATCAGGAAAAAACATTTGTTTTGAAACAAATATGGTGAAAAAGGAACTTTTGACACTTGTCAATCTAATAAAGATCAGAAAAAATATGTTATCGATGAAATGGCAACAAATCGCCAAATAACGGTACTACGGTTACCACCTTACCACTGTGAACTTAACCCAATCGAATTAGTCTGGGCGCAGGTAAAAGGAGATGTAGCGCGAAATAATACGACGTTTAAATTAAGTGACGTGAAAATTTTGTTAAAAAATTCCTTGGAACGAGTAACTGCAGATAACTGGCAAAGATGTATACATCATGTACAAAAAGAAAAGGAGATAATGTGGGAACTCGATAATTTAATTGACGTTACTGTGGAACCTATCGTTATCAATCTAGGAGACGAAGATAATTCATCAGAATATTCAGAGGATGAATTTTAATATACCTACTTTTTTATTTTCTTTATTGTACATTTATACAACACTACATTTACTCACCATAATTTGAATTTTCAAAATACATATATTTTTGTGTGGAATAAAAGTCTATTCATTAAATTTAAATAAATATTTTGATAATAATACTGAATAATTTTATTTGAATTACTAAAAACACTCTTAACCCGGTTATGATGCTTAAAGTAGCCTCATGTTTTGAAATGCTGTTTTTATATTGTTTACTTATAAGAGAAATGGACCGAGAAATTGAAGCGGCATAGACAAAGACGGATTGTCGGGGATTAAATTTTAGCTACCTGCTACAATTTAGTACAACCCGGTCACACAAAGTTTTTTTAAAAGTACACCTCATCTATACCGATAATACATAATATAAAAATATTGAATATAAGCACCAGTACTACATTTATTTACGATTTGTATACATAATAAGCTTTTATTACTCTCTTTCATTTATAAACAGACTATAACTGGGAATAAAGTGGTTTTGTAGTAGGAATAGTAAGAAATGGAAAGAGTTGACATTAAACTGAAAAAAAGAAAAGAAGAAGGATAAGAAAAGGTTTTCAGAACGAGCATCAAGGTGGAGGATAAAGACAAGAAATAAGACAATAGAAAGTTGTGTGAATAGGTAATAGAAACTGTATATTAAAAATTATTATTGTTGGAAAGGTGGAATCATTCGGAATGAGGACATTTGCTCTGATTTAGATACAAGTGCACCAAATACGAGTTTACGTGAAGAATTTATTTAAGGAGTACCTGTATTTGAGTGAATGTACTCAGTTTTAGTTTAAATATAACCACAAACGAGTAAAATAATCAAAATATCCAAAATGAGTGAAAATGTACTCAATAATTTCACTCAATTAATTCACTCCGAACTTTTATTATTGTCATTCACATCGACGTTTTTACAGTGTAATAAAAATTTGTCACTGTATTTTAAAAAATGACGCTTTGTAAGTGGGGTAGGCGGCATTTGGTAGGCGGCAGTTGGACTTACGAACTCTTATTTAATTGATTTTGTTTTGATGAAAACGGTAGCTACAAATATTAGCAACTATTACACTAAGAAACTCAGAGATAATATCTATCAACTATCAATAGCTCCTATTTTTATTAAATCGACATAAGCTTCTGTAATCTTAAGAGCTTTTAAATTTTCCCACTTCACTGAGGGATGGGTATACACTACAGAAGGAATAGCTTCGTATAACTTCTTTGGGTTAAACGATTGAAATGAATTGGTGGCGTTTCCTTATATTGTGACTACCTAGTCTAAATAATTACCAATGAATTAAGACATTTCCATCTCGAAGCCTAGCGGCGTGGATAAAATCGTTGCATAAGGAAAAATACTGTGTTAGATTTTGATCCGGGGTGTCTGATGCCATAACACACAAGTAATGTTTGTCCTGAAACAAAAAAAAAATACATATGACTAAATAACATTAAATTAAATATAAAATTAATACTGAACTAATTAATTAATTAGAATTAATGCAGTCCAGTTTTCTTTTGTACGTTCTAAACTGGAATACTGTTCTTCGACTTGATACCCTAAATATGGCAATCTATTGAATATGTTCGAAGAAGATTGAACTTCAAATTTCGTTAGTTAAGGAAACAAAAATTCCTTGTCGAATAGTTATTCTTGTTTACCAATAAAATTGTTTTATTTGATGCTGATTTTATCCTGGCCAGTGTTGTATTGGCTTTAGTTGAGTAACGTAATCGATACCTGTCTAGAACTCGCTTTTAATCTATACAAATGAAATTTCGAGATAAATCAATTGTGACATTAACAGGGCTTTGTATCTAGTATATTGCAGTGCACAGATATTCATTGGAGTTGATTGGAATGTTAAAACGTTTAGAATAAAGTACAATGTTCTTTTAATATGTAACTTTGTTCCTAGAGCCTGTTCTAGACGCATGCACATTCCGATAATTATAATTTTTTATTCACACCTTTCAGGATTTCCGGATATAATATGAAAATATTTGCTTAAAATTAATTTTTCTGTTAGGTACCCTTTTCTTTTAATGCACTTAACGCGAACACCCTGTATTATTTGTAGAAATCGGTGGCCTTCACTCCTGCTATGCTTTTATAGATTTTATATAATCTATAGTTTTCTAGTCGCTGTACTTTACCTTAATCATATTATTTTCTATACATTTATTTATACACTCTACGTAATATAAGATATTCATTATTAAAATAAATGCATTTACGGTAACTCAAGGTATCTGTTTAATAAATAGGTAAAACACTTCATGTCATAATTAAAAAAATATGCTGCCTCCGCAGATCAAGTAAGGACTACATGAAGTACTTTTTTGTTCTGTAAGAGAATTAGGTCAAGCAGGGCAAGCCTCTTATCTTTCATAAAGTCCCGGATGTATAACCTCACCTTAGCCATTATACAAATTGGTAAACTGATTATGATTTCGTTGGCGTACCTAAATATTGAAATCTTGCTAATCCTTAATTTATCCAGCAAATAATTTCCCGGTCCAAAGTAATAGAAACGTACATACTGAAAGTGAAATGGAAGTACTGAAATAACAAGTAATGCTAGAAATAAAAAACATAAAAATACCTGGGATTCGTTAAGTAGCTTGATCTTTTTAACTACTTATTATTTATTACTATACTTAAAATCAAACTTTAAAGAAACTGTTATCCTAAGTTGCTTGGCTCAGTCGCGTTAAAAGTTTTGTTTTTTCCAAATAATCAAGGTTTAGTCTGATTTAAATAAAATTTGGTATATGTATAGATATCGCTTTTTGACACAGTGGTCAATGTAACTGAATTTACAGAAATGGAAAATATTCCCCATCCGTAAGCAAACACGCTCATATTTTCTATGAAAGCAATTAAAGTAAGTCGGGGAAATTATCAAGTTTTTGCATTGCTTCGCAGGAAGTTAAATACTATTTGCTTTTTGTGACAAAATTTTGGCTTTCTAACCTAAAATTAAGTACGAATTAGAATAATTTTGGGTTTATTCTTTCTAAAGGTGTTTTAAACCGACATGAAGTAGCCAAATTAAAATTATTAACAGTACTATTTACATCTATTCCTTTTATTATTACTCTCTTATTTAAAATAAAAGTATTTTTCTTATCCAAAAAGTATGTTTTAAGGACTTTTTATATTTTTCTGAAGTAAATGTAAAACAAAATGTAATAACAAGAACAATATTATTCACTTTTCTAGGTTAACCAAATATTCTACTAATTTCATAAATCTAGAAAAGTTCTAGTTTCGTGACTAGATAATTGTGTTGAATACCCCGTACAAGAAATGTTAAATTTTCCCAATCCAATCTTACTTAAAAAAACAGCAAAATTTTTTATCAAGAGTTACTTTTTTCGATAAAATGAAAAATAAGAAAGTTTTTCCTATTCAACACCTTTTCTGTGGACATGCTGTAGACTTTCAATTCAAATGCAGTACAGGAAAATTAAATTCAAGTGACTACATCTCAGGAGTGATAGACTTTTACATGAAGGTCTAAATCAAAATTAAGAAATCTCCGAATTTCCATTTGAATCTAAATTCAGTAAAAATACCCTGAAATATGATTAAATTAGGATCCCCCAAATCCTACTGTCAATAACTCCTGTCAATAACTGCTATAAAGAATTAAATCCATTTTTCTCTAGAACGGCGACAATAAAAAGCATGTCAAAAATCATCTGCGGTTTCTCTAAATCTCTATTAACAAAAAAATATTGCGAAAAACAAAAAACTGTTTAGTGTTCTCATCAGTCTCATATTTTAAGTGAAAAAGCTCGAATTTATATTTGACTGCCCCAAACATGCCGCTATATAAAGTTTTATTAAAATATATTTAAAAATGTGGGAGTTATTTAAGAACAAATGGAATAAAAAATGAAATGAAATTGCGCTAAGGTACCTAACTTGATCTAAATGGTTTTATTTTCATCAAAGGAAGCTCAACTTATGGTATAGCCAATTTGCTTCCAGACACCTTATATAATCACTAAGGAAAGATATAAAAAATATTATCTATAAAAATATGTATTAAAACAAATATCCTATTTTATTGACGGCAGCAAAAGTAAGGCAAAAATCATGTTATTAATACTTAATATTATGCTTAGGTGATAAATGAACATAAATGGTATAGTTAGGCTAAAGGCTAAATCCTAAACTGATATAACAATTGATTTTTATTTGTTTATAGTATTTGTGTTCAGATTATAGTTAGTTAGTTTTTATTATCTTTAAATCTCTTCGTAATATATTTTAAATTTACGAAAAAAAGTGGAGCAAAATCGATTCGCTAAAGTCTATACTTACTGTATTTTCAATATGTAAAAAAAATCATTTACGCAGTCACGTAACATCAACCAATCATGGGCAGGGCCGGATTAACCTATGATTAACCGGTGATATAATAATTTCAAAACCCAAACAGTTTTAAGGTTTGATTTAAAAAAAAATTGCCAGATCTTGCCGAGGTCCCTCGATCTCATGAGGTTCGGGGCTACGGCCCCCATAGCCCCCCCTTAATCCAGCCCTGATCATGGGAAACACACATTGCTTTTCATAACAATTATTACTTACGGAATGCACCCTTCTTGCAGTATCATGGATAGCCAATATATGCGTTATGTTGTATTTTGCTAATTGCGAAGAGTCTTTGGAATCCCTATAATTTCCTACGTACAAGCCGGGTAATACCTGAAACAATAAACTTATTTGCAAATAATGATAATTTAAATTTAGTTCTGTCTACAGCAGTGAAGTATTTTGAAAATTAAGTATTTTTAGGGGAGCATTTCTATGAAATTAAAAAGAAATAATAATAAATAAATAAATAATACAATCTAATTTCTTTTGTTGATACAAATAGACGTTTTTTGTTTTTCACAAAATTTACATTTTTCTGAAACTTACAGCATGAAATTTACATATGTATATGCAATTAGGAACAACTAAGAAGCAAATTCAGTTTTGTGAAAAACAAAAAAGTGCTTGCTTGCTAGATCAATTGATTGTGAATAAAAATATTTTACTGATATACCTACAGTATGTTGAGTTTACAAGAGGACAAATGGACCAAAAAGTGAAAGATACGAAAAAAGAAATGTATAGGTATCAAAATTTAACTTCACAAAACTTGTATAGAAAATAGATATAGGTAATGTTTGACGATATTAGCGTGTCAAAATGCAATTTGAAAGTAAATCGTTACACAATATGAATATATTGTTAGGTATAGAAAAGAAGGAATTGACAATTTTATGGATTATACCTATTTTAAATAAACTGAAATGCCAGAAAACTTGCATATACCAAACATAACTTTTACATTATGTGTGGTTTATGCGTGCCATTGTTCAACTCAGCGAACTCGATAATATTAAGCTCAGTGGCGACTCGTGTTTGAAAACCAAACAGGTCAATAACAATTTTTCTATACTGAGCATTGCTAAAGTACGTAACTTTTTTGTCCCGATGTATTTCATAAAAATGTCTTTTTAAAGTTGAAAAATAACGCTCACTTTTGCTATTTTCACGATTGTTTTAAAAATTTCACACTTTTAGAAAAAGTAATACAAAAGTTGTTGTTAATAAACACCTGTAACACAACTGCGCATTTGCTATTATAAAAAATTCTCATTTTAACATACTTTCATACAGTTTTATGTTTTATCTAGTTTATGATTGAATGCTTTCGTTTTAAATAATTTGGAAATACCTCGAAGAAATGTTTTTTTACTTTTAAACTAATCTGTATGAAATAAGTGAAATGTTATTAAATGATTTCTGAAGCCAAACCTTTGTTTAATCTCAGAAATTATCACGGTACTAGTTTGTAATGAAATTTAAAGTTTTAAATCTTCGGTTTTGCATATTTGCGTTGACAAAACATCTTCCAACTGTACTTGCTTGGGACATACGGGCAGATTCCACCAGATATCCCAAGGATATCCTTATAACCTTAGGACAAGTTTGTACTGTTTGGATACGGATTTGAAAGGAAATATTGCATGAAACCCTGCCTTTATGCCAATGTTATTATAATATTTTATCCTAAAGATGTATTCCCTCCTAGAACTCTATTCAACTGAAATTTAGTTTGATATAATCGCCAAAACACTCTCCGGTCAAGGTTAACAGCCACCCCACCTCATTAACAACATAAACCATTAATTTCGCAATCTCGGATGTGTCGATTCATTACAGTTGAGGGAGTACGCCTATTCCCCTGCCAAATAAATTCCATTTCAACCACAGCGAAACGGGGATTGTGTTCTATCTAACATTCATAAAATTTTAAATGCAGTCATAATAGCCTTGAGCTTAATTTAAAATTTTAACACTTCATCTAGTTTTATAATAACAAAGTCATTTTATTTTATGCGCTTAATTATATTAAAATAATACAAAACGTAATTCTGTGATTAAATACAATGTACAAGATGCAAATAATTCTACGTTTATTTCCTTTTCTTTTTTTATATAGAAAACAAGAAAATAGCAAACACCAAAGTTTTATGACATTTTTCTTTTTTTAAGTTTTCCGTTAGTACAATACAGGGTTTCCATTTAGCCATTTAGTCTCTTCTACCAAAGACTTCAAAACGCAAAAAATATCTATTAGTGCTTCACATTCACAAATATGCCTTTTTTAGACCGATCGACATACCTACAATGGTCTATCAATGGCTATAACTAAGTCAATAGCTTTAACTATGTAGCCTTCTATATAAGAGAGATTGGACAATATTTTGATTGATTTACTGAATAGGGAATAAAGTCAATAATGTCAATACGAGTGTATGCTATTCCTTTGTTAAATTTGCTAAAAAATTACATGCATATTTCAAGTAAATCTTATAATATGAATGAAGAAGAACATAAATGATATGATAGCACATAAATTTAATTTTATAATTATCAATGAACATTTTTCCACGAAATTTGGTAGAAACTAATTTTATGGGGCACAAATTTCAGCGGCGAAGTCAGATTTTCAATAAAAAAAATCGCTTACTAATTTATGGCAAATTAAACAACGAAAAAAATTAATAAGTAAATAAGCTTTGATAACAGAGAATGAATTAGAATGTCATGTGAGATAATAGCGTTTTTTAAGCTCTATATTGCATCAGTTACAGCTGGCGATATTCCAAAGATGCGAAACATAGGCTAATAGTCAAAACTAAAGCGAACTTCATTGCAGGACTTCTGCGGACCCATCGAGGACTGTGATTGAACGTCAACCCTGATAATTTCCAATTCAATAACCAGAAACTGAACCTGCCTAGTACATGTGTACGCACCAAACATATATTCTAAAATATACCAATGCCATAAATGCTCATATTTGTTCTGAATTAATACAAAAATCTCAATAAATCTCCTAAAAAATGAATATGAGCTTAAAGCTCCTATTGCTTTATAGCACACTACCACCTAAACTGTGTCCATCCTGCAGTGAAGATCCTGAGGGATACACAGCTCCTAAAGTTGCCATACACAAGCCCTCCAAGGAGTCAAAAATTCAAATTAAGCTCTAGAGCTTCCATATAATCACAAACTCTGAAAGTTTCATTCGAGGGGACTTTAATGAGGCCACACGCACATAAACTGTAATGCCCTAGCGCAGCACTCAAAGATTGTGATACGAGACATTAAAGTGCTCCATAAAACAAAGTGACCAGTGAAAGAACCTAAAGATTGAGTTGAAAATCCACCAATAAAAATCCACGACAATATTAAAGGTTATTTTTCCGGTGAAATAGTGTTAAAAGCAATGAAATGCTAGAATTTCCGGTCTGAATTAAGATGCTTTTAACTATCATTCTTCATTTTGTAAAAGTTAAAACATTTTTGCACTTACTATATGCATGTTTTGTTAAATCCACTAGTTTTTTCAATAAAACATGTTTATGAGTCCCAGTTTCGTTTTAGGCTATTGACCCCCTTTTAGAGTTCCTGTTTCAAGAAAATTTATTCATTCTACAATATAACACTTTTGAATACATGTAACATTCTATTCTAGTAATTTCATTACGTTTATTATTAGTCACGGGCCAATAATTTCATTAAATGCTGCAAATTAATTTTTTTTAATTACAATGGCCGAATAATAATAAAATAATTTAATGAAATGGATATACGGCGTTTAATAAATTTATGCGGTTGGCCGAAGGCAGACACGGATTCAGATTCGGGAAGCGAATTATTTCGTGTCTCTTGTGAAAATATGTTAGTTTATCATGTTTTAAGAGTCCCCTCAAAATATCAGCTCAAAAAAAAAAGTTTTTTCAAGGACGCTCAAGATTTTTAAAAATTTCCAAAATCGTCAAAAATTGATTTTTTTTTCCTCATTATTTTATCATTTTCTAAGTTGAAAAAAATCTCGATTCTGAAAATTTTAAATGGATATTTTAATTTCTAAAGGTCACTCATAATTATTTTAACTTTTAATGTTGTTTTTGAGCGACCTAAAAATAAATATCAATGAACTAATAATTTTTTTTATTGAATTTGATAAACAAAAGAATATAAATACATCACTAAAACATTTTTCGACGTTTGAATTGAAGCAATTTTTTTTCACTCCATTCTGGACACACTGTATATTTAAATTATATTCATTATTCAATAATTGCTATTCTTAAAGCAATTTATTTACGTTTCTTAATTTAAATATGTACGTGATTTATGAACCTTTAAAAGAATGTTATTTTTTGCACATAATATTTGTTATATGCGTATATAAATTCGTGCACGAGAGAAGTTGTTTACAGCAACGTAGCAAACAAAATTCTTATAACAAGACCAAACTTTTATCGCCGCAAAGGGAATAGTTCTAGGACAAGTATTGGAAACGAGGGACAGACAGCTTTTTGGAATTCACATCACGTGAAGAAAATAAATAATGTAAAACTGGCAAAATAAGATTAATTTCATTTGAAACAAATGTATGATTTGTAATTTTCTTTTTGTAGAGAGAATAATCTAGTTCTAGTACTATCGTATTACACTGAGAAAAACATTTGCGTAATTAGTTTACTTTTTTTTAGATAGGTAGTATGTATTCAGAAAAATTTCTATCCATTTTAATAAATAAAAGGGTTTATCGGAACAGAAAATGACAAATTAATCAGGCGTAAGTTAATGTAAAAGAGTAAAAATAATGATATATAGAAAAATTAAATGCCTGAATTTTTTATGTAAGTTAGTTTGAGGTATATAATAACAATAAGTGACAGTAATTTTTTTTTTCATCACCCTGCCAGGGGTGCAAAAAATAAAATAAAGGGGTTTTCAAGATAACTCAAAAGAGATAAGAGCTAGAAAAAAAGTTGTAGAGCATAAAATTATACATAAAAATGGTCTATTGAGTTTTTCTTGTACTATTAAAATTGACAGAGTTAGGGAGACTAGAAGTTAAGGGATGATTTCAGAAATTAAAAAATCAAATTATTTTCCTGATGCATGGAAGCAAGCTTTTGTGATTCCTATTTACAAAAAAAAATTATAAAAACGAAGTTTCCAACTATCGACAAATTAGTATATTATAAGCATTTACTTAGCGCGGTTAAATCGTCTATAATTATTGAGCAACATGGATTTTTTCCACATAGATCTATTGAATCTAATTTAGTAATATACTCTGTATATATTGTAAGTGCTGCCAGACTCAGGTGGATGCCGTGTACACCGATTTTAGCAAAGCATTCGATAAAATTAATCATAATATACTTATATCTAAATTGTCTGAAATTGTATACATGGTAACCTACTGAGATGGCTTACCTCTTATGTTTTCAACATGCCGCAATTGGTAACTATTAGTGGTTACAAATCTCCCCCCTACGATGCAATGTCAGGTGTTCCTCAGGGATCACATTTGGGACCATTACTATTTTTAATCTATATCAACGATATCCGTCATTGTTTCAAATTTTGTAAATTTTTACTCTACGCAGACGATTTGAAAATTTACTCTTAAATAAATAATTCCGATAATTGTGTTGCCTACCAGGAAGATTTGAACTCTTTCTTTGAATACTGTAAATTGAACAAGCTTCAATTAAATTTAAGTAAATGGTTCTATATTTGTTTTACCCGTAACCAAAATATATCCTCTAATAATTATAACTTTAATAAGAATATTTTAAATCAACTTGAAGAAATAAAAGATCTTGGGGTTGTCTTTGACAGGAAAATGAATTTTTCTTCACATATTGATTATATAACTTTAAAAAGCAACAAAATGTCAGAGTTTGCAAAAATTTTAGGTCGATTTTTGCTATTAAATCTGTATATTTTGCATACGTGCACAGCATAATCAATTTTGCATCTATTCTATTGTTTGGAGTCCTCAATATACCATAAATAAGTCTCGACTTGAGGCCATACATAACAGATTTTTGAGATATTTACACTACAAGGACAGTGGTGTGTATTCTTTTCATTGTAGCACGATGTTACGAAATCATTACCATATTTTTTCATTGGAGAATCGAAGAATTATGGCCGAAGCAGTATTTCTGTATAAGCTTCTAAATGATTTTATCGATTCTCCAGATTTATTAGCCTTGATCTGTTTACGTGTACCATAACATGATTTTAGAGCAAATGCACTGTTTCATGAGACTTTTTATCGAACTAATTCTGGTCAAAACTCTCCTATAAATAGAATATGCAGACATTTTAACTTGTATGTACTATAGCACTCTAGATATCTTTCATTCCTCGCTCATTAGTTTTAAAAGATTTTTAAAGGGAACTATTATTGTAAATTAACATTTTCTATTATAATATTATTTCTGTACTTTTATATTCAATTAGCTTTAAGTAATTTGTGGACATTGTTTTGGGCTATAAAGCCTGTGTTTGTCTCCTCCATAAATAAATAAATAAACAAATAAGCAGAAAAATGAATGAATTTTATATATTCTTTTCAATCTACTCTAAAAAATGTAAACTTTTCAGAGAACTAAATATATTTGTTAATTTTTAATAAAAAATTTATAACAATTTCAATTTTTTAATCGTTAATTTTTATGATTTAACACTAAAACAATTTTTTTCTGTTATTCGATTGACTATTTACTTAAAATAATGAAAAGTTGCTCTCGATATTTTGTTTTACGACAAAGATAAAAAATCACGTTCGCTTGGTGAAATTGTTCTTATTAAAAATTAAAAACTATATCTATTTCTCTGAAAAGACATTTTACATTTTTTTTTGGAGTAGATTGAAAAAAAAATTATAAAATCATTCATTTTTCTGCTTGTTAGGATTTTTCTTTCATTTTGAAAGTTTGAAAACAAAGAAATAGTTGATCAAGTCAAGTGTTAATTTTCTTTAAATATGGTAATAACTTTTATGGACTAATTTATTCAAAACTGATAAAAAACAGAAAACTCATTAAAATGAAAAATCTGCAAAACTTAATTCCTATTGAATATAAAAAAATATACGATTTTGGATTTTTTTCAGTAACTGAGCGAACAGTTGTTTTGACAGTAATGAGTATATTTTCCCGCCCTAGATTTCCAACTTTACCAGGAGCATTAGTGCCTTTCGATCAGCTGATGGTGCTCTAAACGTATGTATTAAAAAAGAGCGGTTTCTAAGCATTTCCATTGCGTGTGATAAAAACTAAATAGGCTAAGTATTAAAAGTGTCTAGAATGCTGTTCTAACTTGCCTTATTCATACCGTTTCCCATTTTAACGGGTAGGCTACCACCTTCTTCGTTAGGGTAGCGAACGACTCTTTGAACGCGAAACAACTGACTGAGGACTCCGAGCTTCCCAGCTCCACAACAAGCGCGGCGGCGCTCTGTCTACTGAAGTCGGTCGATATAAATGGTATTAGATGAGTACCAGGTGATACGCGACCACCCCCTGTTCTTTAAAAAAATACATTTACCTACCACAAAAGCCATTGTTTCTTTTATTAACACCGGATTGGCAACCAGATTACGTAACGTTACTTGGTCTATTTTGGTTCAGGCTTTCCACCACTACATCAAAGTAGCCTACAGTCACGGGCGCTGGGTGTGAATACAGAAAGTATTCAATCTATGAATACTGAATCCTCTGTTGAAAAGAGTATCCACGATCCAAAGACAGCTCCCGAAAATTTGAAGTGGTGATATTTTAAGGGATGATATCTAGGCTTGTAGCGAACTTCCATGATGAAAAAATTTCAAATGAAATTTCAAGAATTAAAAAATTAAAGTGGGGATTGTCAACCCTGATATTTCAAAAACGGTTGCACAAGCACTTGCAATATATTTTTTTCATATAGATACAATCAGGTGCTTATTTTTTGCAAGATAAAGCTTTCCTCATAGTGACATACAAGGTGTTAACGAAATAAGTACTCAAAATTGGAAAGTATGTAAAACATGTCGAAATATTATGAAAACCTTAGTAGAGTTTTTGTCAGTGGCGGCCCCCTAAGGGAGATACAGCCCCTTGAAGGGGTAACTCAGGAAACATTTATTGCATAACTTCAAAACGGTTTAATATTAATCGCGAAATTTTGGGGTTGTATTACTATTTATATGTTTAATAATCGGCATAATGTATAAATCAAAATTTGCTACGGGAGCGTAAGAAAATGCGGGACAATGGAGCAAATTTTACAATATTTTTTTGTAGGTAATTTTTTCTACTTCCTGAACCGAAATTATGAGATTTATCATATTTTGCATAAAAAAGGTACTCTTGTTAATTTTAATAGCATCATTTTTGATCAGGGAAAATTCTGGGTTGTTAACCATTGGGCGTAGTCCATCCCTGGCATTCTGGGCATAATGAAGTTTCACTTACAATATCAAAAACAAGCTGTACTGTGTTATCGATCACTAAATTTGAATCATGCTGAAGTTAATAGTTTAGACTGTAAATAAAAATTTCTTTTTAATTTTCATCTTTGAGGGCCAGTAACTTGTTAACGAAAGCTCGCAGGAAATTTTTTTTTATGAAGAACTGATATTTTAACCTCATCTATTTGTACGTGTTTTTTTGTAACAAGCACCGAAACACCCTGTATACAGGGTGTCCCGTTTATGTTTCAAAAAAACTTGTGTTGAAGTTGTTACTTTCCAAATGGTTTTCCTTAATTATCTTTAAATCGGTTAAAGATAAAAATGTCAAAAGTACACGAGTAAACATCTTAACTGTGCGTTAAGAATAATGTGCAAACGGTTTCTTTCTGAAAAGCAGTGTCGCCGATACAGGTAATTGAAGGGGTTCAATCGAAGAAAAAATACGTTAAAGTCAAAATTTATTACATTTCTAAACGGTTCTGTAAACTCTAAAGGATACTACAAAGAAAAGGTGTACTTACTTGTCGAAATTCGGTAGCATGTACCATTTTCGAGAAAAATGAAGTTGCATTTTTTTTGCTCACATAAAGCGGCACAAGTACATTAACAAAACATTAAATTGAAAGAGGACCTTACCATTGAATGAGTTGAAGACGTTTAGCTACCAACAGTATTTGCATTTAAGACATTAATTTTAATTTCTTACGTATCACATGAAACAGTTAAATTGTAAAACATTTTATTAACTAAAAAAGAAAATTAAATTTATTTTAAGTTTCAGTTTGTTGTAAACTAACATTTAAAAAAGTAAATCAAAATAAACAGATTATGGTAATTAATTATCTATTATTAACTAATTTTAGATTTTGTAAACTACTGCCCTACCATTACTAAAATAAACAATTGTTGAATGGACTGAATTGTTGATGGACTTGAATGCTTAAAAAAGTGATAAAAACAGAAAAATATTAGGAAACAGACTCGGAGATACAGAACAAAACAGCTGCACAATTAAATAAATGTGCAAACTCGAAATACTACAGTAAATACTGAAATTGTCCCCCATTACCTTCTATGCAACTTAATTTTTCTCGAAAATGGTACGTGCTACCGAATTTCGACAAGTATACCTTTTGTTTTGTAGTTTACAGTTTACAGAACCGTTGAGAAATGTAATTTTTTTCGATTGTACCCCTCCAATTACCAATTTAAAGATAATTATGGAAAACCATTTGGAAAGTAACAATTCAACACACTGTATTTCGAAAACAGGGCGTCTAAGAAAAAAACTTGACAAAAACATGAACTACCCCTATTATTTTTCCATGAGGAAATTGTACACAGTTTTTTATGAAACATGAATGGGACACCCTGTATAGACAAGATGTAACTTTGAATGGCAGTCATATTTATACCGAGGCTACCTTTGACCTTTAAAAACATGTATCGATAGTTTATTTTTTCAAATTCCGTCATAAAAACTTTTTTAACCTTTTTTTTAGTAATGTTCAACCCCACAACTGAACAAGCTAGTGCGACCTCAAACAATGGAGCGCATTAGTCATAGCGCATGTACAATTAGGAACTGGGCTATGCATTGTTGTCAAATTTCATATTTAAAGAAAAGGTTGTTAAAAAGTAAATTTCCACACCACCCGCCCTGAGGTACCTACCTACTGCTCTTTGGCGAGTAACTTTTGTTCTGTGGATGTTGGCTAGGAGGCCTATCATCCCACATAAACGAAAATTTAAGTCTTCCAAATAAGCTAAACTATAAAACAGTACTCAACAAGTAATCTAACAGAAAAATGAAATACAGAAATATGTAAATAATTTGTTTATTCACCTGATTTTCACAGCATATGATATAATTGAAATTTAGTGGCTAATCTTCCAGTACCAGGATCCTCTTCCACAGCGTATAAAATTTCTCATTCTGAATTTGTTTCTGTCCAATATTAAGCATATTAATTTTTAAGAAAATTTTAAAGTACCTGTCATTTGAAAGGGATATTTGCAACTCTATGTAAATTTTTTCATAATATATTACTCCAGCTATAATCCAATTGATGTTTTGAAGTAAAAGGAACAAATTATTACGAAATTATTTGAAGTCTTCAGCTTATCGTTAACAGTTAGCCCAGCCAGCGCATGATTGCATTCCATGTCATTAAAAATAAATTCAAAATATTCCGTTCTATTATCTTTATCTTAGGAAATTGTTGGAACATTGGAAATATACATTTGTCTCTACAGTTTTCGGTTCAAGTGAGGACATATTTTTCTGATGACACATAGTACAGTTGTTTTGAAGGTATTTAATAATCTCAAAATATTTCAAACTACCTTGGGGGCATAGTGTTTAAGATCAATTAAAAACAAAAATTTATAAAAATGTATTTCAGTTTAAATCTATGGAGACGTAAACAGGACCCATCTAAAATTATTGACTTTAATGATAGATTGTTGTCATAAACATACATACAGAGTGTTGAAATAAGGATAAAAAAGTAAAAAAAGGTTATAGGTCCGAAAATGTGTAGTAAAAAAGCTACAGGGTGATAAATGTGCACTGGGAAAACTATTTTTTTTAAATAATTTCAAATCTACTAATCAAATACATTGGAATTATTTCAGTCACGGAGGAGTAGCTTTTTGTACACACAGGATGGAACTGAAGGTTTTTTCTTGTTAAAAAAAGCACAAAACAAATGTTTTCGTGAGGAAACAAAAAAAATGAATATAAAAAGATAATCTATGATCTTGAATGAGTGTCAACATTGATCAGTCAACACCTCAAATATGACTTCACGGAATTCATGAAATAAGAATTATGAGGGTTATTTGGGTGTTTTCACGAAAACACCCAAATGTTGTCATCATCAATAATACTGCCTGCGTTTTTCTGAACGTATTTTAATAAAATATTTTCTTCTATCTGCTTCTATCCTTCTAAAAGCATAAACATTCTTCAAAAAATAAATTAGAAATGCTCACATTATACCAGAGTTCCAAAGTAGTAGGCAGTGAGTCTCATAAATAAATCAAACCAAAATTTTTAGTTTGATAAAAAAGATAATCAACGACGCTGCATAGTTTAATTTTAAAATAATATCAGCTTAGACGTTTCCTTTCGTGTCATGTGCGTGCAAATTATTATTTTCGCATTTTTGTCATTCCAGTGTGTTTTAAAAAATGGTTTGTGCACGAGCGTTAGTGGCCAAGTCACACACTGGGTAGTCACAAATGAGCGAATTTAACAGATCCAGAACAAGGAAGACAAACAATATTTGTAAGAGAATTTGAGTGCGAAACGCGGATATTTCGGTGAATGATGATGTAGAAGCGTGGAGTTGTTTCATTTAACAAAAATAACATTCAGAAGCGTTTATCTTCTAACATTAACAAAAATTAAACTGCAATGGCAGAAAACGAAGATTTACCTAGATTGTCCCAGTTTTAATGTGTACTCTGCATTAAATGAACTTTCATTACTTAAAACGAAATGAATGAAGTTGTAGTATAGCGAAATGAAGAATACTCGTATACGATCCGCAAGGCTTAGCAATAATTTAAATATCAACAGCAGATAAGAAATATTTTTAGAAGAATTTTCTACCAGATTAAAAGGGAGGAAAGGACGGCGATTACTAACTACATATAACGGGAGAGAATGCGGATATTTAGATGATGGTTTACATGTGTTTGAGTCATGATAAACGAGATTACCAAGATGTCTGGTAATTTTTTTTATTTGGTGAAAACATTTGAGAATTTTCTTGGGAAAAATGACATCATAACCTCTATTTCAGGTACTTAAAGGAAGATTGCGATCGCCATCTAAGCAAAAATTCTGGGTTGTTAACTATTAGGCATAGTCCGTCCCTGGCGTTCTGGGCATAATGAAGTTTCACTTACATCAAAAACAAGCCGTACGCATGTGTTATCGATCACCAAATTTACATCATGCTGAAGTTAATAGTTTAGAGATAAAAAATAACTTTTTAATTTTTACCTTGAGGGCCCGTAACTTGTTAACGAAGGCTCGTATGAAAAATATATAGAGAACTGACACGGGACACCCTGTATAATATAGAGAAATTAAACAGTCTCAATAATCAAGTTTGTTAGGTACTGATTTTGACTGCGTTGCGTGCAAAAACAAAATCTTTGTGCTATTTGTAATCATTAGTGACATAATTCACATTTTGGGTAAGTTCGGAATGATATGAAATCGGCGCACGACTTTATAGATAAATTATTTATGTTAATAATGAATAGAAACCATGATGTTACTCACACCAGCATGAGTAACGACGAAATACAACAACTTTTTGTCGGTTTCCTAATATTTGCCCCTTTTCCAGAGTACTTATAACCTAAACATATTCATATCATTCATGTTATTAGCATTACAGATAACACTTTTCCAAACTTCAAATAAAATATTTATTTTACACACTATTCATGTTCATGTTTAACTTTAAGTACTTAAACTGACTTTTGAAACACGATTTCGTACCGTGTAAATTGGAAATTGTACGTTTTATACCTTATGTATCACTGTCAAATCGTCTATTTATATACAGGGTGTCCCGGTACATATGGATGACGTCAAAATAATATCAGTTCTTCATATATTTTTTTCATACGGACCTTCGTTAACAAGTTACGGGCCGTCAAAGGTAAAAATTAAAAAGTTATTTTTATTTAGTCTCTAAACTATTAACTTCAACATGATGCAAATTTGGTGGTCGGTAACACATGTGTACAGCTTGTTTTTGATATTGTAAGTGAAACTTCATTATGTCCAGAACGCCAGGAACGGGCCATGCGCAATGGTTAACAACCCAGAATTTTTGTAGACTGAATTTTAAGTACATCAGGTTGTAAAGATCCGCTATTGCGGTTTCCCATTTGTTCTTTTCGTTTTCCTGTAATATGATTTGAAATTTTGCTAAATTAAAATAAGAAAAAAAGGATAAGAACACTGATTCAAAAACTTACTTTTTCCAGAAATGAATATCCATTTGATTATCTCTCAAATTTTGTTTTGTTTTAAGTATGATTCCAACATGAATAACTTTTTTTTTTTACTTTAAGTCTTTAATTTTAATTTCACTCTATCTCTATATTACATATGAAGACAAAGCTATTCATCCGCGAGATGGAATCTCCACTATTAATACTTTTTAAACCATTATCTAGTTATTTAACAGAAAATTCCTTTTTGGGTAGTACAAATTTATTACATTCTAACTTTTTTACTAAACATTTTCATAACAACTTATTTTTATTTCAATGAGCACTACGAGTAAATGAAATTTGTATCCTTTTTTTATCCACACCGTACATTTGCAACAATGCAGAAATAAAATCAGAAATATATATCTGATACACCTACGTGACAATTTTATTATTTTATGAACAATATCACCACTTAATATGCGGTAATTTGGTCAATAAAAAATGTATTAGTTGAAGATTAATAACAAACGCAATATATATAAACTTATTTATTGGTCTTGCGTAAATTAACAGGAATGTTCAATACATATTCAATATACAACTTTAATATAATTTTTTTTTTTTCAGAAAATAGTTATAATTTTCGTTCGTTTAACAAAGATTAACCTATGGAATATAAATTAATAATGGTAGACTTATTATAATAATGAAAAGGATGGTAAAAAAAAACTACAATTACATGTGTCTTGTATTTCCAAAATTGATTCCAGATTGATTGGCACCTTTGTTACTTCCCATTTGAAGTCCGATGATTGTTTGACCGGCTTTAAGCTTTTCTTCTGAGAATGTCCTTTCGTTTTTCTCGGCTTCTTTTGGTCCAATACTTGGTTTACCAAAATTGCCAGCCTAAAACGAATGATTAATAACTTTTATATATTTTTTAATCTTATCTTACCTTTCTTCCCAGTGACTGCAAGCAAATCACAACTGAGTTAAGATTTTGTCTTTCCCAAAGGTCTACGGTTTGGAACGTCTCCTGTGGTGGAACTCCCAACTGCTTGGCAGCTTCCAAAAATGCATTTATGTTTTCCATACATTTGAAAGCCATTGAGCTGGTGTTAACCTTTTTTACCATACCTGGTTGTATGTTGTTGACTAATCTAAAAATAATATAACATGTATATGTCCATGTATGACATGTTGCTGGTTTATACAAGGTGTTTATATCTTGTGTACATATTATTGAGATCATAAAGGTCGATTAAACTAAACCCACTTCTACCAAAAATTGCTTTTTGTAACCACTGGAAGGTGGCATACTTGCCAAAAAAGTTATTTTCTTTTTCAATTAACATTCAAATTCGATTGAAATAACATTTACAGAAAAGAAAAATAACGGCAATCATAAGCAATTAGATAAATACAACTGAATTTTTTATTTATAACAAAGATATTTTTTGTATTTTTAACCAACACATTTGTACGAAAAATTTACATACGAATGGATATACGAATTGACATTAGATAAAGGCAAGATTTTGATTTCGTAAGTAAATTTGTCTTATTTTGGTCTCAAAAATCTGTACTAGCTCTATTTAACACGACATTAGGACACTCCATACATCTGGTAATTCAAGGAAATGAATTATTTTGAAACCATATAAATGTTCCACAGAAACGCAAACTTATATTGATGTTGGCTACGATGAGAACATACAGAGTGTCCCATTTACTTTGACAGACAGATACTGGACCTAAAACGTATCGTAATGGTGATTTTTATTAATTGGAGTTTGCTCCCTCTAAAATATTAAATATCTTAATCGACTACGTTTCTTAAAGTTCCCATCTGCATTATCAAGAATCCCACGTGTAATAGCTTTGAAAACTAGGCTTTTCGATTACGCATATCTTCAATTGTAGTGGAAGGCGAAGAATAAATTTTATTATATCCGCACAAGAGAAAGTCAGATTTTATTATGTAGATCAAGAGATTAAGGGGCTTCCTTCATTCAATCCATTTATGTTGAACATGTTGATTTAAAACATTATTTTTATTACATGAGATTAGCAAGTGTTCATAGGCGCCGAATCTCCGGGACAAATTTTCTGTGAGTGCAGAGAGCTTCTTTATTTACAGACAAAATTAAGTAATCTGTGAATTCAGTTACAAACAGATTTTTGTAAACAAGATAAAAACGAGGATAAACATATTAAAGTTTAGATTAATACTAAGGCATAAGATTAAGGTAGACTTAAGGCTAGGTTAGGGCTAAATTCTCCATTATGATAAATGATCCTATTCATAAAAATAGTGATATAATTTCTTGTATAATTTCCATGATCGTTTCTTGAAAATTCGATATTAACAGAATTACATAACCTTAGTTATGTTTTTAATTAATATTTTGCCGTATGTAACCCTCTTTCAGTAAGTCTATTTTTTCAAATTTGTTTCTATAATTACTAGTAACAAACTGAACCTATGAAAAAAAATTTCATGAAAGTTATGACTTTAAAATGCTAGAAAATCTTTTCTGTATTTAAAAAAATTAGTCAACATACAAAAAAAATTTACAAACAAATGTTTTTGTCTAACTCGACAATATTAACCGTTTTCAGGAAAAAACAAAAATGTTTGGCAACTCTTAAAAACAAAAATTTAGCGCTCTTGCAATATAAACGAAGCAAAAACTGAAAGAAAAACAAAATTATGGATGTCTTTCCGATATCAATTGAAGAACCAAGACGTTGACGGTATGTACCAGGTTCGGCATTGAAATATTTGAAAAACTTGTTCCCATATTTATTTAACCATACCCATATACAAATCTGGTCGAACTAAACAGGGAGGTGGTAGAAATGTATACGCCCAGTTGAAGTATGAGAACGCAGGCGAACGAAATCTAACACAAGTACATTGGGCCACTGGACAATAAATCTCAGCTTTTGACAAATTGCCCACAGTGTAGTGCAGCAATGTGGAATTTGGTGTGATTTAGGTAATTTTAATTTTTTATAGGCACCTTCTATCAATGATTTATATTACAATTGCGAAAGGGAGAAATAATATTATTACAAAATGGCATTTTGGAGACGTTTTGAAACGGAACAAAACGAAATTTACCATCAATATAATAAAATTGTTTGAGGACATCCATTTTTTAACGTAAAAACATTAACAAAAAATACAAACATTGAATATCTAACAAACTATGTATCAAGAAAGATAATTTCAGGAAAGTGATAATCGCCTGTTAATATCTCGAAAACAGTTGACAGTATATGTATATATAAACGCTAATTAGCATCAAAACAGGGGCATATTTCCAAGAAAATAAGTATCAGAGCGGTGTAAACGTATACATTTTTTTTAATTTTATATTTTAGCGACAGTTTTTAGAATTTTCGAGAAAAACGCATTTCCCAAGATATATCGATCACTGTGCAACCATGCATCTATTGTTCACAAACGTAAGCAGATTACAAACCAAAGGAAGCATTTTTTACGTCAAATCGTTTAATTTTTAAAGTACCTATATTTCAGATAAGAAAATAATTGTGTAGTGGCAAACACGTTGATAAAATAATGATATCATACAAGAAATTACTGACATTCCACTTCCAAGAAGAATAACTCTACAATAACTTCGATAATTGAGATAATCTTGTTTTTTAGACAGATTTATTTTATCGACATTATTTTATATTAGAACCAATGCGATCGTTTGACTAAAGAAAGTTTATTTAATGTCAGTATATTTTATAAAAATAGTGATGTTAAGTAAAACTATTTTTCATTTCGTTTTCATCCATATACCGGGTGATTCAGTTTGATATTCGCGGCCTCGTATCTCTTTTATTTTAACAAATAGCTATAACAAACCCTATAATTCTTTAAATCGCCGCTCAAACTCTATCAAATGACATCAGATCGTCACCATAGTAACATGTGTCAAAATGGCTACAGTCAATTGTTTTTCTTCAAATGGCACACTATATTTTTTTATTAATTCTGGAAGATATTTTTTTTCTGCATTCAGCTATATAAGGAAGTCTATAGTTTTATTAGAAATATTGCTAGAAAAACAGCAAAAAGGATGAACCCTACTTTCATTATCTTTATCAGAATAAAGCTACGAAAAGTAGGGTTCATCTTTTTTGCTGTTTTTCTAGCAATATTTCTAATGAAACTATAGACTTCCTTACATAGTTGAACGCAGAAAAAAAATATCTTCAAGAATTGATAAAACAATATATAGTGTGCCATTTGAAGAAAAACAGTTGACTGTAGCAATCTTGACATATGCTACCATGGAGACGATCTAATAATGTCATTTGATAGAGTTTGAGTGGCGATTTAAAAATATATAGTGTTTGTTATAGGTATTTGTTAAAATAAGAGATACAGGGCCGCGAATACCAAACTGAATCTCCCGGTATACCCACTTTCAGTGCGCAAAATAAATGTATATGAAATTTTTTTAACCAACCTTCAAAATACTGGCCACTGATTGTAGAATTAAAATATATACGAGCATATTTTATAATCTTCCGGTCATTGAGGATAAGCGACACGTAGATAAACGACCGAAACGGAAAAATCAGTACAGTCTAGGTTCCTTTTTAAAACCCATAGGTATTAAAAGAAAATTTTTTAATATCCTTAACTGAAAAACTAAAAACAATTGTGTGCAAACGACTTTAGTAACCGTCAGAGGTTAGTTGATTAATGTTAACAGATATTTTATTAAATTCTATTTCTGTCTCAGACTTGACCTTGAATTCGAATAGTCAATTAAATTTAATAATGACATAGTAAGTGTGGTGCAATATACCCGGTGGTTTTACAAATGGTAAATTATTGTGTTGGAGGCGGTTCTCAAAAAAATCAGTAAAATTTTATCAGTGTCCTAATTATCATCTCTCCAGACATTTCTGTAATATACTATACATTATTTTGCTATAAATAGGTATTGTTATTTATTGATAAGATAAAAGGGAAAATTGTATAAAAATGCTTGTCGAATTATTACCGAACTTTTAGCAAAGAAGTCCGCAAAGTATAGGTTTTATAATAAAATCAAATCAAATCAATCTATATATTCCTGCAGTGAAATTATAAATATTTTTGCAATTATATAATTTTTCTCAAATAATTACTATTTTTTATAAAAGTACCTAGGTACCTGTCATGAAAAGACTTGAAATTTTACATTTTACTGATAATAACGATATGGTTTTTATAAATTTAAACAATATTCGACGCACTCGACCTTTGTAATGTAATTTATAGATATCTGATCCAATTGAATTATTATATAGATAGATTAATCCCAAAATTATCAATATATTAGTTATTATAGCAATTAAAGTTAACATATCAACTCGAGTAAAAGCCGTGATTATATTTCTAACAGAGTGGCTCAGATTTGCGTAACATAATTAATGATGTTTGTTGAAACAGTTGAAAATATTGAAAAAGTTCTTTCTAGTAGCAGGGGTATGATTCAGAGAAAAAAAATACCAAAGCGCTTCCGGATAATGTGAACATGCAACTAAATATCTGGCGTTGTCAGTCACGTTTAAGAAAAAGTTCTCAACATACACCGATCACCCTGTATATTAAAATTAAAGGCAGATGACGGACACCATATTTTGTGTGAAATCTTTAGCAGTCTGAATACACCTAATTTATTTTTTAAACTTAGAATTTGGGTACACACTCAAATCAGTACGACTATAGAATGGTGGTTCCTGATATATTTACTTCTTTAGATCTACTTTTAATAACTGCAGCATTATTTATGAAAATGTCACAATTCTTTATCCTCTGAAAAACTATTGTATGTCCAAATTCCATCTTACGTAAGGAGTAGTCTTTATTGTTACTATTTCGATCTCTACAATATAAAGGTTGTCCCAAAGCTAACGCAAGATTTGAATTGTGCGCCATTTTCGTTCCGAAGTGTTGGCAGCATTGTGCAGTCACATATTGTAGTGAACAGGTTGCGGTTTAGTCAAAATGGAGCGCTATACGACAGATGAGCTAGTGAAGATTGTGAAAATTCATTACAAGTATGGAGAGTGTGTAGCTGAGATTATGCTTCGAGTTTTCGGTAGAAGGGACGCCTGAATGAAACAACTGAAAAGATTAGTTGCCAATTTTGAACAAATAAGTTCGGTTGCAGAAAATAAACAAGCCGTCCTCGTTCAGCCGAATAGAATATCCGGAAAGTCCTTTACTGTCCAAGTTCAGAAGAAAGTTTATATAAAAAATACTACCATTTACTGATGTAATATTCGTCCTAATAATATAGAGATAATTTAGAATAACCCTGTACGGTATGTGTGTAATTAAATCGAAACAATTTATTGTTACTTGTGTGTCTGTTATAAATAATGGTTGATAGTCTGTTGTAAAAATTAATATTTTATTTTCGATTACTTGTGTATATTTCATCGTTTACTTATGGTCATGATTGTATACCGACTTGAGGACCGTAAAGCAATCTTTGTTTAAAACCACTTCCTTGATCTCCAGCTGGTTTACTTTATCTAATTTACAGTTAAGTACACACCGAACATGGTTGTCACTGGATTTTTTTTTATTATTAGATATTAACGTATAAGGGGAAAATCAATAAAAACTGTCTCAGTCAATCATATAAGCATATCTCTTCAGATTAGAGATTATACTATTTTAAAAATAATATTATGTACGAATTTACAGCAGGCTGATTTAAAATTTAGTATACAGGGTGTCCAGGAAAATGTAAGAAATCTCTCGGGTGCAGATACAACATGAAAAAATAAATAGTCTTAAAATAGTGCCCTTGAAACATATTTAGCTTTTTTAGTTTACCTGGGGCGGGCTAAGCTTTACAACTTATGCCTAAATGTTTAACACCCTGTATGATAAAGACTTTAAAATAATAAATCTGGGTAGTTTCAACCTTAGACTAAAAAAAGGTATTGTTTATTGTCGATAAAATGATCAGTTTACGAGAAAAAGAATAATAAACGAATTCATGTTTTATTTTTAATAAAAAGGGCCGTGATTTTTTCTCGACAACAAAGTGCGATACGAAAGTCATTCAAACGACAGGAAAGTTTCATTTTAAGATGTTCAATCAAAAAAAAAAATACAAAATAAAAAAACGCAGTGGCGTCCTAGGAGGCACCTTAACGAAATCATTGAAAAACTTCATAAGAGGGTTCAACATGGGTGAAGTCTGATACACTCACGGAGACGACGAATTGAGGACCGCTGTATCCGCCACAATAACCCAGCATTGTTCCGTATCACATCACAATGAAACGCGATTCTCTATATTTTTTATTAATATAACAACTATTTTTTTAGATATTCCTTAAAATTTAATAATGAACCACACGAATACTTTTTTAATTGACTTATCTAATTTTCAGATGTCATTTGTATAACGAAAGAACACTCATGTGTTAGAAAATGGGTTACGGTTACGTCAATTTTGATGAACAGGAAATAGCTACAAGGTTTCTGATAGGAGTAATACCGAGAAAAAGAAAAGATATAATATTACATAATTTTTGCTCCGATTTCTATATTTATCTCACTGTAAGGATGTCACTTAACGTATAAAAATGTGAATAAGACACCAAAACCTTTCTCTCTTATTCCACCGTGTTTAACTGGTTTAAAAACATTTTTAAAATCAGTTTTATCCATTGAAAAATAACACGTCATGCGATAAAATTTATCATTAACGCAAGTTCAGTTACTAAAGACTCGTTAATGATTAAATGATGTCATGGTTCGGTTTAACGTCCAACAGAAATATGTACGTATATAATAAAGGAGATGTGAGTCATTCGGTATGTAGACTTACTTGCATAACAGCGTTCCATCTTTCAATACTTCATAGAAGTTGTCCATGTCGCCGCCAGTGTTTATTCCATCGCCGGTGATCGAAGCAATCCATTCTAAACTTTCCTTCGCTAAATCCTCACTATATTTGGCGTTGACCTGAAAAAATAAAGTCCATGGTACAAATATGGTTACCGAATGGTTTTAAAAATGCACCTACACAGGCGGAGTAACAGAACTAATAGAAGATCTCTAGGAAATGTACGCAACTAAAACTATGCTTACAGACAGCAACAATTATTTTTGTAAAATTGAAAATAAAAAAAAATTAGCAAAAAAGTTTGTATCACTTCGAAAAGACTAACCGATAATACTTTTTCAGATTATTGTATTTTAATTTTTTTATTTAAAACTGACGGGTTGTATAATGTACAGTGTTAGTCACTATAATCTGACAACTTATTGTGTTTATTATTGAAATTACACAAAAGTTTTTAATACAAAAGTTCTAGATTCTTTTTACGAATTTTTATAATACAGTATTAGAAAAAATAGTTGAATAATGGAAATCACTAAATTAAAGAAAAAAAATTTTGTTAATGAGGCACCCTGTATATTAGTGCATACTTGGCTTCGTTAAATTGTTCTCTTTTCAAAAATATATATTATGTTACTGTTTGATTAAGGACTTTTCGATATATTTCAGTTTAAACTATTTTTGAAAAAACGGAAGGAAAATTTATGTCTGACGGATCGCAGTGGCTATGGACGATTCACGCGGAACAAACAAAATACTTTGACAGAACTTTATTTATCATCATTAATTTATTTCCTATACCTAACAAACTATTTAGCAAAGAAATAATGTTTAGTGAGAACGAAAAAGTTGTCCGACTATCTTACAAGAATAATAATAATGTGAATCTCTTGGAAGACAGAAACAAAGAATTATTCCAAATTAAGAATTAGAACTAACTAAGTATATTACTTAATATATTTTCAAGGTAAGCAAATATTCATTCGAGGTTTACTATGGTAAATTCAAATATTAAATTATTGTAGAAAGGCCACAAGAGTCCACAGTAAATGCTTCAAGACAGTTAGAAATAAGCCAAAGTAAAATTATTAAAACGTTACATAAATACCGCCCCTAGAAAACTATGACGGTCCAAAATCTCACCCAAAATCAAAAAAATCTGCGAATAGAGTACTGCAGAGAAATGCTGCGTTTGAAAAATGGCTACCTAAACCATTTTGAAAAGATTTTATGGATGAGGCGACTTTTAGCTGACATTTAGAATAAAAAATACTCATAACCTGGGCAAATGAAATTCCAAGTCAAAGACGCACATCGTTCAATGTTTAGTGCCGTATATTGAGAAATAAAATCATTGCCCCACTATTTTATGAAGGTGCTGTGACTGGAGAAGATACCTGCATTTTCTTGAAAATCAAATAGAAAACAAATTGGAAGACCTGCCGTTGATCGATTATACCAATTTAATTTGGCACTAAGATGGAGCGCCTCCGCATAGAACCAGAGCAGTACGAAATTATTTAAATAATAGGTTTGATTTGTGGATTAGTAATGGAGAAAATATTCAATGACCTTCAAATAGCCCAGACCTTGCACTCTTGGACAGTTTTCTGTAGGGTTATTTAAAAAACGAGGTTTATAAGGAAACTAGTGTAAACTTGGATGAACAAAGACATAATGTAATCAATATATACAAAATTAAGTGAATTTAATTCCCATTTCATACTAAATGCAGTTCTGAAAATTAATGAGGATTATATGAAGATATGCTAGCCTAGCTTATAAAACCAATGATATTTGTACTGAAACACATATCTTTGTCAAATTGAAACGAAAAACTATAGCAATAAACAAAAACGTTAGTTGCATGTGAGAAATTAATCAAATAGTATAAAACTAGTGCAAATAAAATCCAATGGGAAACCATATTATACGGCTCACTATACCTACTAATCAAAATTTTGAAAATCATCCACAAGAATCTGTGTATGTGTTGAGTAAACTAACAACTATTGTCAAATGTCAACATTAAAAGCAATTTATATTTTAGGTAGGCCAGCCGTTAAATGAAAACTGGTGTGGGGTAAATTATAATAAACTCTGCGTTTCAATTTTAAACTTTTTATAAAATCAAACACTTATGGAGAAGTCTTTAACCTTACGGTACTGTTTCTAAAGATTATGTTATAAATATTTTTTATTTCATATAATTCTCATCGTAAAGAAATATGCACGTAACACTTGTTGTTTAAGTTTGAACATGTTGAAGGAATATGTACTTTCGAATCATACAATGCTTTAACCACGACTTTCTTTGAATATTGCAAAATTATTTAATTGTAAGACCAAAAGCGAACGTGATACTATTATTTCAACACCTCTTTAGAGTAGCTATACTTATTACAAAATGTAGATTTAGGTTGAAGAAACCATTTAATGTCAAGATCATCCAAAGAATCCAGTCTACTGTTGGTAGAAGGCAAAATCCGTAGAATGACCAGAAACTATCTTGATGCACCGCAAAACCATCGTAACCAAGAAACCAAACAGACGAATGTTCCTCTCCAACTTGCAAGAAATTTAAAGAGATTTTGTCCAACAACGGTTTTAGATTGATAATGATTATTAATTCTAAATAGACTGTTGTTTGTTCCTATTTGTTTTTTATTTTAATGTAACAGCAAAAGTTTTTTAAAAACTAAATATTCGTGGGCGCCATCAAGGTTTTCCTGCATATTGGCCCCACTAAGCAATGGCGACGTCGTGAGGGCGAGATACAACCAAACTTCTGCACACAGACGCTAGACACTAATTAGCGCGGATGGACACAATGATGATAATGTTTTTTCATTTTTTTAGGAAAGATTTATTATTTATTTATTAAAATGTATTAAAAAATTATTTGAACTGGTTTATGGTATCTATAATAATAAAATAAAAATATAAGAAACTTGTATAAAAAGACCACAACGGCGAGAAATGCATAGAGGATCGACGCATAGCACCGCTACAACGCCGGAAGGATGTGTGTAGCCTTTCATCGAAATACATGTGTTTCATTTAGAACTGTAAATCCGTCACAAAAAAGTCTTCGAGTCTTCAAGTGCTGTTATGTGCCTACTGTAATATGAAATGACTACCTTGCATTTAACATCTGTATTAGATAAACCAGCAAAATATTGTGAGACGCTCCCAGAGTTTTTTAAAATTTTTCTAGACCTCGATATTTTCTTTGAATTCACTCAGATCTATCACCCACGTAGAAAGATTTGAATGTCTGCACAAAATTTTATTTAACCTTTCCTTAATTTTAATTCTAATTCAGGACTATATGGTTTTATCCTCAGTTTACTAATTGCATTATTGAGAATTTTAACGTTTATTTGTCACACCCCTAGACTATTTAACGTAAAAATATCACCAGTGGCAAATATGTAGAACATATTAGATTAGAGTAACGGATTTCTAGAATTATTCGTTTATCTCAAAACAAAACCGTGCCTTCGATTATTCATTATAAATAGTTTTCCGCGAATCCTTTCATTCTATAAAATTCCTAACTAGGCCTTATCTATTTATAAAATTATTAACCTCATGTACAAACATATGATTAATCGATGCATATTCGTTATGTATGTAATTCAAGAAAGACTGAACCATAATTCCGTTGACCAGCTTTGCCGAACAAAATTCGTATACCTAGAACCAAAATTTATTTCATGTGAAATTCGAGTAAATTCAATATAAATCAATTATATATTTACCTAGTTTCGGCTATACGCTATCATCAGGGAAAACTAACAATCTCATGGAAAACAATTACTTCATTAAAATTAAATTATAAAACAATTTTTTGTAAAATATTGAAACTATCTATATTATTTTTTAAGTAATCTTATCAATGATTAAATGAAGCCATTCTTTTCCATACGATTGTTATTTTTTTAACCTAACGGTGACATAGAACTAAAACTAGTTGGAAATAAATATTTATACTGATTTAAAATGGGCTCTAAAGCATTCATTATTATAATGCATTTTCGTTGGAATGTACACGATGATTCACTATATTTTGACACTCCTATTAACTTTTTTGTTTTAATAGTTATAAAAAAATGTAAAATACAAAAGTTGCACTATTTTTTATGAAGTTTTTGAAATTGATAGTAGGGAAGCAAATGAAGTCCAAACAAAACAGCTGCCGATGTTAACTTTGTTAATTGAAATGGAATGCCCTGTATATTATTACATATTTGGATAGAACGTTGCCTGTCGAGCATAATCATATAGGGTTTGTTGGGTCCATCTCTAACAATAAGTGAGATAATATTAAAAAACGAAGAGAAAGTTTTTTATAAAGAAAATAAAAGACATTTTGGAATTGTTAGACCTCTTTCGGGCATTTCTGCCTTTTTCCAATTAAGTAAGGATTTAGATTTAGTTGTAATATATTTTGACATGTCGGACATTGATATAGGTCAAAATGCGTATAGGTGTTTTAACTAAATCTCACTAATTAGGCCGTGCGAGGCCTATTTACTCATGATCATGAACAATGTTATATGGTAGGCCGCGACAGTGACAGGTAATGTCATGACAACATTGTTATTGTTTGACAGTTTGTATTATTATTTAATTAAAATGGGTTACACAGAAGTAGAAAATTGAAATACATATAGGAATTAAAATACATAGAGTAAGTTATTCTCCATGCTATATTTTAATTCCTAATAACATGTTAACATCCGCGGCCATTTTGTTTGGACTTCATTTGATTTTCTACTATCATTTTCGAAAACTTGTGCAACTTTTGTATTTCATATTTATTTATAACTCTTAAAACAAAAACGTTAAAGGGGAGGAGGGGTCAAAATACAGTGAATCACCCTGTACAATGCTTGTGGAAAATAACAAATGATTTTAATAATTTATTAATATCTCTTCGATGTCACTTCTATTTAAAGAAATTATTTCTGTGTCGGAACACGAATAATTACGAAATAAAATAAAGGGTAGAGATTTCTTAATTTTTCCAGAAGATAAGTTGGTAGTCAACAGTATTTTTAAACGTGACAAATAGATAAAATGCCAGTGTTGTAAATATTGCCGATGAAGTCACGATCAACGGAGAATTGTACAGGAAATGGTGATGCAATCCACTAATCAAATGTGAATATTGAGAGTGCGATAACAAAAACCGTATACTTGAAGTATATCAAGAAGTTGTTTCTGGTAGTTTAACCACATTTTAATTGAATACTCATATATTCTCGTAAGATGCAATCATTGATAAGGAAACAATTTCTCACCCCGCTTCCACATTGACATGGTTAGTTAACTATAAGTACCGTCGTTCGCAAACAACGTTTCGGCATGTTAGTTAAAATGACCAGCCATATTGTCAATATACGCAACTAAGTCGACAACTTATTCCAATAAGAAAACTAATTAAGTGAGAATGATGTAATATCTGGTATAAGTTTTCTGACCTCGAATTCGTAATCAGCGACTTCGAAAACCTCCCTATCCCAAATTTGATGCGAATGTGTTATTTTTTGAAAATTAGGTCGGCCATCTTGGATCCGCCATCTTGAATTTTGCAAAATTGACCTCGGATCCGTGATCAGCAACCCCGAAAACCTCGGTATATCAAATTTAGCGCGAATCTGTTATTTTTTGAAAATTCGTGATATCTTACTTTAATTGGCCCGTTTTTTTTTGAGGTTAGAAAAAGAACCGTCAATTCTGACCGCGGATTTACGTTCGGCGGGGCCTTAACCATATAAATGAACATTTGAATATTGAAAAAAAAAATTGTTTGTATTTTTCCTAACGCTTTTTCGTGAATTTTTGCTATTTTTTTTGAGGTTAGGAAATTCCTGTGATGTGATTCTGATACCGAATTCGTGATAAAGAGGCAAAAATACTACGGATAACATATGTCATATGAAAAGTACAGAAGACAACTTTTTTTTGTGTGGTTGTGTTATCAAATAAATTTATCTGCAGAAATAAGTAGGTACCAGATATATATTGTTTGTCTCATATTACGACATATTATCTTCGATAATAAAATTATAATTTTATCATAGACTATTACAGTCTATTTATTTATATTTTTTTATTACTTACCGATATATCATTCTCAATAAGCGCTTAAGTATAAAAAGATAATATTTTTATATTCCTATAAATACTATATTACAAATTTATTAAGAATGGATGAATTTTAAGACTATAATATAATTAAATATAAGTTTCAATAGTTCCGATTATTCAAATATTTAATAATAAATATTAATTAAAACGTATGCTCAGTGTACCTAATTGAAATAATAATGTAATATTTGTTTAATCGGATTGATTTCCTCCTACTTATTTATGGTCGAAAGGAAGTATTTGTCCGAATGAACGCCATATGAATACTAACAAGTAATTCTATCAAAACACACGTACCATATCGTTAAAGATGCAATGAAAAAAATATTTGTAATGATATGATTAAAGTAGGCGTACTAATTAATGTTGACCCTCAAAAATATTCCAAACGGTGATGACATAGTAAACAAATTGGTTGGTCCAGTTACACAACCAGGGACCCCACCCCAGGTTTTCGATCCGTCGTCGAAAATAAAATAATTCTTTTTGTGATTTTTGTTTTTTATTAATTTCGTTTGTGGTTATAAATGCTTTTTTTATTATGTTTTAAACTTAATTCTTCCTAAAATCCAAATTTAAAACCGTAACTATTCGATTTCCTCTTTGGATCGGCACGCCCATGGAATGTGCCAAAGGGCCATGCCCGCCCTGCAGAGTTTGTCGGGGAAAATCCGAGAGTATATCTAATCACAAATTACTAATAAGAAAAAAATCCGTCTTTTTATCACCAAAGTGACTATTCTTAACTTTTATCTCCTTTTGGGGAAGACATTTTACTGGTTATCTTTATGAAATGTTTTTATTTTATGCAAAACTATATTTTACAAAGAAAAATAACAGTGTCTCTAAAAACAAGGTAAAATTATGATTAAATGATCAAGTAGGTAATCCAAATTTTGGTGCCGGTATACTACCTAGGGTACCCACTAAGAAATGACTTTTTTACCCAATGACCTTGATTGGTTGTAGCAGGTAGACAGGCATTGAGTATACCTATTTTCCTCCAGAAGAGTAATAAAATAGAAGGCATGACACAACAGATGCTATATGGATCGTCAAATATTCCTACGTTCCACGCCCAAAATGGTTTTAGTAAATAAAAAAGTCCTTTTCTGTATTGAACAATCGCTTAAAAATTAACCGATGTTTTGAACAACACCCTGCATTTATTGACCTATGCATATTATGGCCCAGATTAATTACGTCGAGACAAGCATGCACCAACCGTCTTTATTGCCGTTGATTAGGACAATTAAAAATGTTTTAGAAAACTCCTTCGTCGAGAGTCGTTAATAACATCAACAAATACATAAGAAATTATTTTAAACTGACTAAGCAAAAATTTTAATGTAAGCGACGTGGTAATATACAACAAAATATGTAAAACACGACTAAAAAAAAACACCTGCTCATTCTGAATAAAAGTAAACGATAATAATTACTGAAACTACTTCCTACCGACTGATATATCGAATTATAAACTTACCTTTCTTTGTGCCTCGGCGGCAAATCCACTTTTTGTAGCTCTGTTTGTTGCCATCTTAACAGAAAAGATCGGAAAAGCAGAAAACAACACCTTACTTGTCCTAACACTGTACCAAACTAAAACCTCGAACGGCGAATCGGATATTCACGTTTCTGTTGCTCCGACTCGGTTGCTAGCTGACTTGCTCACTCCACCTTATTGAATGGTTGAATTGACGCATACTCGTAAAAGAACCGGTTAAACGAAAAAAGTTTTGTTAGCACAAAGCAATATGCCGGCAGTTTTATTTTTTCTGAGGAATTTTCTGGAATCAGTAAAATATCCTCAATATCAGTTTATCTATATCGCCTTTAAATAAGGTTCAGATAATATAATGTATTAAGAAAATCATGAATATCATTCGTCATCATTCAAGTTCTATTTCTAACTGTTATGTCACTCGCAGATCTGTTAAATTCCCCGGTAACAGATACAGGATGCTAAGAAATCGACATTAAAAAAACAGCGAACCTTAAGTACATAAATAATGTATGTTTCATGAATATACTTAATAAAGTATTATTCATATTTTTTGGATATAATTATTTGAGTTTACGCTAATCTTTTTTGCGACGTACGATCAGGCCCGGATCCAGAGGGGGTGGCGATGTGGCGATCGCCACCCCCAAAGCACAACATTTTTTAAAGACCTTCAATTTCTCCAAACGACAACAGGCAGTTAGTCGATATTAATGCAAGTCCCCCTTCCTAACCTACACCTTACGTCATCAAAAAAATAACAACAACAACAACAACAACAACAACAACAACAACAATAATAATAATAATAATAATAATAATAATAATAATAATAATAATAATAATAATAATAATAATAATAATAATAATAATAATAATAATAATAATAACAATAATAAAGAAGTGCTTTGCGCCACCCCCAAAACCAGTCTCTGGATCCGGGCCTGCGTACGATTTGAATGACATATCCGATATTGTTGTATTGTAAATTTGTGTACAATCCATGTGCCGCTCTATGCTCACAATACACAATGCTACTGACTGCCACAAAAACGAGTGCCATACGCTTGACCAAACAAAGCGTCAAACTCACTGACACACGCAATAAACGACAATGAAATAGACGGCCAACGTCCCTCGGCAAAAAATATTGATTGTTTACCGGCACGCCAGGCCTACAGGGCAGGCATTAAGGTGTCGCTAGATACATATAGAATAAATTGATCGATGCAAAGCTTCAGATCAGAACTCTTGCTGGTACATTCAGTGGCAAACAACAAAAATATTAAAGTTGGGTCTAGAAAAAAGAAATATTATACAAAAGTTGTTGCTTTGCCGAGTTGCAGCGTTGTTAAAGTATTGTCAGTTATTTCTGAGACACTGTGAACTGACCAATAGAAAATTTAAACTGACCATACATATTAAAATATACTCACATCTTTTGGAGAAATTATTTCAAATAAAAAATTTACGATCACCTAGTATGTTCTTGCTAATTTATATTTATATTATTACAAACTTTCTGCAATGGTAACTTACAGCTGTTATAGTATATATCAAGCTTTGCAATAGGTTTATTCTTCAAAATATCAAAAAATATAGTTACAATTAGGTATTTTTAATTTGCAAGGCCAAATTTGTTGTACTGATAATTTCCTAACAGGATAAAAATCAAATGTTTCAGACCATGTGGATTCGACATTAACAGATATTTACAAAAGCTATGTCGTAACAATTATTTATAAACACCCATAAAAGCGTGTTACTACATTTTCTGTCCATTTGTGTGCATAAATAAGTTATTTGTCCGTATATGGAGTAGTTCGAGAAATGTACTGATTAGTTACAGTGAGAGCAAAAAAGTCTGTCGGGTCAGTCTGTTAGGAATATAACACGATATGATTCAATCAATTTTTGTAGAACTTTTTTTCACTGAAGGGTGAAACAAAAAATAACACGGCATCAGTTAAAAATTCAGTGTATCAGTGTATCATTATTTATTACTTAATTAGGTACCTATACAGAGTAATTCAATTCAATACATCAAAGAAAATTTAAAAAATTGTAACTACTATAAAATTTTGAAAAACTATTGAAATTGTTCATCCACAAACAGAAAATACAATGCTCAACACAAAAAAAATAAACTACACTACTCTTTAGTATATGGCACTAATTAATTAAAATCTACTATTAAATAATTTAAATAAACAATTGATTTTAGAACTTTGATGAAACAATCCCAAGTAAAAAGTCAAAAGTGAAAGCAAGAATATAGGATGTTTTTCTGAATAATTGTATTATTTGAGAATGTAATTTTCTGCGATTTAGCTACAAAAAACTGGCTTATCATGTCGCGACAGCCACCACCAAAAACTGTTGTTGCCTGACACTCCTGACAGTAACATTTTGTGGATGCATTTGTCTCAACTATCACAACAATAAAATATGTTCTTGATTTTCGTTTCTTTTTAGTTCCTTAAAAAGTGTTCTTCTGCGGAATTCAGCAAGGGGTCCTAAACGTAGCCAGTCCCACACTGTACACACTCCTATTTTTCTCGGATAAATTCTGAATCACTCTGTATTTATAGATAGAATATATAAGGAATTAAATAGACAATGGATTTATGAACAGTAAATAATGAAAACTATCTTATATATAGACATACGACTTCAAAGATTAAATACATTTAGAAGTTTTGGGTCATCATTCAGGATATTATAGCAACTGTCATTGTAAAAAATAAACATTAAACATTGCCTCATTAACGCACCCTATTAAGAGATAAAAATCAAAAATTTCAGAGAAATTTCTTTGAGAAAAGTAAATTCAACTCAGACTCTGGCAAGTTGTTTGGAATTATGCAAACGGAGATAGTTTCACTTGCAATATTACAATATCCCAAATGCTAATGATATAAATGTATTGAACCCACGTTATAAAACAGATGAATAAACAGGATGTTCCAGAAAATAGTGACTACAGTTTCCTGAGGTAAAACAGTTGAATTTAATTCAACTTACCTTAGTTCCAAAATGATTTGTTGAAATCTTACTTTTGAAAATCGCAAAAATAACAATTTTAGCCAGTTACAAAATTACCTACCTTTCACTTAGCTAAGAAAAATCGCAGAGGTATCTTTTCAACTTTCTTAATTAGGTTGTTCCTGATCTTATACACCGGGTCCTATAGTATGTTTTCCACTTTGATTGGATCTGCTGCTTCCAAGATGAGAGTTGCATATCCTTTCACGGGCGGGAGTATAATTTCTTCATTTTCTTGGTTCTTTGATGGCTTGAACTTCATTTCTAATTCTAGAAAGCTCTGGATAATGATGGAAAATGCTTCGAATACTTGGGAAAACCGATGCAGTATACCTTAACTTTCAAGAAATTGTTGATAACTACAAGAATAAGGATCACAAGAAAAGTAATTTCTGATAAAAAAAATAAGGCATTCTCATTGGGTCGATTCTCAAAGATTTTAATGTTACTACTAAGACAAAGAAGAAATGGAGTATATACAGGGTGTTCCACCTAAGAGGGATTCTTCTGTAGCTGTCAAATTTATAAAAAAATGGTTTGAATAAAAGTTGTCTGGAATCATGTGGTCTATGAAAAGAAAATTCTTAGCTTTTGTTCCATTTCGCGTGGCGCTACATAACTTTGTTATTTTAAATGGAACACCCTGTATATTATTGCGTTTTTGAGTTCCTTGGTTAATATTAGGTAGAGTTTATTAAATGTACATGGTGTTTAAAACTTATCGTTTTAGAGATAATCAGCTGTTTTTTAAATAATCACGATTTTAGCTCTCTAAATGAGACTAGATAGCGTCTAAACAGTAAGAGTTAGAAACGTGCAGTTTCCACAGTTCGTTTTGGCATACATTACTCTATTTTGTCATCTGCGAGCAAAATGTGAACATATTCAGACTCGGAAATACTGAGACTTTAATTTAATAATATTTCGAGTTGAAAAACTTTTTTTTTCAAATGGAATAACCCATATTAAGTGAATGCAAAATTGAATGCCCTTCGGCACCGGAGAAAAATAAAATGCAAGGGGAATCCACTCCACATGTCTTTTGAAAGTAAGAGACAACGTAACAGATAAATTAAACATTTCTTTTTTGTAATGCAAACATAGAAAGTTGAATCTGTTTTTCTGACCAAAAAAGCTGAAACAAATCATTGGTCTGGGCATAATGGGTCAGAAAATGTTGAAGTATTTAGTTTCATCGAGCATTTTGACAATTCATGGATAGATCCTGATCCAGTGGACCAAAAAGTTTCAAATCACAAGTTTTTCAGTCAGTCCTGTTCTAACCCAAAAATGTGCAAGTTACAGACGAATTTTTGAGATTAGGAATAAACCATCACCTGATCACTGGAAACTGACTTCATATCAAAATATACCTATAGTGGAAGAGTAGTATATGACTTTTTAGTCCAAAGCCAGTTCCGTTATGTTTTTAACACAAAATGTGTGGTTTAATGCTATTTTGCCAAGTTTATGACCGGATAAGTGGAAATTGACTTCAGATTCGTGACGAACGGTCAAAATACATGGCGATAGGATGGCCCATTAATTTTCAGCACAAGCAATTTTCATTAATTTTGTGTAGTTTCTTTGAAGTTTGCAGTTAGTACGCAAACAAAACCAAAGAAACTGATTTATTTAAAATCGACAAAGTTTTTCTTTTTTAAAAATAAAAACTATTCTGTATTGAATGTAAATAAAAATTTCTAATTGTTCGACTTTAATCATTACTTATTTTTAACTTTCTTATTTCATATATTTACATTTTGCACATCTATAAACAAAAACAGTTAATGCTATCGTTGAATCATTACATGTGACCCAGATCAAACTTTCACTGCACATGTTCAGCAAGTACTCCATGACACATATTTTGACTTCTTTTTATGAGAGATACGCATATCGGATTACGTTTCACATATAATATTTACTAAACGATCCAGTGACATTTTCTAAATTTAATATTTATTTATTAAGATGAAAGTTTACCTAATATTACATCAATTCGAATTTATTATTCATTTCTTTCACAAAAAACTACAGATTCCTTATTATTATTATTTTAATTTTTATTTAACTTTCCAATGAAGATGTTGCACTTCAAGGTTATTGTGACTGAGTGTGTTCAGGTATTTGTTTCTTTTCCTTTGTTCCTGGTATCTTATCTTATACAGAAACTGTTATTGTTATTACCCAGTAAATACAATTTTTTTTATTAAGATTATTCTCTCGTGAAAACTGATCAGTTATTATTATTATTTGCTCATAAATTATAATATGAATGTATACATTACAGCGCGTTCCATTTTGAGCAGTACGGATGGGCAGATTTTCAAAAAAATAGTTTTCAGCATTCGATGAGGTAGATCTGCTATCTCACTATATTTAATTATTACTGCTTTTGTTCTAATTTAATGATCTCTTGTGTTCAGAAAAGGCATTTTGCCACTAAATTTTGAAGAAAATTTATATGTAGGTATTTAGAGAATGAAAGTATTTTTTTGCGGGCATACTTGCTTTAAATTGGTAAACAGTTAAACACAAGCCATATAAAGTTAGTTTCAACGAAGACTAAGCTTTATATGGCGACGGGGAAGCTAAAATCGAACTGTAAGGCGGCTGGCCGTTGCTAAGCAACCTCATTTCACATAAAACACTGACATCAATTAAATAAGTGTTATCTGTTGTAGTGTTAGGTTCGTTAATAATGAATTTCGATTTAGACGATCCCTTAGGAAGCGATGATAGTTTTTTTGAAGAGCCAAAGGCTTTAAGTAAGCTAGCAAGTACAAAACCCGTCGAAAAAAAGTCAATAGAAAATGTATTCAACCTCGCAGATGTAAAAGAAAATGTAGATAGTAACAGAAACGTAGAGACTTCTCAAAAAACTCGAAGTGTCGTTACATTTGACGAGTCCACCATCAAACAAGACGAATTTCCAAAACTAGATACCAAGGTTCGGAAGAAAACTAGCGAAGATTGGTTGGGAGAATCTGACAGTGTACATGACAAAAAAACAAAAAGGACTGACTTTCTGGAAGACTTACTCTATGGGCGTCCTACATCTCCCAAAGAAAAAAAAGTTACATCTGAAGGTACACAGAGAAGCAGCCAATCTAGTACACAGCTTAAATCTTCAGGTCCTGCGCAGGATATTTCTGCCCCTACCGAAGTTTTATCAAACTTTGGTCTGCTATCAAATACTTCTAGAGAAAGAAGAAGGCCGAGAAAAGGTTCTTCAAGCGGCTTGGAGGATGCTTTAGGATTATTTGGAGATGGTTATCACTCGGGAGATTCTCACATCAAGGAAACGAACCCAGTTACTTCGAAAGTTGCTACAGATGTTCAGTTCAAGCCTGTGTACACCACAGAAAAAGGTAAAACAATTCTCTGATAGGCATTTATTATGTTATAACAATAACTGTAACCTTACTAACAAGAACTAAGTTGCCATTACAAAATATTAACGTGTTGCCGCCTACTAGATAAATACAGTTAGATAAAATTTCAACCAAATTTATTGATTCTAAATAATTTTTTTGCTCAGAAATCGCTCATTTTACCTAAAATTATAACAAAAGACCTTTTTTGCTTAGAATGAATCAGGGTACTATTTGAAATGAATTTTTAAATGGTATTTTAGTAATAAGAAAAAAACTTACGTATGAAACAAGTCTTAGGGGTGGCTATTTCTACCCCTTGCAACCGTACAGGAAAATAAAACAATAGTTTGCTGAGTGCCTTCTCGATAGCAGGAAATGTCTACTTAATTCCCATCTCTGTCACTTTTGTGGTATTTCAGAAAAAAAATTAACTACTTTTTGGCACCCTCTTTAAGCGGTTGTTTCTTTACAGGGGATGTTCAAATAAGATTTTTTAATATGAAAGACCCATCTTATTTTTCCACATTTATTCTTTGCGCCCCCATAAAAATTCTTGGTGTGATGATAGCAATAAAAGGATCCGGAGACTTGTATCAACGGAACCAGAGGACAATGTTGGATGGGCTCATTCAGCTTTTTTTTTATTTGCTTAACGGAAAGATATTACAATTTTAAGGTACTCTGCAAAAAATTATAATTTTATATCGCCTACAAGTCATTTATTATTTTTTAAGTAGTGGTTTTTATTTAAAAAATCCATAAGCGTGAACAAACTTACTTCTGGTAAATTAGAAGAATTTGCTTTTACGAAATTTGGTTGCATTTGTTAAATTTAATATGCACAAACGCTAAAACATTCTATAGAATGCAGAAATTCATCTGGAAGTAGCGCCAAGCCGGCTGACATGACTGACATGACTGACATATAGTTTGAAAACCGCTCAACGGATTAAGTTGAAAAATTCACGATCGCCTAAACATGAGCAATACTTTGTGTATACAAAATAAGAACGTTTTTGAAAATTTACTGCCATTATTACCATTTGTGCTGAATGGGAAAATGGTTTTAGACCAATCGCGAAATTAGTTTTTAAGTTAAAAACCAAGTTATGATGATATGAATGACTAAAATTACAAAAGAAATTCGACACATTTACAACCACAAGAATGGAATAATCGCTACCAACATGCCAATAAATTAAAATGTAGTTAATAACTTTAGGACTTGTGCTCGACCTGGATATCGATCAAATTATTATAATCCTTCAAGATAATGATGATTCGGATGGTGAAAGTAACATCTTTCATTCTGATACTAACGACAATGAAAGTTTAGCTTATTATTTTATTCTTATGAATTATATTTACTTACAAGAGAAACTAATACATTACAAATTTTAATCTTCTCTAACCTCTAGGTCTATTTACCTATTTTCAGAATTTTGTATCAATTTGTAATTTTAGATTGTAAATGTATTAACTGTTAGTAAATAAACTGTATTGTCCATAGTCATTACTTTGAAATAGGTATAAATAGGGTAAAATTCAGGTAATTTTGTCAATATATAAAAATATAATGTAAAGCCCTTATTAAATAAATATATTTACCAGACCTAAATAAAATTATTGTCCGGAAGGTACCTGTCCTATTATTAAGGTGAGAGAATAAAAAAGCAAAAAATGTTATGTCAAGAAAAAAGGTGTTGGAAAAAATAAGAGATTGTATATTCTGCGGCATTGTATATTCTGTAGATCTCTAAACAGGCAAAGCTTTGTTTAAAGATAAAACGTTTTTGTGGTATTTAGGAATTTATAACAAATATTGTTTTAATATGTTAAAATATATATTTTTTAAAAGTCCTTGTTGTATTTGGTTAAACATAGAAAAACATTTGTTGATTTTTTTGACAGCTACTTTTTTCACCTATCCTCATGCAACTTTTTTGTAACCTAACCACTTGTAAGCTCGAAAGTCTAATCAGTTCTGTCTTAAAGAAAATAATTTTGAATCTGGATACCAGTATTAGGAAAATTGCTATTGTCACTTCACATATCCAAGCCAATGAAGACTTTCATTGCACAAGCTATGAAATTAAATTCTGAAAAGCTTACTCTGTTCGTTACTGAATTACTTCCACCACCTACTACCATATAAAAAATTAGAGTAGACTAAAAAATAACATTAAAAATAATACACGGCTTTATTTATTGTTTAGGCATTCCTGATTGGCTTGGAGGTTCAGCAACTACTTCAGTTAAATCAGATTCTGGATTTACTAAAAAGTCAGAGGAGTACGTTAAAGACAAAGGTGATGTTACTGAAGGACGAAGTAGTGCGCCAGAAGAACAGGATAAACAAAATGTTACACCGAATATTTCCGAAAAACCAAAAGAATACGACTCATCACTTTCTTTAAAACAACAGCAGATCAGTTTAGATTTGCAAAACACCTATTCGTCCTTACAGCAACAGGAAACGTTTCTGTTAATTTCACTTCAGTTGAAAAAGTACGAGGAAAATTTAGAGTCCATTAAACGCCAACAACGAGAAATATTGGAGAAACAGGAGAAGCGGTACGATTCCATTCTCGATAAATACGCGGTAAGGCAACAGATGATTGAAAATAATATAAGGATGCAACAAGAAAGACTGAATAATCATGTGCAGCTACTGATTTCTCAACCGTTCAATGATGGCAACAAGGAAGATTCGGGTGAGGGTGAAACAATAAAAAACCCATATCTTAACAAAAGTGACATGGAAAATATTATGCGTTCTCTTAGAGAAAAACATAACGAAGAACTTTTTATAATGGAGGAGTCGTACAAGTAAGTATAATCTGAATAATGTGTCAGAAATATATAGGGTATCCCGACTTGAATAGGCCTGGCGACAGAACTCCCCAAAACAAGAAACAAGTTCGCATAAACATGGATCGGTAAATGCTTTTAGATACAGGGTGTTCGCGATTTATCTATTTAGTTTAATTTTAATTCAACCAACAGGAAAAAAATAACAGGGTAAATAAACTACATTAAAATTGTGTACAATGACAACAATTAGATGGATGCTCTTGTCCTGTATATCTAATGATGATAGTGCGAGAATATGGTACAAAAAATAAATTATTAGACCATATTATGAAAATCATTCCATAATTCATTTTGGGAAAACCCTCTAGCTGGGTAAATCACGCCCAATATAAAACTTGCTGGTTTAATTAAAAATCTTTTCTGTGAGCCTTCTCTTACGTTACATGGTAGTTATACAGGGTGGTCCGACTTTTATGCAGGAAACTTCGAGGGCAGATAGATCTCTTTAAAATAATAGGTGTTTCCCTTATAAACATAGGTCTGGAACGGTCTCGTGTTGGAGGTACACGGTGTCGAAGTTGTTAAAAAAAATTGATTTTTTGTTTTTATCTCAGGAATCTATTAACCGCGCGCCATTATTCCATGGCTAGAAATTGGCCTCAATGATTTGGGATCGAGGGGGATTATCCCTCTTTATCCTGCCTCATCTCGTGTAGGCCTGGACAGCCTTCGTAGGTGGGCCCCATCCGTCGTCTACCCCGACCGCAAATGCGGCCGGTGTAGGCGCTTTGTGGGACCTCCTTTTGTCCTGGCTGGGCCCCGCCGGCTAGGGCCCTTTCTTCTGGCGCTCTTCTTGCTTCGCCTATTAACCGATCTCAATAAAATTTGGTTACCTTTAAAGCTCATATGCAAGGCCTACTACCATACATTATCTGTACCAAATTTTATTGAGATCAGTTAATAGATTCCTGAGATATAAACAAAAAATCAATTTTTTTAACAACTTCAACACCCTGTATCTCTAAAACGGGGCCGTTCAGACCTATGTTTATAAAATACCTATCATTTGAAAGAGATCTATCTGCCCTCGAAGTTTCCTGCATAAAACTCGGACCATACCATACCAACACTATTAACTAATTTTCGTAGCACACATATATATTTTTAAGCTATTTACTATTACGTGAAATAAATTTCAAAAAGTCCCCGGTATGCATTTTTCCATTTAAAGTTTCCAGTTTAATTTAAAATACCGCAAAATCGAAAGTATTTACTTTTATGATAAAAAGACATTACTTTAGGTACATTTATAAGCATTTTAAGAAGGAAAGCCTGATATTATTACACCATATATTAAGCAGGTCATGTCCGAGCTATGCTGTAGCCGTATGCCATTCATACAATGTATTTTTTTATATATCTAAAGATAAACAAGTGAACATTTACACAGATAATCGGTTTCATCTGCCACTTACTGAATGAGAAGCAAGATAACTTAAATTTTCATTTATTTCAATTACGGAAATTTAGCATTTCCAGATCCATGTTCAGAATAACGTTTTCTCTTATTTTGAGAAGAAATAAAATATGGTCTATCTAATTCAGGTCACTCTGTATATATTTAGTGTATATATTCCGTGTAGAGTTATGGATAAAAATGTTATAACTTTTTTGCATGTAGGCTTTTACATTCTTTAATAATTTGAGAATTTTATAGTAAAAAGGTGTTCCCTGTATTATTTCGGTAAGTTGCGCTTTTTGGAAGTAAAATTAATTTAAAAATTATAAAAATATCCGTCCTAAATTGTAAACCAGTTGAATCAATGGTGTCATTAAAAACAGTGACTTCGTTTATTTAATTTTTTTTTTTTGTATTTAAAGAATTTGGAGATAAATATATTGTATAAGTTACTGTATAAGGTATTATAGCGTTTTAAGCCTATATAAGTTTCAATATTACCGTAATAGATCTCTACCTGATAGCTACAATTTTGTTATTTAACATTATTTCTAAACTTCAAAATAAGAAAGTTAAAATGCGATAACATGTGCACATAACCAATAACGCGATGCATATGTGTTTATTCATTTACAGAAAGCAAATTTCTCTTATAGAGAAATCCTCTGAGACATTGGAAGAAAGATTAAAAAATGAAGTAAATTATGTTACCAATATGTATGAAGATAAAATTAATAATATCAATAAAAACTATAATGAAGAAATTTCGTACTATAAGCAGAAGATAAGTACAACGGAGGAGCAAAACAGCAAAAATATCGAATTAATAAAAGAACATCATGCTAAAGTTTTAGAGGAACTAAAGGAAGATCATGTAACGCAGATTGAATATTTAAAGCAATTTAATAAAAGGGAAACTGAGCTATTAGCCAGTGGCCAATTTTTTTCACAGAAATTAAATACCAGCATTGAAATGCTTACTGATAACACTAAACTTCTACAAGGAGTTCAAGAGAAAATTAACAATGATTCTGACGCTATATCAGTTGCTAGACAGAGTTCCATCGAATCAAGGGAAAAGGAAATTATTCGTAAGTATAAAATAATATAATCCACGAAAAAAAATAATTTCATAACAATAACATTAAAGTTATGATTCGAATAAAGAAATTTCCAAGGAATGCCTTGGAGGTTAATGTTTCTATACCATTGGGTTTTAAAATTACAAAATAAATTGGCAACCTTAAATTTCCTGTTAAATTTAAAGTTTTTAGTAGATGTATGAAATCCACATTTCCGTTTTATTGCCACGCTATTGCTCAGTAGATATGAGTTTTTTTTTTATCAAAAATTGTTAATAATGACATCCACATAGTTATTTTGAATAAGTTCTGAACCACCTACTTACTACAAATATGATGAATGTGAAATATGTGATGTGATGATTGTGAAATATGTATGTGATATAATGAATGTGAAATATGTATGTGATACGATGACGTATGTGATATGATGAATGTGAAATATGTAATCTGGTGAATGTGAAATATGCGATGACTGTGAAATATGTGATGAACCTAGGAAAAATATGTTAAAACATTTTCCCATTTCTCTATTAACTCTGCCAAACAACATCATGCCCATCTACGAATATGTGCAAGATTGCTAATAAATCTATTGTAATTTAGTTATGCGTAACACCTTGGAAAAGTCTAGAGAAGCCGCTGAAAATGAAAGGTCTCAGCTACTGGCCCTGATTAGGAGCTTAGAAATGAAAATTGCAGAACAAAATGTCAATGCGCAGGAGGATAGATGGGCATTGCAGCAAGCTTCTGCGACATTGGTAGCTAAATCGGCAGCTTTAGAGAGAGAAGTGGAATATAACAGGACTATCAATGAAAGAGAACGAGAACAGTTAAAGGTATGCAAATTAATTTGAGATGATTTCAACTGCTGTTGTGTCGAATGTAACGCTTTAAGATATAAGATTAGACTGGACTAATTTTGAAACTTTTGACAGATCCTTATTAATTCGCATTTCTCACTCGATTTTCGAGAAAAATTGAACATTGGGAAAATCGTATCTCAGTATCTATCTTGATTTGTTTCAGAGATTTACGGCGTTTTTTAATTTTTTTTGCCATTTTTTAAGTTGTCGAGTTTTCATTAGTGATTTTCTTTTGTTTCCATAAAAAGAGGTTATTAAACTGCCCTTAGCGTATATTACATCTGTATGCCTGTATCTCCTCTAGGGAAAATATTTATAGGAACTTGTCATGTTATTTTAACGTCCCCTGTACAAATCTGAGAGATTGCCCACATACTCTGGGACACCCTGTATATCACGAATCTAAATATATCTTCCAATTTTTTAAATCTGAGTAAAAAATCTTTTCCAATAAGGTACCTACATATTTATTATACTTAACCAATATTTATGCAAAAATATTAGGTGTATTTTTTTATGTATTGATAAAAAATGCGTGTCACAATTACCTACTTCGAATAAAAAAAAATCATTATTAAAACCAAATTATTTAGAAGTTTATTTCAAGAACTCTCACTTTAAATTTTTACGCAGGTATTTTTAGGTTTTAAAGGAAGATACCTTTTACCGCTATGTTAAGATCCTGAATCGTGGAATTTTTAACAGTCGTATTTGAAATTAAATTATTTACTTTTGCAGACGGTAATCTTTCATGCTTTTCTAATTTTTCAGACATTAAAAACATCTCTATTAGCGGAACAGGAAAAAATCATTGTACAACTTACAGAAGAAAAATTAAAATTATCGGCAGAAAAGGCGCGAATCGAAACCTCAAATAAATTATCCAACAACTATGAATCTGAAAAGATTAAAGCGGAAGCCGAGATGGCTATTCAAGTGGCTAAGGATATCTCTCAAAAGGTTAGCCAAGAACGGGAGTTCTTATTTCGTCAAAAAAGTGATATTGAAGCTCTAAAGAGAGAATTGAACGACCGTGAAAGGGAGTTGCAAGACAAAGAAATCAATTTAGAATACCTAATTGAGAACACCCAGAGAAAAATTAACGATGATAAGAAAATAATTAACGAAGCGAAAAAATTGGAAACTAAGTATAAAGAGCGCCTACAGGAGTTGCAGAATCAGTGGGCGTCATTAGCTGACAGAGAAAAGAAGTTAGCTGAAGAAAAAGTATTGCTGTCAAAGGAAAGATTAGCTTTATATACGACAATCAAACAAACTAAGAACTGTGCATTGTGTAAAGGAAATGATTTACCAATTCATAATGGTAATTATTACATAGAAGATAATTTGCCAAACTTAAAGGTGGGTATAATGTCTTCAATACTTCTACAGGGGCGGCCAAAAAGTTTGCAACTTATGAGAATATTTTTTAATATTGAAATTAAAAAAAAACGTTATTGGCAATTGTTCCTGAGTCTTTAACAACTAAAAAATTGATTCTAACATGTTAAAAATTACATTTTTTTTGGGCACGTATAACCTATAGAAAAAAGTTAATTCGAAAAATTATTCACAATTCAAAATTAGGAAATATTAAACTTCTTTTCCAATACATTTTCTTACACTTCGAAAAGTTGCGACAGCATGTTATAGGAAATTTATTCCAGTTTTCGAAACTGCCCTTCAATTCTCTATACGACCATTTGTCGCCAAGATATCGATGACTGAAAACAAAAGGATCCTTTTCCATTAAAAGTCCGATATTTCGATGAAAAATGGCCGTATCGAAAATTAAAAAAAAGGAAATTGAAGCTGAGTAAACAAGCCATCTGGTCCATGCAATTGCTTAGTTGGAAAAAATTCCGTGGACTCGGAAAAAAAAAATTGCAAAATTTTTTTGTCGCGCTGTCTGCATAATAACCGTAACTCCTAAAAAATTTCGACCGAATGATCTAAAAACTACAATCTTAGAGCTTCAAAATGCTTTTTTTAATTCCCGTTACGACCATTTCTCACTTAAATACAGTCTGTCAAAAATCACGGAAAAGTTTCGGAAATTCTTTTGACCCTTTAATTTTTTGCATTAGTTTATGTGTAAAATTATGGATATAGAAATATTAAATTTCATTTCATTTTATAGTTAATGAGTTGGTAATGGTGTTTTGTTTATTTAATAATATATTCGTTGCACAAAAGAGCCGTCAATTTAGAGAATTTTATAAATTTTTTACTATAGTTTCTATTGTTTTCTTATTAATGTTTTATACCTCGTCCATCCCTGACAAATTTGTTAGTTTTTGTGGCTTTATAACCTATTTTAGTTAAACTGTTATCTTATCACAATTTATAAATAGGGCTGTCAGAACTGAGCCGCGGGACATAGGCGTACCCATTATTTACTAAAAAGTGACAAATTAAATTGTCTACAATACACCACCATATAAGAATTAATTACGCAACATCCGCACGATAATAAAGCAGCAGTATACTAACGTGGAAAGTATTCGGAGGCAGCACACAGACGAGCCGGCGAAGCAAGAAGAGCGCCAGAAGAAAGGGCCCTAGCCGGCGGGGCCCAGCCAGGACAAAAGGAGGTCCCACAAAGCGCCTACACCGGCCGCATTTGCGGTCGGGGTAGACGACGGATGGGGCCCACCTACGAAGGCTGTCCAGGCCTACACGAGATGAGGCAGGATAAAGAGGGATAATCCCCCTCGATCCCAAATCATTGAGGCCAATTTCTAGCCATAGAATAATGGCGGTTCACGCGTGTCTCGGTTGACCCGCTTTGCACGCCATTGAATTGCGGCTCTCTCTACAGCCTTAGTTATAAATTATTATTATTTATATGTGCAAAAAAGACAATTGTATTATAAGTTAACATATTATTTTCAGATGTCAGATACGAGTGGTATTAGGTTTCGACTGGATGCCATTGAAGATGAAAAAAGCAGCGAGGTTAGCAAAGAAGAAAATTAAAGTTTTCAGTTTTATCATAAGATCCAAATCTGCCAAATATTTCAATGTTTTAATAAATCGACTTATTTATAGAAAGGTCTATTACTTTTACTAATAAAAAAACAATATTTATTTACTTAACTGCTCGATTAAATAATGCACCACAAAATATCTTTATTTTTGTCACAGATAATACAAAAAAGGTGACACTTCTGCATAAAGGTTTGCACTTTTTCTTGAAATATTAAGTTTTAATAAATGAAAAAGGAGTTGCGATAAGCAATACCAAGGGATGTAAAATAATGTCACTTGGTCACTTTGGTTAATTCACTTTCAGTAGAGTTCTGTCCAAGTTCGTTTTTTTTAAACAAGTGAACAAACCAAAATCCGTTCCCCCCTTTCAGATCTAACCTAGCCTAATATCGTGGTTAATAAGTCCCCGCCCGCTAACCTTTTCTGTTTCAGAGACAGCCAGGATCAAGAAATGAAGACAACGACACACACACACATACACACACATACACACCCCCCATACCCTCCTTACCCCTCCCCTCCCGCGCTAGCCTAAGGGCCACCTTAGCAAAGCGCATCCAAGGCTGCATAGCCGCACTGCCCTACCCAACCATACCACACATAAACATGACACTACCCCCGGGGTTTACACAGACGAGTCGGCGAAGCAAGAAGAGCGCCAGAAGAAAGGGCCCTAGCCGGCAGGGCCCAGCCAGGACAAAAGGAGGTCCCACAAAGCGCCTACACCGGCCGCATTTGCGGTCGGGGTAGACGACGGATGGGGCCCACCTACGAAGGCTGTCCAGGCCTACACGAGATGAGGCAGGATAAAGAGGGATAATCCCCCTCGATCCCAAATCATTGAGGCCAATTTCTAGCCATAGAATAATGGCGGTTAATAAGTGAACAAGATAACTGAACAAGACATAACCTACAAATAATAATAATCATAAATCTAAATAATAAAAATAAGCCGTTGATAATGCATATGGGATTCATCCGAAGAAATTCGGACAAATCTTTTAATTCTAAAAACTTTTCTTAATATTTTTACAAATTTTTAAAAACAAGGTCACCGTAATATTTAATTTTTTTTCATTTTTTGATATGTCCTGTACGCTGTTTGCCTTGGAGTCATTCTAATTGAACATGTATCAACTTCTGGCAGCATTCAAAATTTTTATTAGCAAATAAATATACAAAAATTGTCTGGACTTACGCTGTACGTGTATTTACCGGACACCCTGTGTATGGTAGCAGGAAATGTTTCGATACCAATTGAATTATATTGGTATAAGTACCGGGTGTCCCACAAATAGACATAGGCATATATATAGTAGGATAGTATTCGATGCAAAGTAGAGCAAAAAATTGTCGGTCTTTTATCAAAGGAAAATCGTGTTATCATTTTTAGGAGGCGTAAGATGAACTATTTCAAATTTAAAATGAAATCGAATGTAAAATCTGAAATACCGCTGCATACGCACTGTGTTCTGGTAGTAGCTGTAATTGCCCAGGTGCATCGAGTGTACGAAGTGGTCGGTTATACGTTAAATACTAACCTGGCGAGCTTGTTCGTATATCAGAGAGCGCCTCCAAAAAACAAGTAAACAGTGGCGCGTACAGAGGTAAAATGTAGTACATATGTGGAATTTAAAAAACAAATTGGATTTATAATAAATTACATTTAAAATAAACAGTTTATGAGAATAAAGGAATTTTTGTAGGAACAAGGGTGCCAGACGTGATCTGATCCCCCCGTCCCTTCATAATGTATAAAGAAATTATTCAATCTCTAAAACCCTTAAAAGCGTACTGCATTGGATCCCTTGACAGGCAATGATTTATTACTTTGCATCGAATATGATCCTACTATAGGAGTACCCAATCAGCAGCACGTTTTAAGGGAATTCTGAATCGCGGAAGGATGGTACTGTCCCCGTCAGTAAAGAGACGAGCGGGGTATCGCAGTAGCGCGCTAGCCCTATCACCATGGAGAACGTCAAGGGCATCAAAACAGAATAATTTCTATTGATTGTTTTATTTTATTATCAAATAAAAACTTTCTAAATTTCTATTAAAAAAAAAATTAAAACGCTAATTTTGCTCATTTAAAATTTTCAAACCCTCACTCGAAGTCCAAGTTTCTGAATTTTTTTATTTATTAGTGAAAAAAATTACAATCTCGCGAAATTGATTTTATATTTTATTTATAAAAAATCCCCGCTTTTAACCCGAAGTCACAATAGGGTCGTTATCTTAGATTGAATTTGTTATTATTTTTCAGTAGCTTATATATTTACTTTCATTAATTTACTTTTCAGAAAAAATGGATCACAAAGGAACAATATCAAAATAAAATTTAAACATTTTCTGTTCTATATAAACTTATTGTCTCTCTCGCTGTGTCGTCAACTCGTATAGATGCGCAATCGAGATATAAACAAAATACACAGAAAACGATTTGACATCGGTTCATGACAGTTTTGATACTTTATAATTTGAGGTTAATATCACAAAAACCTACTAGATCTATTATTTATTATTATATAGTGAGTGTGGCAGTGATAATTGATAAGTATATTGTAATTTTCCATATTCTCCATGTTAATTAAAATTATAATCAACAAAAACACAACCAGTTACCAACAGAACAAAAAATAGTAAATGGTAAATGTGTAAATGTAAATGACAAGAAAATGTAACTGTTCCAGCTATGTCAGAATAGCCAACTTAACTTGTTGTACCAACTTAAATTTAAAGCGTAATGCGCATGCGACATAGTTGACGTCACAACGCCTTATAGAAAAGGATGGAAAATGTTCATACCTATTTTAAAGTTGTATATCTCGGTTAATATTAGTAAAAGCAAATTTCTGAAAAAAGCTATATTAAGTTTGAAACATACTGAATTCAAATAAATAAAAAAAATATGTGTGAAACGACCCTATTGTATGATTTTCTTTTATTTGTGAAAAAATATTAAATCACAGAATTTTACCAATTTTTTAATAATTAAAAATCCTCGCTGTTAACCTGAAGTCTGGGCTTCTCATTTTTTTATTTATGAAAAAAAAAAAAATCTGGCAGTATTTAATTTTGTATTTATTAAAAATTCCTGCTTTTAGCACAAAGTCTGGACTTCTGATTTTTTTTTATTTGTAAAAAACGAAATAATTTCGCGTATTTTAACCTTATTCTTTTATTGTATATTTCCGCTTTTTATTTGACGTCCGACTTTTGCAATTTCTAAAAATCATTACGATGTATTCTTTAAGCAGAGTAGTCAAAATATAAATCGACAATGTGGCAATCGTCCGAACATTGTACAAACGTCGATGACAACTGCCACAGAAGTCTGTAAAAATTAGAGGTGTGTTTTTAATTAATAAAAAGTATATATAGATATATTAAAAATTTTAATAACAACCGTAGTTACACAAATCGAAATTAATAAAGCATACTCTACAAATTGTGCAATTAAATTCCTATTAAAAAAATAAACAAATAAAGCTACTAAATGAGATATTTTTTATAATAAATTTTACACAACATTTTATACCTGATTTCTAATTGAAAAATAATTTATAACTAGGGCAGATGAATTCACTAGGGCTGAAGTTCTCTTAAAACAAAAAAGTTAGCATTTAAAGCTTTTACATAAATATTTATATATGGATTAGTCAACAATTACAAGAAAAAAAAAACAATAACAAATTACAGAAAAAAAAATTAGAAAGCCTCAATTTCTTTAGAAAAACTATGTTATTCTTATAAATATGAATTTATGTGATAGCTTAAATGACAAAGAAATTTGGTACAATTTAACAAAAACTTATTTGTTCGCATTAAAATATAACATTAAGTTATGAGCATTTTACTTAACAGAAATCAGTTCACATGCATATACCTTAACATAAAATAATATGACTTGACTAATTACAACATGACTTTGAGGTGCTGGATTGTTGCCTTCGATCTACCATGACCCTGTCAATATGATCTCCAGGCTCTCTTCCAGCGGTTTTGTCCAGAATTGCTTCTGCGAGTTCATTAAATGCTCTTTCGATATTTATATTGGCTTTAGCAGAGGTTTCCATAAATCTTATACCATGTTCTCGAGCGATCTGTAAACAAACCGTGTTTAGCAGAACCCAGACTAAAGGGAAAACAAATTTTTCCAGCTAGAAAAGTACAACATCGGATAATAACTCGCGGAAGATACCAAATTTTAATATAAAAAAATTCGGATATTTCCAGGTTTTCCAGGTAGGTAGGAAAGTGTTTCTCTTCAGCCAGATATGTCAGCAATAAGATCTGCTGAAGCCTGAGAGACGCACACTACAAGTGATTTCCCCAGCAAAGTCTTGAATAATTTTTTTTTAAACAATAAAGACTGCAAAAAATGACATTGTTTTGTTTCTTTTATAACATCTTGAAAAATAATGACGGAATCGTCTTACTCTCAATAGGACTTTTGTAGAGAATAAAAAACCTATAAAATGGTTGTTTGTGCGACCCGATTGGTTCATTTTTTACAGAGAAAATCCGGAAAACCCTCTAAAATAGACCTTTTTTCAAAAATTCATAAAATCCGTCAGTGACCGCAAAAAACCTGTGATTTTCGCCCGTTTTTTCACAATTCGCAGAGAATTAAAAAAAAAATACATAAAAATATGTTTTTGGTCGCAAATTACTTGTCGTAAAAAACTGAAATGAGTATAGCTTTTAGTATTTTGAGAATTTTAAAAATCACCCCTATTTAAAGGTTGAAAAAATGCCAAAAATAAAGAATTTGAATATTACCAATTGATATAAAAACTATTAGCATGTGAATTATCTTAATACATTTTTTTTTGGAATTTTACAATTATTTCTGATATTCTCTATTTTTGAGGATGATTAATGAGCACGCTTAAGGGTGGATTTTCTAATTCAACATGCTTATTTCAGTCATGAGAATAAATCTTTCTTTGTATCAAGAATCATTCGATAGAAAAATTCACATGCTAATAGTTTTTATATTTATTGGTAATATTCAATTCATTTTGGGCGTTTTTTCAACCCCTAAATAGGGGTGATTTTTGAAAATTTTCAAAAAACTAAAAGCTATGCTCATTTAAATTTTTTATGATGAGTAATTTGAGACCAAAAACATATTTTTAGATTTCTGCGAATTGTGAAAAAACGGGCGATTTTTGCGGTCACTTTTTGAAGCTGAAAAAACAATCTTGCCGAAAATGACAGATAATAATATGTAGTTTAATTGTGCGCAAGATGGTTTCTGTCTGATACATAGTTTTTGCACAATTGCGTTATAAACAAATTAGGTTTTTTTTTGCACAGCGTGGCGATTTATCAAAAATGGTCCGATTTAAATTCTGAAAACGGCATCTGAAAGTAGACGACAAAATCTCCAATTTGTATATCTCGGATTTTCGTCGGAGTGATGGAAATATGCTAAAAATGCCCTTAAAAGTCGCCCGAAACGATCGAAAGTACGCTAATTTTTGTAAATTCGCCTCCCTCTTTTTCCAAAGTTGAACTTTGAGATCCCTTAGATAGAATTCTTCCTTTTCTTCAAGATTCTTACAGTGCCCTCTTCAAGAGCCTCTTTTAGACTTCCTTCAACTCTTCGTTATACTTCACAGTTCAGGGTTCATAGTTCAAAAGTAATAAAGAATTCCCCGACTTTTCCAGGTTTTCCGACTTAAAAAAAATTCAGGTCACTTGTAGCTAAGTTTTACATACTAATTGGTGTTTATGCATTAAATTTTTTCTTTACTGGACTCCTTATTCTTTTTTATACCCTAACAACACCTCTTATAAAGGTTTCAAAACCACAAATAGTTTTCTCTTTCAAGAACCCAGGGCCGGCTTTCACAAAATTTCCAGTTGCAAACATCAAATTCCCCGACATTCATGAACATATTTAAAATTCCCTGACTATTCCGTTTTTTATGAAGAATAACAAATTCCCTGACTTTTCCTAGTATTCCCGGTTTTCCCGGCCGCTACAAACCCTACAGTTATCATTGAATGCTGAAATGCATCCTGTACTCGTTTTGCTACCATTTCCAGGTATGCCTTGAAAGCTTCAAGTGTGAAATTGATCATAGTTTGCCAAAACACTTATTGAATCAAAAATCATAATAAGAGGATAACAAACTGCAAAACTAATTTTGATAATTTATAGCATATGCCACAACAGCAATATCACACGATATCGGCTCAGGTTAAGAGTGCTGCGTACTTTGAATTTCAAATATATTCTAGCATCCTGTATATTTCTGTTTCATGGAGGTTGTCACTCAGTAATCGATTATTGACACTAGCTTTGAAATTAATATAAACATAGGCATAAAGCTTCCTGGACTTGTTATAAACCCACGAGTAGAACTTTGAAATAGCACTAGTATTTCCAAAAATATAAAATTGCAGGAAATACCTATACAATTAGTTTATGAGAATATTGCTTAACCTTATCTTACTCTGTATCTGTATAATTTAGATAAAATTAATAACAACTTAGTCAAAAAATTGATATTCATTAATAAACTGTTAAATATACTCACCGTTTCTCCCCTTTCTTTACTAACTATTCTCTTGTCAGTCATATCACATTTATTTCCTAAAATCATTTTTTCTACATCTTCATTGGCATGCTAAAATAAACAAGTTCAACATGTACTAGTAAAATACGAACATTCTTATTTTACATATTTGAAGTTATCCACAAATTTCCATCCTTACTTTGTACAGATCTTATTGCAAAAGACAACATAAACACTGTATTCCCTGCCCATTGTGTAACTTCTAAATTAGTTATTTTAAGATATGATCTAATACTTCTTTGCTTTTAAACATATTTAAGTATCAACTTACACATTTATTCTAGTCTATTAAGCTAGTTCGAACAAATTAAAAATTTATTTGATAAGATTTAGACCATTTTTTTAATTTGAATTAGCTACCTTTAAAATGACAAAAAATGTCTTTGCTTTTTGCGAACAGAGTTAAAATATTGTATGTAATATTTACAGGCCTGTTACACTTACAAAATGAAAGAAATTACTTGGTATATATCTTGTTGTAAATTAGTTTCAATAGGATCAGCATAAATTGTGGATTTGTGGATCACTTCACACAACCCGAGAATAAATCATACAATTAACAATTGTGACACTCATTCTGAAAACTCAATCTAAAAGATAGGTACCTCATCTATGTTTCGTAACCATTTCACTATATTTTCAAAACTTTTCTCGTTGGTTATATCATATACAAGCATTATTCCCATTGCGCCTCTGTAGTATGAAGTTGTAATTGTGTGGAATCTTTCTTGTCCAGCGGTGTCCCATATCTGTAGTTTGATTTTTTTACCTCGTAATTCGACAGTCTTTATTTTAAAATCTATACCTAAAAAATTTACAGATTTTTAACGTTTCTATAACTTTAAAAGTAAATAGTCTGCAAATCACATGATAGAATATTAAGTAAATACCAAAAAATATAATTATAAAACAATGTTATCATAATAAAAAGGACATACCTATAGTTGATATAAAAGTTGTTGTAAACGCATCATCTGAAAATCTGAATAAAATACAAGTTTTGCCTACCCCTGAATCACCAATTAACAACAATTTAAATAACAGATCATATGTCTTTTTTGCCATTTTCGTTTATATTTTTGACGCTTAATAATTATTAATCAAAAATAACTTCATATTCATACCAACCCAAAGCCAAGAATAATACTAGGGGGTAGGGTTAACGAAAATTCACTCCGGGTATTTAGCTCAGGTTACCATGTTTATCCTTGTCACTCTTATGGTTTTAGAAAGCGAGAATACTATGTCTAGATCACTACGATTTAATATTGATAGACCCCTACAGGGTTTGTGAATAATAATCTGAAATTCAGCAACGTCATGTTTTGTACAATTTTAAAACGTAACAATTATTGTAATATTTTAATTAATTTTAATATAAGTTTATGTTTGATTCATTTTACTCTTTTTCAATTTACAGTTTTACATTCACATTTTTCGTAAAATTATTATTTAATAACTGACAAAAGTAATCCTAGAGGGACATTCAAAAGTGTGTAAGGTCTCCATGGTGTTGTGTGATGTCACTGGAATTGAAATAAAATAATAATAAAAAATTTGCTATTTCCAATCCTGAAATTATAGTTTCTAGATATTTGGGGATTTTTAAAAATAGTCTATCATTACTTATATTCTACTTATTATGTTATACTTATACATCGCAAATACTTTTAGAAATAGAATTTTACATATGACTATTTAGTTACTCATATGGAATTTTATATCATGGGGAACGTTCCGTAATTAGCTTCAGTAGAGCTCAGTAAGCGGATCAGTTATGTTCCGTTCATTTCATTTCAATCTGTTGTCAATTGGTCAAGGGTTGAGAGTGCGACGTGAGTCATAGCAGTGGCTAATGGTACTGCGAGTGTGCGAGTGACGACATATGACAGAATTTCAAGGGAAAACTACGATTCTCCAGAATAACGTAGAAACATCGAATAATAAGGGTGCGTTTGGTTAATCGTTAACTGTTCACATTGATTTGAGAAATAATTGGACTTGATAATTATTTAGGTAAGACATATTTCAATTTTAAAATATATTCTGTCTAAATTTTGATTTTAAATCGGCGAAATAGTCATTTGTTGACAGTTTTACAAGCTTGTACAATTTGTGTTCCACACATACATATTAATGGACCATTTATAGTTTTCCTTTTATATAAAAATGCGTAGATGCTGGTGCTTTCATGCAGTTTACAAAATAACAGTAATATATAGCAAGGCTACAATATTAAATTAGAGGTACTTACCATTTGTAGATTACTTTTCATGTAAATATTAGTGTTTAGGTATATTACTTTATTAATACCCAAATATTAATAGTTAACAATTAGATAAGTTAAGTATAAACGAAGATAACGTTTTAATTTTGTATTTCTAATCCATTATAATGCATATCGTTGTAAAAACTGCATATTATCTATTAATAGGTATTTCCTATTTATCATTTTTTGCAAGTTATTTAATTATTTATTTTTAAGCGATGTACATATTTGAAATAATTTTGTTATTTCATTATGAAACAAACCTTTACATCTCTATTTATATATTTTTTTTCAGTTGTTGAACTTCTATAAATTTCACTTATCATTTTTTGAACGTACTTATGTGAATTGTGTACAAACAAATTAAGTAGAATCCTTCTATAAACTTTTTGCTCATGATTTCTGAACTTCCTGTATAAAATTGCCTCGGGAACAAGAATTTGGCTAATAACATCGTTCTTGATACTTGTACTTTGAAAACAGGTTTTTTAAAAAGATTAATAACAATTACAAAACAAATTCTTTATTAACAATAACCTAAAATACAATTTATTTTATACTAAAACCAAAGTGAACAAAAAATATAAAGATATACTATGTTATGTAAAAATAAATTCTATTTTATCCAAAGTTTATAAAGCTATCCATGGTTCAACCTTAATTTGATATCGATTTTAACATAGTAGTAAAAGAAAATTAGCTAAACTTACAGTTTACTATTTCTAATATTACTTTTTTAATTTTAGGTTACCATGTCGCAGTGGAATAACGGACCTTATGCACAAGGTAAGTAAGTTATACCCATATATAGGTATTAACTATATGCGCAAATAACGTCTCAAGTAAAAAATAAAACTGTGGCACTACCAGAATTTATATTACCTATTTAAAAATTTGCAATTTTTATTATTTGATGCTAACCCTATCAGGCCATTCAAATCTGAACCAGAATTTGCTGCCTTAGTATCATATGAAAAATAAGCACAATCACATTTTTGGTACTCCATTACCATTAATTATGCTTAAATATGTCATTTAGTGGGAAAATTCATGGAAATGATTATATTTCAGCCAACCTGGGTAATGTGTGTTCGTAGACTAAATAACCAATAATGTAGCATGCATGCATTAGGAACTTTCTTTGACATTAGCAACAAAAAATATGACGAAAAAAACTTATATTACCAAGGGTGTTCCTTAGGACTTTTATGTTTTAGGTAAAAAGCAAATATCCAGCTGATAAAATTTCTCTGAAATATCCCAAAAAATAAGAGATCCTATATAAATTAAATAAAACCAAATTCTTTGAAGTCTTGTAACATTATTATAACAAAGCAAAATTATACTACAAGGTAACTTGATGTAAACAGGTTTACTTTTATTATAGAATTCTACTCTTGAGGGTATATTGGATTGATAAATAGGTGTTTCCAGTGAATATTTACTGTTTTCATAATACAATTGAGAATAAAATTTTATTTTACAAATGACAAAGAGACATTGCTTTAGCTTCCACTAATTATGATTGATTGTTAAAAGTAACCATTACTAAATTAACCAATTTTTTTATTGATTTTATCACATTCATTAAAAAACAAACATATTTTTTTATATCAACTCTATTTACCAGCTTGGTAGTTGATAAATAGAAGAATACTATGAATGCCTTTATTATTCATATCCAATGACTGGACGTTTTCCTAAAAATCTGATTACTTAGATCTACTTGATAATACGTGGTAGTTAAGTTTTCCTTATCTGTAGGATGTTTGTTATAAAAGTTTCCGTGATAACGTAAATCCCCTAAAATTGGATTTTTCTCAGGTGTATATTTATGAGTAATATTTATGTTACTAAAATTAAAAAACAGAGGAAATTTATTATACTTTATATCAGAACTATATTGAAACAGGAGAACAAAAATCACTTCAATCCGTGTTTACAGACAATGCAAAATTTATGTGCATATTTAGGAGCAAGTTTAATTTTTTTCAAAAAATTGCTTACGTGAAGTTGGCGCAGTGCTATTTGGCTGCGTTAAGTGGACGGTCGGGCTGGTAAAAGTCGGTCTGACCTATCGGATGATTGTGCAAGACGGTCGGATTTGATTGTTGGGCTTTCGAAGTTAAAGTCGTTACCTACGCCAATGATTTTTCTGTAAAATTGTAGGATTTGTTTACATATTTTATTATACATACATCACTAAACCTAACCTACAAAACCTGGACCTCCTGAAAAAATATTAAATAGAAAGTTATAAAACTTCAACAAAAACGTTAAACGCCGGCAGCATCGGCCTCTGGCGATGTCTTTTACTGCGACTTTAGTATATTATTAAAAATATTATTTTTCGCGCCGCGTTTTCTGCTTCTCATGAAAGTAATTTGGGTCACCTTGGACTTAGTTTTTTATTTTGTCTGCGATTGACACTGCGTAGTGTGGTTAGAGACGGCTTCGTGGTTCCGATTGAAAAGGCAAGCGAAAATTTGAAATCAAAACTTTTAATTTCCATATATACGTAAGTATGCTACGAATCGTATTTGAACAGTTGAAACATAGATCTAATAGGGACTAATTAGATCTACGAGTTGAAACGTGAACGTAATTTTAAATATTGTGTAAAATTTTCAAGAAACGTTACCGAGATTGCATAATAAGTTGATTGATGCGAAGATGTACGGCTGCAACAGCTGTAAATTATCAGAAAAAGGAGAGAAAATTAACATTTTCATTCCAACATATGACACGATTTTGCCAGTCTTTCTCACAAGTGACGTCATCACATGCGCGTAGGTACACCATGCTATTTTGACACTATGGTAAAATTACTTAATTTGAAGACGGTCGGATTTAACTTCGTACCTTCGAAGTCAAAGTCGTTAAATCAATATGCGTGTGTTCAACGTCACATGCAAAATTAGAGCTAACTAGCGCTGTACTTAGCTCTAAGTCCTGCTAGCATGGATGGATGGCCAATTTTGGATTTTAACAGATGATACCTGTGTTTGTTTATCAACTTAACCTCCAATTAGTTTGTTTTTCTTAACCTATCTCTATCATGTATAACGACGAAGTAGATGTTTACTATATATCAAATCTCATATCATGAAAATTTATAATAAAATACAAATAAATATATATTTATATAGCTTTCTTTTTATTTAAAACATATACATTTAAAAATAATTTAGGCCGGTGTGTAGAAAAATTCTCCATATTTTGTTCTAAAAAAAAGTGTGTGTGTGTGTGTACATTTAATTTAATTGTTAATTTACTTGTTATCACTTTGCAAAAATTATATGAATTCTGCATTCGGTGTTCATAGTAATTTTTAATGATTACTCTCGAATTTTTTTGAGAAATTCTATTATAGCTTATGTCGAGTTAACGCATGTATTGAATTGAACTTATTTGACCTCATTTACTTCATGTAAAGTAAAATAAGTGTAGTTGTTGCAGGCGATTATGAACTGTGACATTGAGAACGCGACGCGACATACGAGTAATTACTTAATAATTGAGTAACCTATACTTTTAACTTTTAATTCAACCTAGTATGCAGGGTATCCGGAAATTCCGTTCGTATATTTGGAAAAGTGTTCATATTGACTCGACGACGACAGAATCACATTTTCGACAAAAATTTGACCATATTTGTTACAGTGACATTAATAAAAATGCAGTTAAAGAACGTTGTCCTTTACCGCTAATCCTGATCAAATCAGATATGGAATCCAGTTTTCAATAGACGGAAGTCGAAGAGGTGTCAAAACATTTCACATCTCTCATTTCTCCTGACGTTTGCACGAGTACAATGGGATGCCTTTTGGTTTTATTAACTTGCCTGCAACTTACCAAATGGTCATTGATAAAACATATGCAAGATTGAAGGGAAGGCTTAATCCTGGTTTATATGAACGACGTTCTTATCTCAGCGAAAACTAGACGAAGTCGTTAAACATTTAGAAAATGTTTAACTTCATCTATAGCTGGGTTCCGCCTAAACTACGAGCATGGGCGTAGCTAGGGGGAGGGGCAGGGGTGTAATTAATAGTATTATCACCTTTGTCATATTGGTAAGTCGGTGACTGCGTGACTTTTTATATCGGTAAGTTGCTAATTTCCAGAGTGTTTTTTGAGACCTCCATATATCTTGCAGTCCTGAGCCCACCCCAAGTAAAACTTATAGCTACGCCCATGTCTACGACGTTTAACTTTACTTTTAAACAATATTTTGGTGTAGTTCTTAGTGATGGAACACTACTAGTCCGCGTAAAGTACCTACGTGCTTTTATGAATGTGGCTAGTTATTTTCCTCCGTTGATCGAACAATTTTTGGTACTTACAACGCTTATAACTGTCTTGTTAAAGAAAAAGTGTTTCATTGGTCGGTAAAATGTGAACCGGCGAGACAGTTACTGAAGAATTGACTAATAAACCAATGTTGCGGATTTTTGAGACTAAAAAACGAGTATCAAAAAGCATCGTCTATAGGTCTTCAATTTGGCAGGGAGTCGGAATTCCTAGTTCACTCATCTTTTTGCGCTAGTTTTATCCAAACAACACCATGAAGAAGTTTAGCAGTCGGATTAACGGACACCCTGTGTACTGAAAATAATAAACATGTACTCTCTGTAATGGTTTTGTTTTTCGTGTTTTTTTCTTTGTTACTAAACAATTTGTTATCTTTTATAGATCCCAATCAAGCATATTATGCTGGTCAACCGGGATATCCTCCACAACCTGGTGCTTACCCACCTGCTGGGGGCTATCCAACTGCTCCACCCAGTGGTTACCCTGGTGCAGCTCCAGCGGGGTACCCACCTGGGCCTGGATTTCAGCCACCACCCTATGCACCAAATGACCCATATAGTGCAGGTGAACAAACACCCTTCTCTAATAATGCTGGTTCGTTTTCACTTTTAATATGGGAATATTAAAGACTATTCAGAAAACTACTTAGTAGGAATATATGTTTTGTAGGTTACACTATGTCAGTTTGAAAACTTCCGACCGTCAGTATTTTGAAAATAGGGTCGTTTCCCATAATTATTTTTATACAAAATATGGATAGTCTTTTCGAAGTCAGTTGAATATGTATAAAAATGCCTAGCAAAAAAATTTATTGAGTTTCATTCTGCTAAAGGTAAAAAATTATAATAATTTGTATATAATGTGTAGAAAATCTATATTATATGTTCATTTGACCAACAGCATATTTTAATTATTTATGTCCTCAAACAATTTTATTATATTGATGGTAAGTTTCGTTTTGTTCCGTTTCAAAAGGTCTCCAAATGCCATGTTGTAATAATATTAGCAAACAAAATATCTCTCTTATTGCTCCCGTTCGCAATTGTAATATGAATGATTAATAGAAGGTGCCTAGAAGAAATAGTGTATAGTTCACCAGTCTGTATTCTTGAAATAAAGAATTGAAAATAATTGTGAAACTCTTAAACACAATCCCGATATGATTAGATCGGTTCAAAGCTTAATTATGCAATGTGAGAAATGCATTAAGGTTTGAGGACATTTCGAACATTTGTTGTGATACTTTTTCCTTTGTTCTCTATTGTTAATTGTTGTTTCTATTCGTTTAAATATTTTATTCTGTATTACTTTGTTTGAAAAATTTAACCATTTCACATGTAATGAATTCATAAGAAGCCATTTTTCTCAATAAACCGCATTGTAAACAAATATATATTCAATTTGAAAATTTTCCAATGGTGTAGAAAGTATATTAAAAATAGGGCTTATCAGAGCCCCCTACGGACGCCTAAACAACGTTGTTTAAGTTTTTCTTCGGATATCTTATTTTGAAATGACAAAAAATATATTTTTTGCAATCGTTTGTAATACGTTATTAATAGTTTTCAGAAGCAAATTGTTTAATATTCCGAATAGTAGTTTTCTGAATTAAAGCAGCACGGTAGGCAGCAAGATTTTATTTTTAAAATTTCCAGTTACAATTTGCACAGGTTTTTTATTTTTTTTTACTAACAATTATTATACAGGGTCGGAAAGTCCCCATGGTTCATCGGCCGTTACGTGAGAGCGATAAAAAAAGTCATAGAAATCCGTGCGATAGAGAAAGATGGCTATAATGATAATTTCGCCCTTCCACAAATAAGATCCACTTCTTATTTGTGGAAGGGCGAAATGGGCGGTGACTATGGAACGCCTTCATTATTTTCTATGACTTTCTTTATCGCTCTCACGTAACGGCCGATGAACCATGGGGACTTTCCGACCCTGTATGTTTAACGTTGAAAAGTTTCATTCCTTAATTTATCGAAGTTTTTTAAAAATTGTATAATTAAGTTACAACCGCGTACTTAGAAAAGGTAAAATAGTAGAGTGAAACAGTTATATTGGTAGTCTAGTTGCCTATTCCACTGTAGGTTCTAAGTACTTATTTTTAACACTATCGTGAAAATATTTATAGAGCGGCAAGTTGTTATCAGTTATAAAATTTAACTGCACTTAAAAGTATACGTGAGAACAAAACTATTAACATAAATATTTTCAACTGCTTTTGCTTAACACACACATACACGCACACACACTGCTGCTTTTCACAATTTATTAAATTTATTTTAATTTGGAAATTAACTCTATGCTTTGCTGTTATTTTGTATATTTTTTTTGCTTCAGTTGTTTAAGGACCCAATATCACCAAAAATCTCTAAGTAACTTTAGATACCAGGTCTTTATATTGACCTTGATAATCGCCAATGGTAAAGTATTATATTTATACTTATAGAAGGTAGAAATCAAGAAAACTAAATATGACATTAAATAAATATTACTTATTAATGTTAGTATTGGTAAGATCCCGATGGCCAAATTGCTTGTGCGCGCATTTAAAATTGCCTAATTTACTAATAACTACCATACATTGAGGGCTAAGGAGCAGAGCGCCCTCGACAGTTTTGGTCTCTCAAAAAAATTTGTACCGTTACTTTTTTTTAATTTTTATCATCGTTTTTAAGATTTTTGTCCTTTTATAAGTTAAAAAAATATATAGAACATTTGTACAACAAAATTCTCAAATGCTATTTGACATTATACATTTACTTTGCTACATAAAGAACTAATTGTGATTTTCAAGATATGTTGGAAATTGTACATGTTATCTTTATCATTCAACGCGTTTATCTTGAAAAGGGTTCGTTGTACGGATAACAAACAAGTATATTTGTTTTACTTAAAAAAGTATGAAATTGTTAGAAACGGCTATAAAAATTGAAAATTTTTTTTTGGGGGGAGGGAACTGTAGAGCACAGCAGCTGTTGGTAAATTGAATACATTTATAAAAATAGTTTCAATTATCACGGCTTTTATTCAACTATTTAATAAAAAAAAAATACAACGAAAATCGATTTTCAACTCAACTTCAAGAGGTAATTCCTCTACAGGGTGATTTGTTTTTTATGATTAAGACTTAACCGTCGATAGATCTCGTCAAAATAATGTAATTTTGAAGTAAACACTTTGTCTTTCAAAGGCTTCCTGTTAGAGACATAATCTCTTGAAAAACATTTTTTGGTTTTTATTTATTTTTTCTTAAACTGAAGGCTATTTGTTTTTTATTTAGTATGAAGTGTACGAATGAAAAACCCTATCAATTTTACAAATTATTGTGAAAATAGAGCGATCATAGGCGTCCGTAAGGGGCTCTCTCTGATAACCCCTATTTTTAATATAATTTCTACGCCACTGGAAATATTTCAAAATGAATATATTTTTTTTTACATTGTGGTTTATTCTCTAGCAAAAAAACATTTTACTATTTTTAAATTAAATGCTTGGTTTTTGAGAAAAATGACTTCTTATGGATTCATTACATAAGAAATCATTAAGTTTAATCTTTGTCAATCCAGATTTTGCTTTTGTAAAAGATCCAATATTTTGATTTGGTTAACTGATCAAGTGATTAGACTTTCGAGTAGACATCACCAAAAATTTTGTTCACGATCCAATCGCCCAAAATATTAGCCGTGAAAAGTACATTTTAAACTTGCAAATAAATCTGACATCTATTCAATTTATAAAATTGTGTTCTTTGCTACATTTATCTGTAGTATATGATATATGTATGTATAGTATACGATTACAAAGGATATTTCCAGGGAGACGAAATACAACACGTAATGTAACCCACGAGATTCTGAAAGAGATATTGTTATGAAAGTACCTTTTTTCATATTGCCTTTATGAAAAGTAATCTCCATTTTTCTTGTTTTCAATGGGTTTGTGGAACTAACAAATTGCTATGTAGATAGTCGTTTTAAATTCTTTAATAGTGAAAATAGGATGGACTTTTAATATATAGTCTTTCCGAAGTCAGTTGAACTTGTATAAAAACGCCTAGCAATAAAATTTAACGAGTTTCATAGGCGTCTCTAATAAAGTTTTCTGCTAAAGGTAAAAAAATAATAATTTGTATATAATTTGTAGAAAATTTCTATTATATGTTCCAACAACATATTTTAATTATTTATGTCCTCAAACAATTTTATTATAGATGGTAAATTTTGCTTATGACATATCAAAAATATTTACATTTTCATTAAAAGATATTACTGCTCGACATTGCTGCACTGCACTGCTAGGCAGTTTGTTAACAATTGAAATTTATGGCCAGTCGCCCAGTGCGGCTGTGTTTGTGCGCTGATTGCCCGCGCGCGCCTTCATCAACTGGGCGTATACGTTTCTACCACCTCCACGTTTAGTTCGACCAGACCTGTATATGGGTATGGCTAAATAAATATGGGAACAAGTTTTTCAAATATTTCAATGCCGAGTTGCTGCGTAGCGACCGAACTTGGTACATACTGCCTAGCTCTTTGGTCTCCAATTGAGATCGGAAAGACTATATCTAAATGTAGTATTTATATTAAAATATCGTTCCCCATTTTTGTCTTTATTTTAATTACTGTGACAAAAAGAACTCTGTTTTCTATATACTTCGAAAATTTATATAAAATCATTTTGTTTGTGTTTGTTTCATTGATAATAAAACACTTGATATAAACAAAAAAGAAATCATACTATTTTGCTGTTACAATCGGAAATTCGGTTTTATTAGCAATTTATGTAAAGACCACGTGACAGGCACTATTGAATATTAAACAAAATAAAAATGTCATATCTCTAGGGATTAGTACAACAAATACAATAAATAATCATTTTGCTTTCGAAGTGATGATAATTTTTAGTCCAACAAATTTATTCTAATTAAATTTTGTTTTAGACTTGTTACCATTTAGACACATTACTGAGGTTGAAAATATTATGCCTACTATAATTAAAGTTTAATACTAACGAATATGACAACACGACTTTTAACAGCTAACTCGTTTGTCGTCGTTTCATCTTTCCATACTGATGAGATTCAATAATCTTAAACAGCGAAATTTGATGGTTCTGTTTTATTTAGAAACATAGAAAGCAGCCTACTAAATATTGTATCAAAATAAATTAAAAATACACAACTTGCAATAAATATGTTTTATTTTTCCCTCGAAAACGGTGCATCATGCCAAAAAAATTGGAGAGACCAATTTCATTCAGAATTGATGGCGGATTTCAAAAAAAAAACGGAAAACGTCAATGGCGTACCAATTTTTTTTATTAAAAATGGTTGTGATGTGGTATTCTCGTACGAACGCCACTTTTGTAAGTATGTAGAAATATTCGGATCACTCCAAAGAAAAAATGCGCATTTATCCCTCCAAAGCGTTTTTCAAATTTCAAGTTAATATCTAAAACTGAAATAATTAATAAAAATAAATAAAAAAAATTAAATTTAAACACTATGTATCTCCGAAAAGAAGCATATTTCAACCTACATTAATATGAACTTTTTTTCACAAAATAAATTCGGCAATCACCCCCTAAAATATTTCGCACTTATTTAGAAACACCCTGTATTGAAACTATACTATACCTACCTACACTACGAATTAGAATCAGCTTTCAATAAATTGCCTTGTTCGGTCAATTCAGAGTCTCTATTATTTTGACAAAAGTAATCTAGGGGTTGTTGGTTTGTTCCATATTTAAAAATTAGTTCATTATTATCTTGTAGATAACACAACCCCACAAAAGAGGTCTGTACCAGATATCTTGTGTATTTTTTGATGATGAATCCGATTTACCAGGGCGTTTTTTAGTAAAAAGCTAAAATGTCCCCTAAATAGGGTGAAATGGTGAGGATAAAGTACCTATAAAGTTTTATAATGAGAAGCAACATTTTAAAATAAAATATTTTGATCATTGGAAAGAAATATACAGGGTGGCCCAATTAAAACAGTCCATCTGAAATATTTTCACTGCAACAGGTTTTTCCGGATAACCCCGAAACAGGTCGGTTTTGCTTTCAAGGGGGACATCTTTTGACCATAAATTCATAGATGTAGGGTCATCCCCCTAAACGGGGTGGGAACCCCTTAAAAAATCTTAAATGACACGGGGGAGGGGGTTAAGCGGCACATTTTAAAGGTATTTCAATACTCTTTACGAACATGCTGATTTTTTTTTGTTCTGCCTGAGGTTTATCATCGAAGTCTTGATAAGGTCATGGGTTTTAGAATTTTTCATGTAGTTTTGTTCCAATTTTACATCAATCAATTTATGATCAAAAAATATCCCCCTTGAAAGCAAAATCGAACTGTTTCGGAGTTTTCCGGAAAAACCTGTTACATTGAAAATATCTCAGGTGGACTGTTTCAATTGGTACACTCTGTATGCAAATTAAATCCACACCAACTAAAAAATATTTCGGTATGCTTTGAAAAGAAAACATTCAGCTATTACTCCAAGCAAAATGTTGACTTGAACTGTAAACTTTGTTATATTAGGTATAGTAGTATACTTTTTTATTGGCAGCTACAAAATTTTTTTTAACTAAACTCGAAATGTAGTAGTAATTGAATATTCAGTTTCCAAATCACACTTTGCCTGTTTTAATTATCTCAAAATTTTCATTTTTCGTGAAGTTACAGCATTATGAAGTTTGAAAGATGTTTATATCAAATTAAAATTTAAATAGGCATAATTACAAAGCTTAATTTTGCCAAAAAATGCCTATTTGTATCTGTCGGTTGATTATGAAGAATAAGGTATATTACACGTATATGTGGAACCCTTTCCGAGATCTTACACTTTTTTATTAAATCTTTTTGATATTTCGGGAGATATAACTGCTGTCTTCTTCGGAAGAAACTCGGAAATTGGAGTTGAAGACCATACTCCAAAAATAAACATTACGTCCTCTGGTTGGTATTTATATTTGCTGTGTGCGTTAGTCTACAGGGTCGGAAAGTTCCCATGGTTCATCGGCCGTTACGTGAGAGCGATAAAGAAAGACATAGAAATCCATGCGATAAAGATGGCTATAATGAAGGCGTCTAATAGTCACCGCCCATTTCGCCCTTCCACAAATAAGAAGTGGATCTTATTTGTAGAAGGGCGAAATGGGCGGTGACTATTAGACGCCCTCATTATAGCCATCTTTATCGCATGGATTTCTATGTCTTTCTTTATCGCTCTCACGTAACGGCCGATGAACCATGGGGACTTTCCGACCCTGTATATTGTTCCCGTGCGTGATTTCAAATCTCTAGCCTGTAACGTCGATTTTTACCAAACCATGATTTTGTCTGGAGAGCGATATGTCTCGAAAACTCGTGACAACCAGCCCATTAATTATTCAGTAATTTTCAACTACCTTGAAAGCCTGAACCTGTCCATGAGTCATATTTAAAAAAAAATACAACTGTATTGTATCTCGGGAATTGAATCCTACGTAAATCCATGTTTTTATTTATTATGATTATTATTGAGAAGAGTGTAATTTTCAAAACAAATAAGATTGCCGAAAAAATTCTGAACCTTTCCAGTATTACCGATTCTGTATTATGAAATAAAAAAATATAAAATATTATTATAACAATCTTTGTCAGTATGAAATGAATATTTGTAAATTATTAGTTTAATTAAGAAAGGAAATCAGAGTATTTTAAACTTCATTATAGAAACGTATTTTTTTTTATTTCAGGAGTTGCGAACTACAGCGGTGAAGATCCTGAAGTGAAAGGATTTGACTTCAGCGATGCAAGTATAAGAAGGGGATTTATCCGAAAAGTTTATTCGATTTTGTGTGTCCAGTTGTCAATTACTTTGGGATTCATAGCTTGGTTCCTATATCATACTCCAACGCGAAAATATGTGCAAAGCCATCCAGCTCTGTTCATTATAGCCTTGATCGTAATAATAGTTGCTCTTATTACTCTAGCATGTTGCGGAGAGGTACGCCGGAAGGCACCTATGAATTTCATATTCTTGTTCATTTTCACATTCGCGGAAGCTTTCATTCTAGCTGTAAGTTCCTCGACTTATGAGTCAGAAGAAGTGATAATGGCCGTAGGTATTACAGCGGCTGTTTGTCTGGGTCTGACCTTATTCGCATTTCAAACAAAATGGGATTTCACTATGATGGGCGGCATTTTATTTGTTGCTGTAATAATATTGTTCGTTTTCGGTATCGTCGCGATTTTCGTCCACAATAGAATTGTTAAACTGGTATACGCCTCTCTAGGTGCTTTGATATTTTCTATTTACTTGGTCTATGACACACAACTAATGTTGGGAGGAAAACACAAGTACTCTATTTCCCCAGAGGAATACATATTTGCTGCTTTGAATCTTTACATTGATATTGTTAACATTTTCATGTACATTTTGACTATCATAGGGACATCTCGAGACTAGGAATAACTCTTTCGTTTTTGTTGCTTCGTTTCTTTTATTTAAAACCAATTACTTATGTGCGAGTTAATTTGTTCAAAATTATAAATGTAGATTTCTGTCGTGAGTACGAAAATTGTATTATTAACTCTGCTATGTATAACAAGGAAAATATATAAGCTCCTGAAATGCAAAATTTATAAAAAACATAACAAGCGTATTAAATTAAATAAAAGTTAATTCTAAATAAGTATTTACCTACTTTTGTAATCATTAAGGTAGAGTATATAAAGATTTAATATTTATATTTATATTATGTACACAATTGTTAAGAGAAGGCACTCTGGTAGACCATAGTCATAGTATACATGTATGTTAGATGTTAGTCATAATATATTTAAACCTATTGGACGTCTTTACCACCTAGATAGATCCCCGCCTCATGTTATCAATAATTACTGTTTTATGAGAAAATTCATAAGATTTTCTTCAATATTTAAAGATAATTTTTAGTTCCTTTTCAGTTTTTTATATTGTTTGTAGACCCATAGTGGATAAAATAATTTTAAATTATTGTATCATAAAAATCTGTAAATATTTCTGTGTTGTACCTATATTAATAATAAATTCTATAAAATATGTTGTGGAAATTATTTGCCGCGGCACAAAATCAATAAACAAATTCTAAAACACTATACTAAAATTAATATCGTCAACAATCATAAAGAGTGATTACCTAAGTATAGAACTTAAGACGTTTTTGGTGTAGGTTTCTATTACTTTTTTTAAAATGATTGATGGCAACAATGTTTAATGATGTAATTTCATATTCATTTGTCATAGGAACATTCTTAGTAAATTTAGTAAAGTTACAGACCTCTAAAGTTACAAACTGAAAACATTTTTGCAAATTGTGCATTTGGACAATACAATACAAACATTATTATGTTTGTATTGTATTGTATATAAACATTTAACTATTTTAATGTTTTAATCAAAGGTAACTAAAAGTTTGTTTTAAAACAAAAATACGTAGTTTTGTTAAAATTTGACAAGAAAATAATTTTGAAACAAATGTATAGGGTTAGTCACTATAATCTGAACTTATTGTGTTTATTATTGAAATTATAAAAACGTTTTTAATATAAAAGTTTTAATTTGTTTTATCTCCGACCCTGGTTACTGAGCTGCCGATGGATTGGGTTGACAATCGTTCACATGTAACAGCATCTCCGCTGGCTCTATAGCGTGGTCCGGTTCAGTTCGGCATCATTTCCACTAATCGTTTTCGTCTACCTTTCCATTTCTGGGATTCTGGAACTAGATAATTCTTACTTGCGTTGTTAGGTTTCCTGGAACGGCTTCGTCTCCTTTATTTCGTGTCGTTGTAGATTGCTGCGAAGGAGTTTGGAGTGGTTTTCGGCGCAACGGCGAAAATTTTGGAAAGATCAGTAAATTTTTCTAATCCCGCACTGCGTTGTCCTGGGAATCTCCATTGACGGCATCTTCACTAGCAACGTTGGCTAGGCTGTCTGGAGCGGAGCGGATTCGGAAGGCGAGTGAATTTTTGAAATCCACTTCAGACCTGTATTACAACATGTGCTATTTGGGCTAGTAAAATCCTCCAAACGTACATAAAAGAAATCCTGTTTCAATTTAACACATGTTTCGACGTAATAGTTCAATAATTAAAAGATGTGCAGTATGTACACGGTTAGTCACTATAATATAACAACGTATTATGAGTTTATTATTGAAAATTCAAAAAAGTTTTGACTACAAAAGCTTTTTAGTTTTTTTTATGAATTTTTATACAGTATTAGAAAAAGCAATTAAAATAATGGAAATCACTAAATTAAAGAATTTTTTTTAATGAAACACCCTATATATTAGTGTATACTTAGCTTCGTTAAATTTTTCTCTTTTCAAAAATATGTAATATGCTACTGTTTGATTCAGGACTTTTCGACATATTTCAGTTTAAAACCATTTTTGAAAAAACAGGAGGCACATTTATGTCTGACGGATTGCAGTGGCTATGGACGATACACGCAGAACAAACAAATGACTTTGACCGAAGTTTATTTATCATTAATTTATTTCCTATAATAAATTATTAACAAAGAAATAATGTTTAATAAGAACGAAAAATGTTGTTATCCGTTTATTTTATAATAAGTAATAATAAAAATTCTTAACTTGAACAGAATTTTAATACCTAATTAATAAAAACCAACTAAAACAAATGGTCACAGATGCCCAATGTGACCGCCACATTGATGCACTTCGTATAATCCTCATTCATTTTCAGAACTGCATTTAGTATGAAATGGGAATTAAATTCACTTAAATTTTGTATACGTTGATTAACTTTATGTCTTAGTTCATCTAAGTTTACACTAGTTTCCTTATAAACCTACTTTTTTAAGTATACCTAATCAGAAAACTGCCCAAGGGTGTAAGGTATGGGCTACTTGAAGGCATCGAACAGTTCCTCCGTTACCAATCCACAAATCAAACCTATTATGTAAATAATTTCGTACTGCTCTTCTTCCAATTTGTTTTCTATTTGATTTTCAAGAAAATGCAGGTATCTTTCTCCAGTCAAAGCACCTTCATAAAATGGGCCAATGATTTTATTTCTCAATATACTGCACCAAACATTAAACGAAGTTGCTTCCTTGACTTGAAATTTCCCTATTACATTGAGGATTTGTCTTTGCCCAGTATTTTTCTATTATAACTGCCAGCTGTTGCAAAAGTCGCCTCATCCTCATCAATTCATAAAATCTTTTAAAAATAGTTTAGGTCGACATTTTTCAAGCGCAGTATTTCTCTGCAGTACTCTACTTGCTGAATTTTTTGATTTTGGCGAGTTTTTGGACCGGCATGGTTTTATTTATATTTATGTAATGTTCTAATAATTTTCGGTAAACCTCGAATGAATATTTGCTTACCTTAAAAATATAGTAATATACTTAGTTGGTTTTAATTCTTCATTTGGGATAACACTTCGTTTCTGTCTTCCAAGAGATTTTGTTTCTATAAAGCGTCGCTCAATGCCGTAAAATGCAGCTCGAGATGGAATTGGAAACCCGGGATGCAAACGATTCACTTTATTATTATTCTTGTAAAAACTTCAAATTTTTCGTTCTCACTTTATTTCTTTGTTAAAATAGTTGGTTATAGGAAATAAATTAATGATGATAAATAAACTGCTTGCAAAGTCATTTGTTTGTTCCGTGTGGCCGCGTGCCCTCCTGTTTTTTGAAAAATAGTTTTAAACTGAAATATGTTGAAAACTTCCGAATCAAACAGTAACATATTATATATTTTTGAAAAGAGAAAAATTTTACGAAGCTAAGTATACACTAATATATTGAGTGTTCCATTAAAATTTTTCTCTCTCTAATTTAGTGATTTCCATTACTCAATTGTTTTTTCTAATACAATACTATAAAAATTCATAAAAAATCTAAAACATTTGTATTAAAAACTTTTTTGTAATTCCAATAATAAACTCACAATAACTTGTCATATTATAGTGACTATCCCTATACATACTGCAAATAATCTTTTAATTATTGAACTATTACTTCGAAACATATGTTAAATTGGAACAAGATGATTTCTTTTATGTACGTTTGGAGAATTTTACTAGCCCAAATAGCACATGTGGTAATACAGGTCTGAAGTGGATTTCAAAAATTTACTCGCCTTCCGAATCGATACTGCGTCCCAGCGCGGCGCGAAATCTTTGAAGATTTCGTCATCGCACTCAAGCCAACGTTGCTAGTGACGATGGCATCAATGTAGATTCCCAGGACGACGCGGTGCGAGATTAGAAAATTTTACCGATCTTTCCAAAATTTACGCCGTTGCGCCGAAAACCACTCCAAACAGCCCAGAATCGCTCCGTCGCAGCAGTCTACAACGGCGTGAAATAAAGGAGACGAAGCCGCTCTAGGAAATCTAACAACGTAAGTAAGAATGATCTGGTTCCAGAATCCCAGAAATGGAAAGGTAGGCGAAAACGATTAGTGGAAATGATGCCGACTGAACCGGACCACGCAACAAGAGCCACCAGCGGAGATGCCCTTACATGTGAATGAATGTCAACCCAATCCATTGTCACTTTCTTAGCCTTTTAGGTATTTACATTTTTTCTGACGTGAAATAAAGGTCTATGTTGTTTGATAATATGAACTGATTCTTGAAATTTGTCCACAGTTGTTCTTCACTATTATTAATAGCGTCTTTGTAAACTGGAGATTTAAGATAACCCCAAAAGTAAAAATCCAGCGGATTTAAATCGGGGTTACGTAGAGGTACCTACATCGCTACTGCGTCCAATTCAACGGTGCGGGAAATTTCTTTTAGGATATTCTCTTATTTCTGGGGTATAATGTGTTGTCAATTTATTATGTCAATGCCTACTACTTTGGAAAAAATAATTTTCCAATTTTATTCCCGCCGAATCTCAAAAACTTAAAACGTCTGTATCTCGAAAATGGTTGAGTTTATCGATTTGTAACAAGTAAACCATTTTTATTTAGAATTGAATGTGGTTCAATAATTTCTAGTAAAAAAATTCAAAATTATTAAATACAAAAAGTTTGACAAATTTTTACATTGATGGGACAGTATAACTAGCGCCCTCTAAACGTGACCCCAATACAGTTTGCATTTTCGTATTTGCCACATCAAAAAACGTAAAACCATAAATTTTCAAAACTTTCAGCCTATACCTACATACTTAAAATATAACAAAAAATAGAAAATATTTTTTCAACTTTATCACCCTGTAGAACGAAAAGGAGCAACAATTGACTGAGGTATGTTTGACTCAATCATCATATTTTGACGTTAACAATCTGCTATTAAGCTGTGTGCCATTATTAATGACTCAGCTTGTGTACTATAAACTAACCCTCCTACGAGGCGCAGTGAAAAAGCCCCTAAAGCTTACAGGTGCTCTACGGAGGCCTCATGCGACTTGATAGTGTCGCGAAATGTAATACAAGCCTGTAACTTCTTTATTTTTTGGTCGACTAAAAACTTTTTTTTATGAAATGTAGGGTAAAAAACTATCTGACTGTGATACTGCTGTTTTTTATTAATACACGGCCAACTAGTGCTCGTCTGAAGATGTATCGAATTTGATGAAACTTGGCGATAAGACATTTTAAGGGATGCTGAATGAGAATATACGTTACCTGTTTTTTTGGAAAAAAAATCGCTAACACCAATTAGTTGTTTTGATGTAAAAAAAAGCGCGTCCTAGTTGGCCGTGAATTGCATTAATAAAAACAGCAGCATTACAGTTAGATAAAGTTCTTTTTATCCTACATTCTAAAAAAAAATTTTGAAATCGGTCAAAAAACAAAGAAGCTACTTACAAGCTTGTGTCATATTTAAGCGCGACCCCCTGTATATAATAAACCCTTTTCGCACGCACCGGAAATTTTATTCGAAGTTTTTTCATCATAAAAGTTATCTATGTGAAAGTTGAAATAATCTAAAAAATTGTATGTGTCCCATAATTAATTGTCAATATATGACCGCTTTTATTTTAATACAACTTATTCATATTTGAAATCCACACAAAAAAGTGCCCTAACAATAGTTGGCCTTAAATCTCTTTCCGTTTTCAATTAAAAATTTAAAACGAACATACATCATAATTTTCAGTGTTTCCAATAACTTCAAAACGAAAAAAAAGGTATGTCAAATTTCTCTACGGTAAGTTGAACCGACATTGTATCTCTTAAGATAACTGAGTTCCCAATGATATGGATTGAAAAATGGACACCCTGTATACTATTTTACTTAAAGCTTATGACTTTCATTATCAGGATTTAAGTATGCGTCCTTATTGAGGTTACTATCTATTTCAAAGGATAAGTCCACCCCTGATACAATTCGTACTCATGCTTCGCTGGCGAAGCTCCCCGTCTGCACTATCTACAAATATTTTTAGAATCACTGTAGATACAGGTGAAATACCAACCTGCGCAACGGAACATCAACTAGTAAGTATTTCGCTCTCACTTTATCATTGCCTTCTTTTCCGTTCGGGCTCGTAAGGCTTGTGCATGGTTATGTTATTTGTTGTTTCAGGTAGTTTCTCTTCTATCTTACGTCAGGTGCGATTGTCGTGAGTGCTTGGAAATATTGTTAAATGTTTTATATTTATTTCTTATAACGTACAATAGGGCTGTGCGATGATTAGTGGAACAGACTTTTATGTGGGAACCAACTCCATATTTCACCTTCTCTGTTGTTTAAACATTAGCCAATAACTATTAAGTTATTGATGGATGTTTATTTAGTTCAAAAGGTAAGTTACAACACTATATATGTTCATCTAATTAGGTGTTTGTTTAACTGTATCAAGAATTTATGTAATTTCATTAGATATACAGCTTATAAAACCAATGGTAATTTCATACCTAGGTAGGTACCTATCTTTTAAGTAAAAAGGTTAATCCAAATGAAATGGAAACATGAAGTCATGGTTAATTATTCCATATTGAATATCTTACATAGGTACCCACAGTAATTATGTTATTAGTTTTCAAGTGTAGGTACTATTATTTATCGTAAATTTGAGCAGGTACCAATTATGGATATGGACTTTACAAATCTGCGAAATTTTGCTAGTTTAGTATGTTCTTTATTATTTGTAGGTTAGTGGAAAGTCGCACTATTTACCAATTAAAAAAATACATTAATTAAGCACCAACTTTTATAAATATATTTCACTTATTATGAACAGGGCCGGGCTTACGCCTTAACAAATCACCTTTTTTGTTTCTAAGCAATACCTTTAAGTCACAGATAGTAGGCAGGTACCAAGGTACACACAGGTACTTACTTACCTGTAGTGGAGAAGGTCAAAGATCAAATTACAACAATTCAGTTTAATATTTCCACTAAATCTCTTTTGTTCACCTTGTCATGACAATGAGCAAGGGCGGAAGCCCAATACATTCTTGTACGCAGGTTGCATTTGACATTAACGAATGTGCACCTCTGTCCTCTGTATACCAATGTTGCAAATTTTATTTTAACTTGTTGGGACATTGTTTATTCGAGAAATGTTGCAATGTCGACGTCAGTTAATACCCTATTGTTTTAAAATTCCGGTAGCAGAAGAATTGAATTCCAATCCAATTATTTGAAAATTTGAAAAACAATTAGGATTGTATTTTTAAGGAATTAATGCAATATACAAAAATGTTAAAAAAGAATTAAGTACAAGATATATCAATTAGGTACCTATATTATTACTTTCTGTTATATACAAACAGTAGGAAACAAATTTTTCAATTCTGTTCTACATTCAACGAATGATGAATTATTAAGGCCAATAGAACTATTATTAAAATTGAATCTTAAGATATTTACCGATCAAAGTTAAGAAGCCATTGATATGTTATTAATTTAAACTACAGAACTATTTAAGTAATCGAATATACAGGATACGTACTTTTGCTGTCTGCATGATTTCTTTTACTTTTTCTGTTTAGGTAAAATATCCATTATCCTATAATAGTACTGTTTACTAAAAGGCTTAGAAATTTAATGTGGTAATACTATTTTTGTTGTTTCTTCACAGAAAATATCCCAGTTTCCGTGCTAATAGTTATTGTCAATTACTTAATTATTGTCAATTTACTTCGATTAGAGAGTATTTATTGAACAAAATAGTGAGTTCAGTATGTCTTAATTTTTCAATAATTTCGTAGATGCAAACAAACAATAATGTCGCTATAGATAAATAGAAAGAATAGGTATATCCTGGAGTGTATATCCAGGTATTTACAGGGTGTTTTAAGCCAAAAAGGTTATAAAGACGTACGTTTCCAAATCGATAATTTTCGAGATATAGGATAGTTAGGTATTGAATTAAAACCTTTTCTAAAATATAATTGTCGGTACCCCCGCCGCAGGTATAACGTATTTATACCCAAAATCCCTTTAATTGGATAAATCCTTAGCGTAAATTTCGTCTTCTATATCAAACGTCTTTAGATATCTTTCAGAAAAAGTAATTTCTTTTTTAATTTCAGTGTTTACGATCAATGTTTGTATAACCTTTTGCGCTTAAAATAACTCACGAGAAGTCGTTGACGTACTTACTTAACACCTTGTATATTAACGATAATTTTGATGTATAGAAAAGCATATACAGGGTGGCCAAATGAAAACGAAACAGAGCCATTTTCAGGAACTGCGTCAAGATTGTAGAAAAACGCTCAGACCCGTCGATTTTAGATTAAAAGGGGACATTCTTTGCTGGTATTTTTGATCGCCACTTTCACCCCCAAGCTAGGGTAAGCATCACCCGAAAATATTTAAATGGCATTGGGGGTTAAGTAATATTTCTTTTGAAAGCTCTTACAATTACAATTAAATCCGGTAATCGTGGAGGCCACTCAATGTTGTCTCTTCTCCCAATCCAATTCCGTAGAAAACGTTAGTCCAAATACTGACGGACAATTAACGCATAATGCGGAGGAGCACTGTCCTGTTGAAAAATCAAATGATCTTCATCATACTCTGGAACATTTTCAATAATATCAGTCAAGGCAGGGTCAATAGCGTCTTCCAGTAATTGCAAATACATTTGGCCAGTCAAATTACCAGGTAGAAAAAAAGGACCCACCAGCCGGTCACCGAAAATTCCAGCCCATACATTTAATTTTTCCGGTTGCTGTGTATGCACCTCGTGAAAAACTCTTGGGTTTGAATCGGACCAATAGCGGCAATTGTGACGATTTACCGTCCCGTTCAAGAAAAAACTGCATTCATCAGAAAAACAGATGTTAAAAAGGAACTGTGGATCGTTCCCTGCTCGCTCACTCATTATTTCGCAAAATTGCAAACGGCGGTCATAATCATCCTCATGAAGTTCCTGGACTAAATGTATTTTGTATGGATGGAATTTATTCTTCTTCAAAATGGTTTGTATGCTAGTTCGATTGATCCCAGACACAGATGCCAGCTGCCTCGTACTTAATGTAGGATCAAGATGAACTTGTCCCAAAACTGCAACTTCACTAGCTTCATTAACTATAGGTTTTTCAATTTCTCGTTTTTTATTGGCTACGTTCCCTGTCTCTTGAAATTTTTTTACTAACTCTAGAACATACTTCCTCCTGACATGTCGATCTTGATGTTGTTCATTAAATAGCTGAGCTGTTCTATTCGCACATTTATTGTTCATAAAGTAAAGCGAAATGATATCTACCCTTTCCCCAATGGAATAAACCATAGCGTTTAATTTTCAAAAACACAATTAAATAAACTACCAAACCAACGCTTCCAAATAATACTAGAAAATAATTTGGAATCCACTAATTTTACGTTCATTGTGCGTGTAAGCATTTTTTTTCTGTTTTTACAATTGTGTTTTTTTTACCACAGTGATAACAAATCGCCAAAATCCAATGTAACACAAGAAATACTAAATTTATACCATTGGCGTACTTAACACGAATGACTGACATTTTTACCGTTACTAATTGTTTGTACATAAGTTTCAACTTTAAAATCAAAATTCTTAATATGTATTGAGCGAAATTATAAAATTTAAAGTCTGTTATAAAGATAATTGTAAGAGCTTTCAAAACAAATATTACTCGACCCCCAATGCCATTTAAATATTTTGGGGTGATGCTTACCCTTGCTTGGGGGTGAAAGTGACGGAGTCAAAGATACCAGCAAAGAATGTCCCCCTTCAATCTAAATTCGACGGGTCTGAGCGTTTTTCTATAATCTTGATGCAACTCCTGAAAATGGCTCTGTTTCGTTTTCATTTGGCCACCCCGTATATAAGTTCCGGAAACGTATCAATTTGAAAACAGAAACTAAAAAATATATAAACTTGTTATAGTATTGTGTTTAACACTGTACGTATTTGGCGTAAATTTTTACTGTCCTTGTTTAAAACGTCCTAACTCACATTTTTTTTTTTATTATATTTTGGAGCTAACGTCCTATTTTATGACCTTTTGTCATTCTGGTAAGTTAAAGTATTTTAAAGTGTTTATAAATATGTATATGTTCATTGGATTCCGATGCAAAACGGGCCAAAAACTGCCCCGAATATTACTTAACCTAACTTACTGCATCGGCCACATCTACTTCATCACCCATTTTCAAATGAGATGAAGCTCACGAGCATATTGTCAACTCATCCGCACCCCCTATACCAACCCTTCTCCCAATTGCCCAGAATAGAATTATAAGTTTTGCGTTGTATACAGTCATTAAAAATATGTTTTAAATCGAAGAAACCAAAAGTGGAAACTTTTTAAAATTATTATCCTCATCCAAATACGTTATAAAAATTTCTTTCCCCGCCTTTGACTTCCAGATGTCAATGTCGATTGATATGTATTCCAGACCTTGCTCTAATAATTCTCCTATATCCTGTTCTGAGAGGGTTAGTTTCGAGGGGGAAACCTCTGGCTAAAATTTGTACACTAAAATACTTTTCTAATTATTTATTTACTCAAGTATTACTCAACCAATAGAGAGACCGAGGCGAGGGGGAAATGGCGCATGCGCGAATCGTAAATATAACTTGAATAATTGTATTAATACCCAAATATTACAGATGTATTACTCAAGCCTGCACACTAAATTACTCCTGAAATTATTCACTCGGTTAGCTGAAATATGGTCGTCATGCATCATTATCAGTACCATCACATATTAAAAAGTTGTCATTGGATACTGGTCGTCAACCGCCTCTTCACAGAAGTGTTTTATGAAAATGTAAAACAGTTTTTAGAGGTGTTACCAGGGACAATATTTCATATGCGCAAACGTATTAGCTTCCTCATATGTCGGTGGTCTGTTACATTAGCATGGTAATAAGAAATAAACCAAGAAAATATAAATATGAGGTCAAAATTATGAAGTTTTATATCAATATCCTATTACGCTTATTTTGTTTCGAGCTGAAATTTTCGTGAATAAATCAAACCCGCTATTAGTGTTTAATGGTTGCTTGTTAATAGTTTGCGGTCGGATTTATGTAATATGTGCTTGTTTTCTAATATAGTCAATGTGAATTCGAATATATAAATAGTAAGTATTAAACTCGTCAACTTTGTAGTAGATTCTAAATGGTGATTACCTATTAATACAATAATTGTCGGTTTTTAAATGGTATAGAATAATAAATGTCCATTATACAAGGTGTTAAATTGTCTTCCAATAATTTCAGGACGAATAAAACATAAAAAATAACTGTACTCTTAATAAATATGGCAAAAAAAAATGTGTTATATAATATAATTATGTATAAATATTTATAGGTTCAAGTACAAAAATCATCAGTATTTCCAAATATCTCGCATACAATGTCGTAAATATACTTTTCATAATCTCTGTTCAATCCTCTACAAATTTTGTTAAAAAAATTTGAACGTTTTTTCTCGAGTACCTGATAGCAGAGCTATTGCACGTTGCCATTCTAATGAACTACCCCGCATAAGAGCCTCCGCACATTAGTTTTCTCTGTGTTGCAAAACTGAATTTTAATAAGTAAACCTCATTTATGAGTACACAAACAATTTTGCAAACCTTATTATGGGGATCACATAAAAAAAATTGTGAAATTAAATTGAAGCCGAACAAAAATTTCGTATTCATTAAGTATTTAAATTAGTATTCACGAAAATAAATTTATGAACTTTATTTACATTCATATATAATTATTATGTGTATTGTGAAAAAGGAAGGAATGTTGGAATTAAACAACAAAAATGAATGTTCATCAACGAATCACTAACATTTGTATTAAAAATTTAAATTAACGTTAACATTTTTTATATAAATTGGCAGCTGCCATCCATGACAAGTAAAAAGTAAGAGTAGGTAAATCATACTTACTCTTTATAACGTATTTTTATTGTTAAAAAAACAGTAATAATAATTGAATCAATCAGCGTCATACTTAATGCTGTCTTAATTAAAAGTTAACTTAATTCTAAAATTGTTACATTTTCGTGCTTACTAACTTCTGTAAACATTGTAATGACACAATAAATTAAGCTAATTTAACATTATTTAAACGTATCCACCTCCGCAGTATTAGGTAATAGTAACACATCAACAAAAGGTAACAGCACTTTTATTAACTGTGACTAATTGTCACAAAAAAGAAATATAAGGACAGACCACAGAACATAAACCATATAGAGATATAGAGTTAGATTAATATGACTTACAAATTGTTTGGGGACCCATAGTAGTATGATGCTGTTAAAGTATTTGTTGCGAATGTACATAGTATACTTATCATTTAGTAACGCTTTAATTATGAATTTAATTTTTTGAAACAAGCAATATTGCTGAAGAAATGGTTTATATAGATATGAATTTGCTAGATAGAATCAGAATTTCCTCATATTTGGGTTAAAAATGATGCTGCCACAATATAGTATTTACTAATATGTAAAGCTCAGGGTTTTCGTCGGCCAGTCATAGTCGTGTTCGTCGTAAACAAATAAATAAAAGGGTATGTATAAATAAAATAAATACATTTGCGTATTTTATCAGCGATAGGTCGTTTTTTACCCCTTGGCGCTTTCGACATTATTAAAATATTAAAACACGTATACACGAAGCAAACGCGAAGCCAATAACTGCCGTTATTACCGGTTTCGTACGGTGCGGTGTACGACAAAAATCATAATATTCTTCCCGCCACTAGGTTTTACATTTAGATCTACACTATTTAGTTGGCGATACTAATACATATAACAATATCAGTGAACGTCATTCTGACTGATTATTCTAATAATACAAGCAAGCAACTAGTATAAAATATATATTTAAATAATTTCTTAGATGGCCTTGTATGTCATGCTATTTAAATAACTTAATTTCCGCTGTATAAATTCAAAAATGCGTGAAAAAACGTCCATATAAATTAATACCCTTTCATTTCCGGAGAATTGAATTTTCTATTTTTTTTTTGTATAATCAGTTGAATCACGCGATCCATGTTCGGTGATAACTAATGTATTATAAAAATTATAACTGTAACAACAGACTTCAAATAAATAGTAATAGTAAGTATAATTAGCCGTTAAGGCTACTTATTATAATTACATCTAGACCTGGACATTAAGTGTATACAAAAATGTTTAGACCTGCTGCAGTGATAATGTTGACACTTGAATCTAGACATTCAGTTTATATAGCTAATGTCTCTATGTGTGCAGCAGTTAGAGCAGCGTTCCTGGAATGTCGTCTGATCTGAATTCCACCACAGATTTCGTAGTTTTGCGTCCATTAGAATCATTGCAATTCGGAACTGCTTCTCGTGGGGAGTAATTTGAGCCTCCTGGAACATGGTCTCTATTAGGATTGGGAACAGAGGTTGGAGACAGCTTCATGGTTCCGATTGGAAAGTTGAGCGAAAATTTAATATCCGCTCGCAATTTGGAAAAAGGCTCACAGATCACATGCATGTTTTTTTTGGGATAACTTTTCTAAACTGTTGTCATTTATATTTCAATTCTAATACATATTTTTGTCTAACGACATTTGACCAGTGGGAAAAGAAAGGCAATTAAATGAAAGCTCACTACGAAGAGCAATTTACTCCACGTATCTGACAAATGGATCCTAAAGCAAAGTTGTCTTTATTAATAGCCTTGCTATAATATAATTAATTAATATAATTCATTGTCGTTCATGGGTTTCTAATAATTCTAACATTCCTAAGGCTTCTTCATCTTGTTGCTTAAAACGCAATGTATTTTGTAGGCTTCTTTAATTTATTATATTCCGTAAGAATATTGTGTAGGTATTTCATCTGTTGCGTAAGTCAAATTGATTTAATTTTTTTGTACTTTTATCATTGACTTAAAAAATATTTTTCTACTAGGGCCTACTTTGAAGATGATGGGCAGCCTAGTAACTAGGCTAACGTCTTCAAAATCGTGAAAAATACTGATAATTCGAGGGATGGTTGAGGGGCTCATTCGATTCGGTATGACGTCTAGAAAAATGTGCATAAATATCGTATTCGCACATAAGCAATTGCACAAGTTATAAACAAAAGATTTAAAAAAGGGTTTCACTTTTTGCAAATAACTCGAAAAATATAAGCGTTAGCGTCATTTTGAAAAAGATCCTAAAAGAAGAGGAAACTTCGTTGTCGGGAAAAAATTTTTTCATCGATTTTTCAAAAATATGTATATACTAAATCCATGAATCGACAACTTATAAATACCGAAACCCATAAATGCCAAAATCTGATGATTAAATAATTAATCCAGAAATCCATAATCCCGAAATCAAACAAGTAAAATAAACCTGAAAAACCTATAAACCCAACTTATAAACCCTAAAGCCCATAAATCCCAAACCCCCATAAACCCCAAAACCCATAACCCCTAAAACCCCGTAAACCCTAAAACACAAACCTCATAATCCATAATCCCTAACATCCATAAACCCGAAGACAAATAAACCTCAAATCCTTAAAACGCATAAATCCCAAAACACCAAAACCCATAAACCCTAAAATGGATATGTACATCAGATTTAGGAGTATGTGGTTTGCGGTTCAATAGTTTTATATAAAGTACTATACAGGATGATTCAGAAAAAAAAAGAAATTGGATGTACAGAGGACCCATACATTACATTACTCATTGCTTACAAAAGCAATTTTGTAAAGAAAATATCAAAAAGGGCAGTTCGAAAATGATTTAAAAATACACTTCTGCACGGCACTGGAAACTGGTCCACTGTAAAACCTGACCTTGCACAACTTGAAAGAATTTCACAAGGAAAGAAATAAATAGAATTTTACAGCACCTATTTTATATCGACAAATTCTACTGCTTTTGCCATTATTATTATTAATTAATAAAATTAATTTGTGGTTTTAAATAATAAAATAATTTGACATATCTCATGTTACAACTGTTCAAAATGTTGTCCACCGACGTATAAGCACATTAGGTTCAGTTTTACTCAGTTTCTACGAACTGACACAAATGTCATCTTGCTTCACCATAACACAAATGCTTCACCATAAATTAAAACGATATCCATCAACACCGAGTTGCTATACACGCAAGCAATTTTTGACACTAACTACAAATAAACTATTGTTAACACTATCGCAACAACGATTGTAAAATCGGATTTGAGTATTCGGAGTCGCTGAGGCTACGAGGCTCTCCATGCGCATTGCAAATGACGCTAGAGATTACAGACTACAATAATTTTTTTCTCGGAAACTATAAGGAGTTTACAAAAAAATTTTTTTACGATATTGACTCCATTTCTATTCCCAAATTTTTTTGGATAAGTTGTGAATCACTATGTATACATAGTATCTAGATAATTGGATGTAACAAATATTACTGTTTACTTTCTTAGGCGTGTATTATGTTTATATCTATCCCTGCTTATTTTCTGCAGTGAACTGCAAAAGTATAATATTTAAGGATTATTTAATAAAAAATCTAGTGGTTTGGCCTATCTCCATGCTAAGAAAAGTTATCACTATAGAATAGGCCTGAATTAAAGTCCAAAATATTAATCTACGTAATACGAATTATTAATTTAACGAAGTGAAAATATTTTTATCTAAAAACATTTGAAAATTCTCGATGCAACAGTTGGTTTTAACACGGAGAAAGAGATATCTGTCTTTAACCCGGTTATACACCAAACTATTTAGAAATTAGTCATTCCTATGATATGTTTCACATTTAACCTATCAAAATTAATACTAAAATTATTTCTTATCATTATCTATAAACAGTTAAATATAATTCCATCAAACACATTTAAACATATTTTTAGAATGATTTCTCTTTCCAGCTAATGGCAGCTAATGTTTTACTTTAAATAATTTGCTGTTGACATGAAAATATTTTTTTTCATTCAAGGTTATCCTCATATAATTGTAATACCAATAAAAATACATTGATACTCTGTACAGTTACAGTATGACAAGTCTGGAAGAAAAAAACTTGATAGGGATGATTTATTTTCATGAAAATATTTTTAAAATATAAAAATTGTAATAATATTACATACAAACATTTAAGGCCTTCTGAGTGCTGCCACTGAGTAAATTATGCGCTCGGCGTCTTTTTCCTTGAGTGTGATGGTCATTTCTCAGGCTTCTACTAAGAAAGTCAAACATATTTTATTACTTGTCAGTCATAAAACAACATGCAAATATATAAAATTTATGTAGATTTCCTTTGTTCCCACTTGATATATGGCTAGGCTATAGATGAATTGTAGGAACTCGAATGTGAAATCTCATTTATTTCTGCTCTAGAATAACGCGGTATATTTTAAAAAGTTCTTTGCGTATACATATATCATCATTGACGACTGTTGCATTATAACAATAATGTATATTAATAAGATGGAAATTTGAATGTATAGTTCTCGAAAAACAAATAAATAATTTGCTTTTAAAATCACTAGATCTCAATCTCAGTGAGCGAGTTATTTTAACGATATTAACTTATTTTAGTCTGTTTTCGCATTATGGAAAATATATATTAAAATATTAAAAAACTTATAGAAAAATACAAAGAGAGCAGTGCGATGGACACCTTCAGATCTGCCAAATTACGTATTTCTCCATTATTACCTTCTAACAATGACAGTGAACTAACTGAATCAGCCTCCTAAGCTTCCCTGAAACTGTGGAACAATGTCAAGAATTAGACAGACTCCAGACTCTCTTATCCTGTAAAACTAATGATTTTGCCATTGGTTATATAAGCTGTAGTCACAGATAAACCACCATAACTGCAAATGAATAAGAATATAGCGAAACAAAAAATGCATAATTAATAATGTTTGTATTATAATATTAACAATTCATTAGAACATGCACTTATATTTACAGAGACTATGATGACACCAACAACAACAGCAGAAACAGTAACAGAAAATAGTACCGCCAGCCACAACCCCAGTTTTGTGATATCGCCTGTTGATGTTTTACGAACTGTTGATCAAAACAAAAGTCAATGCTCTTCTCTTTCGGATGCTGAAAATTACGAATGGGCAGGAGAGAATACTGACGTAGATCCAGATACTAGCGCCAGTGTTAATGGAAATAACAAGTATGTAAATTCATAGTTACTACTTTCAACATTAAGATGAGTGTTTATTGTCAGAAGCACAATTTTTTTACTTCACCATGTATTTTAGATCTTATATCTGCTTGCTTATACTACGTTTACTTTACATATTCCAACGACGTAAACAATAAGCAAGTCTTTATCAAGCGTGTATCATGCTTGATCATTGTTTCGTCCTAGTAGAAACTACTTTTAAATGGCCAATTTTTACCTCTTTGAGAGGTTTCTCATTTTCCCGGAGATAGACAAACAGTAATTTAGATATTTCGGGTTCGATTTTCGAAAAAAATTGAATCGTGATAACAGCATCTGGTTCATTTAAAAGATACAAGGCGTTTTTTTATTTTTGACTGTTTGTAATGTCGAAAAGTCATAATAGGTAGATTTTCCTTAGAATTAAACATGAATATTGTCTGCTTGAATAAAATATAAACACTGTTGCTATGTACAGGGTGTTTTTGAAAAACGTACCATACATTCAGAGATACTGATAGAATATAAAAAATAAGCTATATTTTCATAAGGACCATGGTTTTTTGTTTTTGAAATACAAGGTATCAAAGAATGGCCCTTTAATATTATTTTTTGATAAACTTTAGGTTCCTAAATTTGTGATGCTTTTTCCGAAACACAACAACGATTTCACCTGCTATTTTTAATGTTTTAGTTAATAATGTCTTGTGAATTGCTATTTAATCCTGCCGAATAATTTTCTGGAACAAAAATAATATTTAAATATGTACATATTTTAAAAATGTTTCTGTACCTACTTATGTATACATATGTATTTTCTAGACCGTAAAACATTGCACATTATTTTTATTAGGACTTGTTACTCTCGCTGTTACTTTTACTGTAACTATTTGTTCTTCCTTTCTAAAGGTTGGAGCTGGAATAAAAATAATTATAAACTATGTTTTGAAGTACGATTATACAAAATATAGTTATGTTGCCAGCATTATTATGTAACTTACGCCTATAAAACATTTAATTTTTAGCGCTCTTCAACCTACAAGTCCCCCTAACGGAATAAATAGAAATTCTTGGTTAAGGACAAGTCTACGAAGGTCACCAAAGTAAGTAAAAATTAAATTTATTGATAGTTACTTTATATTTATTTTTTCTCTAGCCATCAGGATAATCTGAACTCTAGGAGATGGGGATCTTTCAGACAGTGAGTAGCTATGTCTTTATTGTTATTATTATTTATTATTACTATTGCTTTTACAAAAAATATACATCAGAGATTGCTTTCCATGGGAAGTTTGGGCACATAGAGCCTCCTATCCCATGTCACTGTCTTTTAGATTTCTATATGTGTTGTGTCATGTAACTAACTTAAAATTTATTGAATTTACAAATATTTTAACATTTTTATTAACAGAAATATGGAAAGTTTCTAAATCGATCTTATAGGTATTTATAAAAAAATTGTGTCACAACTGTTGGGACCTTCTACATCTGTTAGATTTTTAACATAATTCAATTATATGTATATGTTTCTTTTAAATGTGAAATATGTGGTTGAACAAATACCTTATTAAATTTAGCCGGACTTTCTAGAGCACTTAATTCATTTTCATCTAGATATTTGGAATGACACATGTATTTGTGTGTTTTAAGACATTTAAGTAACAGGCTTGATCAAATATTATCATCCTCTATTAGAGACATGGGCATGTTTTAATGGACAAAGTAGCACATAATTTAATACTTATCGCGATTCCTATATATTTGGTAAATAAAATATCCCTTTTATTTCTCCCTTTCGTAATTGTAACATGAATGATTAATAGAAGGTGCCTTTAATAAAATTACATGAATCACACCAAATTCCGCATTGCTGCACTGCACTGTTAGGCAATTTGTCAACCACTTGTCAACAATTGAGATTTATTGCCCAGTCGACCAGTGCGGCTGTGTTTGTTATGTCGTTTGCCCGTGCGCGTATTCTTCTACTGGGCGTATACATTTCTACCACCTCCACTTTTTAAATAATTCAGTGCCGAGTTGCTGCGTCAGCGACCGAACCTGGTACATACTGCCAACCTCTTGGTTCTTCAGTCGGAAAGACTATACCATGTTTATTTATAAAAATATTATCACTTCAATTTTCACCATGCAAATTTCAATATTTACCGAAAAGACTAGATACTTAGTTCAAAATAACGTGTTTTGGTGGTGATGGTTAAATTAACTTGTTAACCAACTGGTTAACAGTTGGTGCCAGTGTCAATTTTATAACTTATAAACAAATTTTGAGCGAATTAGTTCAGTATTTTTTTTTAGGATTTGATTAATTGGTTATAGTTTAACTGGATACGACGCAAGACGTGAAATTTTTACGTATCTATAAGGCATGAATCGCGTTTCAAAAGTTAGTTTAAGTATTTGTTTCAAAAGTTAGTTTAAACCTGAATTTAGCCGTAAACATATTATTAAAATTAATATTTTGTTTGAAGTTTCAAGAAATGTTATTTATTTCGCTTAATGAAATTAAAAACATATTCTCAAAATTAATATTTTGTTTGAAGTTTCAAGAAATGTTATTTATTGCGATTAAAGAAATTAATAATAAATAAATAAAAAACAACTATTACAGAAATATGTAATAGTTGGTTTTTACCAATCTGTTCTATGCGTTCGCGAGTTCTCGTCCTAACCTTTTTCGGTATTCTACATTCTCCTTCTTCAGAACCTTTATAAATGTTTAAAAGCCACGTGATCACCGAGCTTGGACAACCCAACATTGTTCGATTGGTATTGGTACGAAAATTCCCTAAGCCTTAATGATTCGTTTACAATGAACAATATCAAACCCTTACGTTTACGCTCGAGATAATGCGATCGCTGATTGGCTGAATAGTATCTCGTGAAAAATCACACCAATCACAGCCGGTGAAACGGAATGTTTCGTTTTAAAGTGATCTTGATCTTTTGTTTTAATAATTTTTAATTTTACCGAAATTTAATTGCCAACACGAAGGAAATAAAATTACTGGCCCCCCAGACCATTGGTGGGAACAGGACCGTACGGACCAGATGTGCCAACTAAGAATGTACGGTCTTTTTGCTCACACAAGCTATTAGCACAGTCCGTTCAATTGAATTTAACGCACGAACAACGATATCTGGAAAGTATCTCCTAGAAATAACGACAGTAATAGCAGCAAAAAAGGGGAAAAATGGTACAAGAATTGGCTTTTGGGAAGGAATACGTTTTCTCATGTTAATTTATTAAGCCAATTAATCGTAGAAACCAGGGAACTGGTATACATATTTGCGAGTGGACGAAACAACCTATTTTTTGTTATAATCATTTCTCTCGACGCATTTTTGTCCACTTGTCATTTACTGATTCTTCCTAAGCCTTATTTTTCATTTTTAGACAAATCAATAAAGTCGGATAAGAAGTCATTAGAACCAGGAATACTCTCCTGTCCGTACCTTTAGAAAATCTCTGAGAAAATCTAACCGAAACAGATTTTGCATGACTGTGAAACCGTGCCTTTTTTTCTCCACACACACTCTGTACCTGACACGTTCTTGCAGGTCCGTGCAGCCCAATTCGCGCGAATTGAACGAAGTCTGTGGAGCCCTATAAACGTATAAAGATTTTATTTGCGCACGTTTCGGATACAGCTTAAACTGTCTGTTGCTAATCTAATCATGTGGTGTTGGCGTAGAATATGATTCTTTGTTTAAGTATGTATTTGCTTTCACTTAAGGCATTTATCTGACTCATTTTAATCCTACATATCCATTTAAGAAGCATTTTCGATAAGTTAACCTGTCTTTTTAGATTTATCTCAGACCATTAAAAAAATTATCACAAAATTTATAAATCTATAGCATTCTTAAGAGCTCCTTTCAACCTAATAATTTCTAGCAAAATTACCTATTTAGCATTAAGATTTCGAAAATTTTGTACTGTTGAGAATGACATGTCTTTAACATAATTAGCTTTTTATGAGCACAGGTTAATTAAATTAATATTTAAAATCATAAAAGTAATTGCATATAATTAATTTATGATTTGAAAATTGAATACTTTATGCTTGATTTATTTAATTGACATAATCTGAGCTATATGATTTTTTAAGCAAATTGTACTTTTGCACGTCATTCCTCAGTCATTTTACGGCATACTTAAGAGAACTATTAACTTCAAAACCTGATCATTTTATTAACGAATGGTCTTAGATGTTTACTAGATATTGCGGGTGTAATTTAATGCTGAACAGGGCTTTAATCGGCTTCATTTTAATAACATTCGGAAAAATCATCCTACATGGTATATAGATAGTTATTAAATTGTTAATATTTTACTTCTGTGCAAATTGTATTGTCCTTACTAATGTTTGATCCTAAAAGGAAGGAAATATTTTTATAATTAGAATTACAAGAGTCAATCAGTCAATGTTGTTGTTGGCAAAATAATCAATTATATACGCAACTATTTTATAATTAAAAAGTGTATTTGTCAGAGGATAATAATAAAGTAAAAATGGAATAAAGTTGCGAAACTGTCAAAACTTACTTCTCGTACATAGAATGTAAATGTTAATTTCACAGAATTTCTACTGTTGAGTAATTCAAATTATACGTCTTTTATAAACATATTTGTTCTTTAAATATCGCGCAATGAGATTTGCAAAATTAGTCATATAGATGAGAATTTTTACTCTAATTCTGATGTATGGTATTGGTAACAGTTATTTAAGTACATAAAAGTGTAAATATCGCCTTGTAACTTGATAACGAAACGAATACATTTTTCTGATTAGACAAGTTTAATCTACTTTTTAAAAATATAGCTAGAGTTTTAATTCTAACTCTAGTAGTTCACGAGGTACCTTGATGTGTCATCGAAAATAAATGCTTGTTTAGTCGTACCAGGTAACTGTAATATTTTATACAGGGTGTTTGGAAAAGTTGGTACAAAATTTTAGGAGGTAGAGCCAAAAATAGTAAAAAAGTTCCCATAAACATTGGTCCTCCGGAGCATCGTTACTGAGATATGGCCCCCCAAAGGGGTCTTATCATTTGGATATTTTTTAAAATTACTTTCTTTGTGATTAAGATAATGGAATGAAAATTGTAGATAATAATCATACCATAAGGATAGTTTTCTAACTACCTACCCTTAACAGAAATTTTTCGATTTTTTTTTATTCTTTTGAATTATCAAGCAAATAATATTACTTTTTTTGAAGAAAAAATGTCTACTTTTTTTCGAATTCTGCGTAGTTTAGTCAGAAATAATTATTTTTTAAATAATGTATGGCTCAGAGTAGTAACTTTTTTAACATTTTCACATAGTAGGCATATTTCATGGTGACAGTTTCATTGTAATGATACTAATAACTGTCACTTTCGCGTGCTATCATTTAAATTCTTACCTTTCTTTATTTTCTTAGTTGTGATCTTTATTCGATTTTTTTACAACCATGAACCATCATGAACAGACGCTCTTCTTACACTCGCAGTAGGATTAAAAAAATCCTACAATTACTTCGTCTAAATAATGCCTTCGCCTCCTTGGACGGCTAAATTCACGATATCTTAGATTTAGGGCTCCTGATTCCATCGTTCTTGCATGAATTTTCCCAAAAAAATCTTGCAGCAGGTTGCTTTCTATCAGGGAGACTTTGCCGATACTCTTTTTTGAACCACCAGACTATTTCCATTGCAGAAACCATAAATAAAATGCATGTCGGCGTCGGCATATTCACGGTTAGTAAAAGCATGATGGTTCTTGGTTCTAAAAAAATCGAATGAAATGCAGTCAAACACAAAGATTAAACTTCAAAAAATCTCGAAGAAAAAAAGTCCAACGGCGTTAAATTGCATGATTTAGGCGGCCAATTCTGATCACCAAAACGAGAAATTACACGACCGACAAATGACATGCAGTAATCGAATTGTTTCTCAGACTGTATGGCATATGACACCGTTTTGTTGAAACCACATGTCGACTACATCCATATCTTGCAATTTAGGCAAAAAGAAATGAATTATCATGTTGCGATAGCGAGCACCATTAACTGTTATTGCCTGGCCTGCCGCATTTTCGAAAAAGAATGGCTCGATGATGCCTCTAGCCCAAAATTCGCACCAAATAGTGACACGTCAACAATCACTGGTGGATTTCTTCGTTCTGCGTGATCAGGAAGCTTCAGTACTTGAGTCAATTTAAGTTTAAACTACAGGGTGATTCACAAACGGCGACCAAAAATGAAACCTCGTATTCTTTGGTAAATTAATAACATTAGTCATCCTTTTAATGATTTTATTTGAGTAAATGCTCAAAAATACCTCCATTTCCTCAAACACAAGCGCGACATCTTTTTAGTAACGAAAATGTAATTAGTTCGAAATTTATTGTTGCTTGAATCTGATGAAAAGCATTATTTATTCTTTCTTCTAACTGATCACTGATCAGAATATCAAAGTTGCTATCGCAGCCTACTATGTAATTTTAAACCGAATTTTATTCGATCGGAGTGTTTTCAGTTCGTTTTTTAAGTTTTACTCGAAAATCAGTTTTTTTTTCGAAAAATATAAGAGTAGTAATTTGTAGAAAATTGAAAGATGAATCCGAAAATACAATGATTGTTATCGTAAAGCAGTGGCGTACTATTTTATTTAAAAAAATATGCCACCGATACCCTGCATCCCCGCCACTGGAGCATCTATATTACCGGAAAAGACTTTAGTTTTTGGATAATGTTTACATAAATACATGTGCCCAATTTCAAATTATATCACTTACTAGTTTTTAGATTATTTAAAAAAATTAAAAATATTTTTTCAAGTTAAAAAGATACAGGCTGTATCTTTTTAATGAAGCGTCCTAAATAACAACTTTATACGAAAAACTCCCCTTAATATTCTTAATATTCACCAAATTCATTTTTGGTCACCGTTAGTGAATCACCCTGTACATGATTCGTTGATGAAGTTAAATCACTATGCCGACCACATTTTGTACGAAAATTACGGACTGCAGCTGCCAAACCTTCATTATTTTAAAAATTGTTTTTGTTCTTTTGTGTAGCGCTTCATTTTTTAACAATCCTGAACTGTTACCGCTCAAATGGCGCAAAATTCATATCTTGCGTGAAATTTGGGTCACCCGATATGTTTTATATCCACTTACACTCGTATTTCATCCAACATTACCCGAAATATAATATTTAATGAAACCTCCTATTGCTTTTAGGATTTAATATTGAGTGTTGGTAACAACTGAACTTGCGTGATATTTATTTGTCGTTTATTTATAATTATAATTAATTTTGTCGTAAATAATTGTAAAATAATACAGGAAACAAAAGATGTACGAATATACTCAGTCTACCTATGTATTGGTCAAATGTATAAACAAATAATATTCATTAATTGCAAAAGAAATAAAATAGCAAAAGATGATTGTTTTATTTTGTTTCATTGTAAAAATGACATCTAGAATTAAATCTGTTTACTAAATAATTTTTATTTTACTAATTTAGAAGCGGGAGGCGTCAACAGTTAGGATCCAACGCACTAGCAAGGTACGGCATGTAAAGTTTCATCGTGCCAATTTTTTTATTATACTTATATTTTTGCAGTCAGTTGTACCGAAGTTCAAGTTTTAATTCATCGGGAAGAAGCAGCACTTGTGATACCACCGATGATATGTACTCTGATGCGTCCCTCGAGGAAGACGTCCACGATTTACACCACAAGGTAAGAGGAACATGCGATAGCCGTTTACCGGCTACACGAGTGTGGCATATCGACAATTTCTAATAATATCAACGTTGTGTGCAAAACATGAAGTTTCATTCATAGCTAGACGACCTAATTTTTTCTCATTTCGTTTCTGTTTACCGGAACTGCGCATTGTAGGTTCAGCTGATTATAGTTTTTTCTGTGTAAATATTATACAGGATGTAACTAAATACTAGGACAAAATTGAATGATAGATTTGCTTCACAAATTGCCAAAAATACTCCTATAAACATGTGCTCGGAAATTGTTACGTTTTCGAGATACAGAGTGTTCAAAATTAATGAATAAATTTGTCTTATTATTGCGAATTGTAAAAATAATACTGATATTTACTGCTACTTTGAAGATAGGGCTGTCAGAAACAGCCGCAATTCAATGGCGTGTCAAGCGGGTCAGCCGAGACATTCGTGAGTCGTTGCCTCAGAATGCTTTTCACGTTGACGTCACGTGAATATACTGTTGCCGTTGTTATCGTGCGGATGTTGCGTAATTTGTATAATTTGTAATATGTAAATAATTTACATTACAAAAGAAAAATCTAAGAGATTTAGATATAGAGAATAACAAGGTCATTCCAACGATCTGCTATATTCAGTCCTCTATTTCTCTTTCACATGGTTGTTTTTTTCACCTATAACTAGTAAATTAACGATTTTTAGAATCCCGACAAAAATCTAAAACACGATTTTTAATTATAAGCGTTTGGGTCTTACCCAGGGCTGGATTTAACCTATGGTGAGGCCCGGGGCTACAACCTCTACGGAGGCCCTTTAAAAAAAACGCAGATTTTTTGTTTCATTTTAAAAAAGGTCACGCAATCAGCAACTTGTCGATGTACCATTTCAGAACCTACACTTTTTGGTTTGATTCTAAAAAAAAAGTTAAAATTCATTTTGCCAGATCTTGCCGAGGCCCCTCGATCTCGTAAGCCCCCCTCTCCCCTTAAGCCGGGCCTGACCTTACGCGAACAAAAATACATTTTACAAGGCGTCTGTTCTAAGAGGTACCCACTTAAACTATTCATTTTAAAATAATTATGCAGGACGTTTATTGTGAAGGAATTGTGAGATAGGGGCGAACGCCCTCCCCAAATGGTCAAAAAAAAATCTAAGATCAAATAGAATAAATTAATAAAAATAAAAAATGTGTTTAAAAACGTCTTTCTTGGCTGCATAACCTTTTTTTATTAAATAAATGAATGAGGTTTAAAAATTTTATGTCTCAGTTTTCTTGATTGCATACATTTTATTCATTCTATGCATTCATTTCTATCTTTAAATATTTCACAAATATTGAAAAAACATCTTTAGGATTCAACTTTGAACATCCTAAGCAGAAAACTCGGCATCTTAGACTAGATACACTTTTATAGAAGTTTTCTTCATAAAATTGCCTTAGGAATGGCCTCTTAAAATATATACACACTGTATATCGTATACTGAATTATTATATCATTTTTTAATATTAAAGTTAAACTTTAGAAGCAAACGTATAAACGTACTAAAAATTCTATTTAGTCGGTTATTAAATTTGCCATAAATATGCCATTGAACCGACGCGACGTTCATTGTTCAATCCTTTCTGTACTCTGGTCTGGGTGATCTGTCTGATGTCTGGTCATCAATTTTTAATAACGCCCTTGTAAATTTTATTTTTCAAGTTTCTAATTGTTTTGTTACTTACAAGTGTAATTTATTGAAAATAGACGCTTGAATACCCAAACGTCGAAACATTTAATTAAAGACAATCGAATTAAAGAAGTTAATAACAAATTATTTGATAACGGTGGGTTATCATCAAACGGTGACGCATGACGTTATGTATGCATAAATTTAGATAAATTTGTTGTGCTCGTAGCTATTGGTTCTATATAAAATTGTCTTATGGAACGGTGCCCAAAAGATTATCATATTTATTTATAAGTCTCTCTTAAACCTACCAACGTTTTTTGTTGATTTAAGTGTTAAATAGGCTAGTGAGTGTGTAACATACCTACCTAGTTAAAATGTGTCTAGTGTAAATATTGTTTTAGACATAGCGTGTTTTAGTTCAACTTTTCAAGCGACTTATCACTTTTTTGTACCTAAATAAATTGACAAATATAAAAATATCTTAAGATCAATCTGTTTTTAGAAATATATTACATGTAAGATAAAATGGTGCAGTTGTTGATGTAAACTTGTGCGTTTATATTTGACTCGTAAGCAGAAATAACCATGAATAATGTCGTTAAAGATGACTCTATCGAAATTGAGGACTTGGATTTCGATATGTGGGAAGGGCAGTTCGAATTTATAGGTCCTTCGCCAACGGAATCGATAATAAAAGATATCCAAGGCGTGAATGGGTTTAAAAAGCTTCAGGGAATTCAAGAGAACAGTGAAAGAGTATGTCTTCAAAATTGGGATATTAATAAATAGTAAATAGTACTCAGTAGTAATTTAAATGTTTTAGGCACAGTACACGTGCAAATTTGACAAATAACATTAGTAAAGAAAGTCGGTGCAAATGAACATAACCTCAAAAGTTTAATCATTTTATAAGAATCATATTTTTCTATTCCTTTTTTGAAATATAAAAAAGTCTTTGTTTTTATTTATTTCATATGAGTATTTTATTTTCTTCAAAACAGGCATATTGTCTAATTATATGGAAAACGGGAAAGTCGGCTTGATTACGGCGTCGGTGTCTGTAGAGTGCTGACAAGTACGGGGGAAGAGAAGAGGGGGAGCGATAGATAGATAAATAATCAATTTAAAATTGTACACTGGCCCATCTAAAATAAATTAAATTATCTGATTATAGATAAAAATTTCATTTTCACTCTTATTTTTTTACACCCATTTAAGTCGTGTATCTGCTCTAATAGTTTTTTGCTTCGATAATTTTTCAAAAATCTTGTAAGGGAAGGGCTTTTTGAAAACTTTAATTATATTAATCAAATTAGTAGTCATAAAATTTTAGCCATATAGATATTAGTTTTAAGTTTAATTTATGTTGTCTTTAAAATAAAGAAACTGCTTTTAATGTTGATGTTGAAGTATTAAGTACATCAAATTTATCTATATTTCCGTTTCAGTTTCAGGTACTTCAACAACAAGTAGGAGTTTTACAAGACTCTGCAAACCAAAATGATGAAAGGTACACCAGAGCTAAAGCGGACAATGCTGCTCTTCAGGCGAGAGTTCTTATGTTAGAAGAGCAGCTACGTGATACTGAAATACGATATGAAGAGAAATTACAGGTTAGTAGACTGGGTTTAGGTAAATGTAAAGTTTTATTACTTTTATCTACTTCATTAAAAAAAAATAGGTGGTATAGTCTTTCCGGGATCAATTGAAGATGTATAAAAACGCCTAGCAATAAAATTTAATGAGTTTCAAAGGCGTCCCTAAATAAGTTTTCTGCTAAAGGTAAAAAATTATAATAATTTGTACATAATATGTAGAAAATATTGATGGTAATTTTTATTTTGTTTCGTTTCAAAAGGTATCCAAAATGCCATGTTGTAATAATATTAGTAAACAAAATATCCCTCTTATTTCTCCCTTTCGCAATTTTAATATGAATGATTAATAGAAGGTGCCTATAACAAATTAAAATTACCTGAATCTCACTAATTCCGCATTGCTGCCCTGCACTGCTAGGCCATTTGTTGAGAACTGAATTTCTGGCCAGGTAACCCAGTGCGGCTCTGTTTGTGCCGCGTTTGCCCTCGCCCTTATTCTTCAACTAACTGGGCGACCTGTATATGCGCCAGCAACTGAACCTGGTACGTACTTCCAACCTCTTGGTTCTTCAATTGAGATCGGAAAGACTATACCTTACTACATAATTAAAATTATTTGTTGTCTTTGAATAATAGAAAAAAGAAGAAAAGTTCTCTGTACTTTTCATGCGACATATTTTTGCCTCCTGATCACGAATCAGGTGTCAGAATTGAGCTATCACATCACAGGAATTTCCTAACCCCAAAAAACAGGTCAAAAATATAAAAAATTCAAGAAAAAGTTACATGAAAAATAGAAAAATGTGAAAAGTGATTGGGCAAGTTACGCGTTTTGCGTTAACTACTCTGTTTTTAAAAAATCTTAATAACTTTAATTTTTTTTAAAGGATTATAAAAGATTCACAAACAGAGGACTTTATGTCTCGGTGGCTAGAGAACAAGTGTTTATTCATGCAAAAGTATGTATTCTACAGAATCATTATCATATCATATCGTATTTCCAAGATAGCGGGTTCACGGAGCTCGTAACTCTTCCCGGCCTAAATGGAGCAATAGCCTTTTTAGGATATGCGGAATGGATTGGTTCTTCTTTCTTCATTTTTCTTGAGGCCAATTTCATAAATAACTGTTTTAGTCTAGGAAATAACAGATAGGTTACAATTATAACAAGTATAATGTAAATGATTAAGTTCCAATAATTAAAACGATTTATATTAACATTATTCATTTCTAATAAATCATACTTATTCTTATTTAATTCATCATTCAATTTATTTATATCATCTAAGTTTATATGTGATAATTCCAAAGGTTTCAAATTAATATCAAGTTTCTCAGAATGTACATTATTTAATTCAGGTAAATAAGTATTCAATTGTTTAATTTTAATTTCAGATTCATGTAGTTGAATTTTATAATTTTTGACAAAAATTAAACAGTTAGGTTCTAGCTTGGTAATGTAAGTACCATAAATTGTTTCAGTTCTTAAGTCATTATTACAATTAATTTTAGCAACATTTTTATCAGGTGATATAATTATATACTGATTGTTTTCAATTTCTTGAATTTTAATATCAGTTAAACTTATATTATTTTTGGTACAATTTTGTATTTGTTCTTTTAATAATATTTGTAATTCACATATATTACTATTAATACGTTCAGTTTTAGATATTTTACAAAAATAGTTTTTGTCATTTAATAAAATACATGGTTCATCAAAAAGACTGTACAATTGATCGGAAAGTACTAGGAATTTGAATTTGGGAATTATGATATGGAATTGGTAATCTGACGATATAACTGGCAGTGCCCATAAATGGAAAATGTTATATGTTTCTTTAAATACTAAAGGAATTTCTAACACAAAAGTTATAACATTATTGGCTATATAGGCTTTAATTTCCGTTATTTGTTCGTAATATAAAATGTTTTTAATATCATATGGTAATTTATTAGGCTTCTCTAAAATATCGCTTATGCGCTGCAATTCTTTTTGAAAATCTTCGGGATCAATTATGCTAGGATGAAAGCTTCCCAATTTTGCAAATGTAATAGATGTCTCAAGTTCATCGAGTACTCTAATTATTTCATTCATAGCAAGTATTAATTGATTATGAGTACTATGTAGTAATGTAAGGTCAGATAATTCTGAAGAATATATATCTTGATTTTTCATGTGGGCTTCGATTTGCATAATTCTACTAGTTATTACATATTCATTATGTTCTAGAGTATTCACGGTCTTATTAAAAGTTTCGATAGCCTTTTGCATAAAAGAGATGTGGTTTTCATTTATATGAGAAATTTTATTTTGGTTAATCTCTAGTGCTCTGATTTTTTCTTCGAAGTATTCGCCGTCTTCGGCATCTAAATTTCCCGTAATTACTTTCACAGCTTTTCCGAATACATTTATAAGTCCTCTCTTAGTTCTCTGCTTAACAAAGAGTTGCTTAAATTTTAATTCTAACGTGTTTAATATGTTTCTGTCTATAGCTAAGTAAATTCTAAATTCTGTTATGTAAGTATTACCATGTTTGGTATTATTATATGTATTATGTAAGTTATCAACTAGTTTTCTAATATTAAGGTAATTATCATATAACTTATTTAAATCTATGCGTTTTATTAATGACCATTGGGTCCGTTGTATTTTCGATATACCCAAATGTTGCGGGTAAAGACCAGGTTTATTATTTAAGTTTTCCAATTCTAGTCCTCTGATGGTACCGAGGTAGCATCTGGAATATTAAAAGAATGTTTTAAATTATCCATATGTACTTTTCGAGTTTGATTATTTTTCTTGTTTAATAGAATACAAGTTTTATCGGGGTTAATTTCTTGTATTACAAAAGGTCCAGTGAAAGGATTTGCTGTTTTAGATCTGGCTTGTGCATTTTTCACATAAACTTTATCTCCTATCCTAAATTGTTGTAAATTTTCTTCATATCTCCGTAGGTTTTGTTGATGTACGAGTTCTTTTTCTTTCATTAGGTTTGTTTTGACAATTTGATATTGCGCTTGTGTAGTCTTCTTCAGTTCGTTTACGTAATTTTCATATTGCTTTTGTTGTATGTTGATTGCAAAAGGATTTTCGGTATTGATTTGTCCTAATAAGAGTTCATATGGAGTAAATTTTGTAGATGAGTGAATGGTACTGTTATAAGCTATGACACATTGTTTAATTCTTATCGAATTCTTCAAATGAGGGCTGGTAAATTTAGTTATTCTATAATGTTCAATAACTGTTGAATGAAATCTCTCTATCAATCCGTTTGATTTGGGATTTTGTGGTGTTGTTATATGATGCTCAATTTTATATAAATGCGTAAGATCTTTAATTAGTCCGTTATCAAATTCCGGTCCTCCATCGGTAACAATTTTCTTCATAACGCCGTAGTGCATTATAAAGGTATGAAGGGCATCGCAAATTTCGATAGCATTTTTAGTTTGTATTTCGTATACCATTCCAAATTTAGTAAATGCGTCTATAATCGTTAAATGTTTCATTTTATCTATTTCAAAAGTATCTAGATGTATTAATTCCATAGGTTTTGTAGGAGTTGGTGTTAAATTTATATTTGCTGTCGGTGGCATCCTGTCATATTTGGCTAAATTACATACTTCACAATTTTTTATAAAATCTGATATGTCTTGATNGCTTTGACAGATGACGTTTAAGTTCATTTGCTATACGCTACGCCCTACGTCCAAATTTTCAGAACCAACTTGACCACGTTTTTATTTGAACGCTCGTTAGTAATTGTATATTGTATTTTAATAGTATTATAGATATATATGCTGTACGAGATACTGTGTATATTAGGTATTTCCTATTTAAATAAAGTTTCTTTCTTTCTTTCTATTTTTAAATCGCCTCTCAAACTCTATCAAATGACAATTATTAGATCGTCTCTATGGTAACATATGTCAAACATGCTATAGTCAACTGTTTTTGTTCAAATGGCACATTATACAGGGTGGGCCACCAATAATGCCGCGGTCGCTAAGGACCAAAACGGTAAATGTTACAGAAACCTGTTTAGGTGGGTATGTGTAGGTTGATTACGGCTACATTTCGACAAATATAATAATTTATAACTTCAGGGATCTAAAATACACTCTCCATAGCTGCTTCCTTAAAATTATTTTTTTATTGCAAATATTAAATTTCTACGCGAAGCCTACATTTTCACTAAAATTGAAATATCTCAAACTGTAAGTCCTGAGTATGCAGAACCTATTTTTATGGTGCTTTCAAAAATGCAGTAAAATGGTACGCTTTTCCTTTTTCAAAATATTTTTAAAATGTAGGGAATTAACCTACACATACCCACCTAANCCCGTCGCGGAAAATCAACTTCATGAAGTTCTTGCTGACAAGTTAAACGATAGGAGAACAAACGCAAATCTTTTTTTAACACTGTGTGGCAGGTACCGACTGATACTCCCACCATTTGTGATAAAACACGTACATAAGTTCTTGACGCATTTTCCATTATTTGTTGGACATTTTCTTTTAATTCTTCAGTCCGCTTTTAAGGTCGGCCGCTTCCTTCTTTTCTTGTTACACTGCCCGTTTCACGAAAAACATTAACACAACGCTGAACTGCACTTTGAAAAATTTTGTACTCAACAACGCCGGGAAATTGATTTTGAAATTCTATGAAACATTCCTCAATAGAATACTTCCATATTCCATCAATCTTGCGTCCATTTCTAAAGTAGGACTCTATGATAAACACTTTTTGTTCTTGAGAAAACACCATTTTAAACGCTTTTTAAAACGAAAATATTCAAATTGATAGCGGCGATATAGCGCTTTGACAGATGACGTTTAAGTTCATTTGCTATACGCTACGCCCTACGTCCAAATTTTCAG
>NW_019416240.1:126450-128221 GCF_000390285.2 Anoplophora glabripennis
TTAGAGAAGAATATTCACTGTATAGGGGTGAGACCCGGAGATCTAGCAGGCCATTTAACATCTTTATCGAATGTTCTTCATCTCTTGCCCTTCTGGGTTTAAAAACTCTTCTTTTCTTTTGAAAATTTCCATCTGCCGCCAAATTCCTGGCTAACTTTCCAAAAATTTTATCTGATGGAAGTTGTCTCTGCGGAAAACAATGTTGGTATAAATACCTGGCAGATGTAGCGTTCTTTCGGCCCTCTCCATAAATTATAATCATATCTAGTTTTTCTTGGTTACTGTAAGTATTTATGTTATAATTACTTATAGATAGAATAGGTAGGTATAAAAATGTAAATTATTTTGACAAACCGTTATTTAGAAATGTCGTAATCCAGCTTTCGATCGCCCTCCAGGATTTTTCAACACCTAGTACAATCCCAAACGTTGTCCCATAACCGCGGACATGCCTGCAGCCATCAGGTTGGAAAGGAAGCGAAATCGTCATATTCACCTCACTTTCCAATCCAATCTAAAAAGCCGCCACGGTAGGAAATTCAATCGCCGTCGTCGAATAATACCACCACGGTATAAATTCCATCATCGGACTCGCTGCCGTCCGAGACCCAAGTCAGCGACTCCGCTTCTCGGACGTCGCCCCATGAGAACAAACCGATCCCTTTGGCGATAGCGCCGCCGAAGACCAATTTCACCGACGTTTCCAATCTCGCCAACACCGCGGCCGATCTCGCCCGGGTCTGCCAATAACGCGCTCTGTGCCTACAGCAGCGACGACCGCAACCTGAAGACGAACCCTGGCGCGCTCCAAGACGATATTTGGAAACGGACATCAACTTTTTTTACTCATCTTTTCAATTGGCTTAAGGACGCTATCGCCTATAACTCAAGAACCGTTTGAGCGATCGGTCTTAAAATTTAATGCAGCACTCCTCAAGTCGTTGGCGTTATCTCATTTCTTCCGAATCGTATGAGCAACAACGCCATTATACGGAGAAACGTGGATTTTACGCTTTCCGCGTCTTTAGCCGTTCCGCTCATTCGATCTCGGCCGAACCCCAAAACCACAAAAGAGCATCCCTATGTGGTTATCACTTTCAAATTCGAACCGAATCGTGTGACTACTAACGGCCAGCTAATCCATAATAGGATTTCACGTTTTCCTAGTTTCCGCCGGAAGTGTCCGCACGATCTCGGCCGAACCTCAAAAGCACGGTACTACTCTATGCCGTGCATCACTCCACTAATCTTGAACGAGATCCATCCAGTACTAAGGACACCGTAAGCCCTTTTACGAAGACGGAGAAAATTTCACCTAACTTTCCAATTTTTCCGTCTTTGGGCGAAAAAGTCCGTCTTGTGAGGGTCTTGTTGCTTCAGCAACATGGTTCCCGTCCTTGGTAGCCCTACTACCGCCCGGACGTCGAAATTGCTGATCATCGGACACTTCTTAGACTTTCCGATGATAAGGACCTTTCCCTTTTATAACATTATTTTAGCGGACCGAAATGGAAGTCCTTCGCTAAAGCTATGGAGATTAGTGGAAATTCTGAAAAACCGATTGAACGTCCACTGGCGACATCCGCAGTATATTATAGGAGAGGAATTATAGGTGGTCGCGGTCCCGTCGCGGACCGTGCTAGTCGCGATCGCGCGCGGTAGAGTTTCTTCCCATGTTTTCTAATGTATGCATTCGCACTAGACGTTCGCGAGCTGGTCGCGGTCCCGTCGCGTTCTCTACCGATCTTTTTCAAAAAACAGAACGCATTAG